>NC_133339.1:34818786-35152119 GCF_030506205.2 Paramisgurnus dabryanus | reverse complement strand
TTTTAGTACTATTTAGCACTATTTTGTGTAGTGTAGGCACAGTGAGTTTCCATTTGAAACACAGCAAATCGAGTAATACAATCTCCTATGCATTAAGCTTAGTTCATTTGTCATTTCCAAACAGATAGTGACACAAAAATGTGAACAGCATGTAAATCATTGTTATAACACATATACAGCAACGAAGTGTCAGATAAAACATTGTACAGAGAAGAAGATTTATGACTAGTGGTAATTGGGGTTATTGACTTCAAAACTTTATCTTTCTAAGCTACAAATTTACTCGAGTCAGCTGAGGAATGAATCTGCGTTTGCTTACCTTGTATAAAATTCTCTAGCAGTTTTGGACTCGGTGGCTTTCCTTGCTGAGCCAGGGCAATAAAAGCCAAGCCTTTATACAGCGAAACTTTGTTTAGGAAGCCATCATCGTTGCTTATGTTTTCAGTGATCTAGAATAAGAGTGTTATATCATTTTGTGATCAACAACACTGTGAAACTGATCTCTATATTGAACTAACTGCAAAATCTGATACATTTATAGAGTTAAACCCGTAAGTCACATTAGCCTGGTGCTGCTACACATACAGGTTTCAGACTCTTGAAGCTCACCTGATTTTGTACAGTGATGGGAAGAGATGTCCTGCTGAGAAGTCTCTGGAATACACCGATATGCACCCGTTCATCAGTTCTGCTACAGATTGCTTGATGGACCTCCCGATAGTATGCAGGGACTGATCCTAGATTTGGACCATCAAAAATTAAGTAATAAAAAAAAAACTATTTGTTTTCTATAATTACAATCAAATCCAGACTGATCTCATGGAAAGTCGTGTATAGCACAAAAAAATTTATTAATTTACTTGTGTCCATGGCACGAAATTCTGCATTTTTAGGGCTTTGAGTGCGAATGTCTTTTTTCACTCGCACACATTTCTATAAATAATGTCTTGTGTCCATTGCATGGCTTTCTCTTTTGCTTCATTTTATGTATTGTTTTCTCATAGTTTTTTTTTCCCATTTTCTTTTCCATTGTCGGTTGGGGTTAGAATCACTTTCTGTTACATTTTTAGACATCCTAACCCAAACCTCAACTCTAACCCCATCTCCAGGCGAGCATAGTTTTAAAAGCAGAAGAAAAACATGTAGAAACCAATACATAAAAGTACATCCTAACCCCAAATCCAACCCCAAGCAACAATGATTTAAAAATAGGGGGAACAAAATAGAAAACAATACATAAAATGACACAAAATAGAAACTCGTGCCACGGACACAAAAAACTATTTACAGAAATGACGAGTGACACGAAAAAAGACAAGTGACACGAAAAAGACATTTGTGCTCAAGGCACGTTAGATCATGTTGATCAAATCAGTAATAGTACTCAAAGTTTTGCCAATTACCATGTCAGAAATCAACTGAAAATTCAAATTTATATCTATAGCAAGTTTTATCATGTTTTAGTAGAGACATAAGAAAAGGGTACAGAAATGAGAAAAAAGAAATTGTATAAAATACATGCTTTTATTGCACATTTTTTCGTAAGACATACATTAGAGTAGGGATGGGCATGATTAATCGACGATCGATAATTGATTGTTAAGAATTTAGTCGATGACGTTAATTTGTTATTGATTAATCAAATACTTTTTTTTTATCTAATGCAGGTTGCGTTGCCTAGCGTAGCGTGTGTCTTGAAGCAATTACATGAATTTCACTGTGTGGCAGCAATTCAACATTTTACCACCAGGGTGCAATATTTGACGCCATACTCCGTTATCTGTGACCTTCCGTTTTGATTTAAAAAAATAATCATGAAGAGGTCATGATTTTTTGGAACAAATGAGATCTCTGTTTAAGAATGCGCCTCGCAGCTGCAGGTTCCGCTGCTTTAGAGCACCGCATATTCAAGCGCATATATGTTCCGTTTGTCTAACTAAATGTAGTTTAACTGTTTGCCACAAGTTGATCTTGTAATAAAGGTCTCATGGAGGAAAACACGCTGTATTTTTGTATTCAACATTTTTGAATTATAAAAGTTAAATAATTATTTTTTATCATAAAAATATGAATGATTAATCGATAGTCGATCGTTAATTCTCCCGACAATCGACTAAAAAAATTTAATCAAATGCCCATCCCTACATTAGAGTAAACTAATTTGTTTGTAATCCGGCTGTTATATTCATTGAGCTATTAAGGACAGTATGTGTGTCTTCTTATGGTCACATAGTGAATGCTAAACCAGCACATCCATACTTTTGTGCAATCAAAGTTACTTTTGGGGAAGAGTTTATGTCTAAAACTTAACATATGTATGCCATATAGTCGGCTTATAATATACTGTTACTCCTGTGCAGTACACTCTTAGAACGACTGTGTTAAAAACAACACATTCGTGTTGATTCTGGGACAACACACTAAATTATCCCAGAATCCACCCATCTCTGTGTTATTATTGAAACGACACATTTTGTGTTACTTGTAACTTGTCTTATTTTTTTTACGCAAAATCAACACAAAATGACACATAATGTGTTAAATTACACATAATGTGTTAAAGCTTAACGCTCAAAGATGGGTAAAAAAATTAACACATCCTTTCTAAGAGTGTAGGCTTATAAATTCTGTATAGTATGCTTATAAAATATTGTATAAGTAGGGCCATACTGGAGGCTTAAAAGTCTTGTATAGTAAACTTAAAAGATCTTGTAGAATTAAACATATGCTTGCTATATATGTGAAGCAACACTCACAAAATGGTACCTGGTTATATAGGCTATCTGGTATAAATCATAACCATAATCATGTGTCCCATTATTTACATGGTACTCAAGAATAACTTAATATAACACCATGGTATTACAATATACTTGTCTAAAAATTATTCTGTGGAAAAACACCGTGGTTAAATGAACTAAACTGTTTACTTTGATTCAGCAAAAAAAAGTGTTTATTTTTATTTGATGAAAACAGTGCTGACAAAAATGTTGCAGTATTGTGGCTACAATAGACGAAGAATTGATGTTTTGCTTATGCAATACCTTTCAAATCAAAATAATAAATAGGCTATTCACGTATATAATATTTTGATTGGTTTTGGCGTCTGCACTGAAGGTCCCTATGGAGAAAGTGACAACCTATAGGCTAACGTTATTTCAATATGCAGGAGCGCACATACACATCCGCAGTGTTTCCCACAGGATTTTGAGGAGACTGTGGTGGTGATGACATCACCCGCTTATTAGCATATATGTGACGTCATCATGTTGTGTTTGAGTTTGATCTAGTGTTGGCACCTGAAATATGTTTCACTTCTACTCTTTGATCTGTATCTGTATTTGATCTCTATTATATATCAAATTATATTTTTAGCCGAATTAAGCTGTTTTAAATGGTGAAATAAAAATGTAAATGGGAATCATGAAAATTCTATTTGTGGGGGCCAGTGTTGATTCTGTGGTGGGCCACCACAAATAAATCAATGTATGGGAAACACTGCATCCGTCGTGAAAGTCGTATAAAAATGCGTAGTTACCTCGCATTTATTACCGCACTCTTTCAATTTCGAGTCGGTAATCGTGACAACTTAAAAAAATTCACCGTAATGTTCTCACTCAACAGGCGAAACCAGTGTAACAACAAAGTCAACAAACGAAAAGTATATCTTCGCGTATATATCTCAACATTAAAATGAGTTTTCATAGTAAATGGCGCGTTTACATAATAAACAGACAGACGCGATTTAAGCAGCTACATTTTAGCATGTCAAAATGAAATTATTTACAGGAGGAAATCCCCCCCAAAAATTAAAAAGCAAACAGCAGCGCGCTATCTAAAAACTCCGTTTTGTTTAATGTTTATCTGAAATGACAGTGTTTTCGGTCACTTGCCTTCATTGATGTCCCCTTCCATAGTTCAGACTGTCATGTGAGCGCGTCTCCATGTGATTTCCTGCAAAAAAGGAAAAAAGTTTCCTTCTTCAAGTTGCAGTGATGTGGAAACACATGGTTGAATATGTGACAGCGTGTGGGTGGAGTCTCAGCTTCAGCAAGATCTCTGTGCACAGAACAAACGTGCATCTTCATGACATCTAATGAAAAAGCTTACTAGTTACTGACATAATTTTCCTCACTGCTCAGCTTGATGTTACAGCTACTTTTGTTATTATCTTTTCTCTCATCGCTATTACTTTTCTCTCCCTGACGTATTTCTTTACAATACTACAACAACATGTGTTCATGTAAAATGTGCAGAGCCATGCCTTTATTTCTACATATTAGAACAAGATGTTTCTAGATTGGTAACATTTAAAATTAAATATGTTCTTAAAATGTCACATTAATAGGCTATATGATTTCATTTTAATTGTACATCTAAAGCAGGGATGTTTAACCTTTTTCAGCCAAAGGACCCCTTAATGGATAGAGAACAGGGTACTCCTAGTACATGTAGGCTAACAGATTAAGACTAGATACATACTTTTTTATGATGGTTACGTTACAAAAATAATATAATATATATTTATTGGCATACTACATAACATTTTAATTTAACTGAATGGATTTTATTGTGGTAACATTATGCACATAATTTAAGAGCATATAGTTTTAATTTTTGCATTTTAATTTAATACCACCATGGACCCCCAAGGGTCCCCGGACCCTCTGTAAACTCAATATGGCTATTGGCTTTTTGCTATATTGTAGTATGGCTTTATATTGTTATCTATTTTTGTGGTAACCATGTTTTTTGGAAATTGATTACCATTTTAACTGCCATACAGTTTGCTACAAATATCATGACTAAACGATAGTTACTACAAATACTGTAGGATTACTGTGTTAAAGTGACTTTTAAATGTATGAAATATTGCTGCAGTAAAACAACAGGTAATTCATGAGTCTTAGAGGTCTTTGGAAGAAAAATTTATTAAATGACTTTGCAAATAAGCGTTTTATTTTTCTAGATAGCTGGAAGTGATTAAATACAAACACACAAACCTTTATTCAAAGATGAATACAACTGATAAACATAAGACTATAATAAAATGTTACAGATGATTTGATATCATAAGACATTTTTTATAAGAAAGTCACTTGTAAAGAGCATTTTCCCAAATTCTACTGATTTACATTTAGCAATTTAGCAGATGCTTTTATCCAAAGATTAGGAAACAAATCACAAGTGCATACCAAGTTATACGTTTACTATTGTCAATACCTGTTGGATAAGAAAGAGAGAAAGTAAACTTTTTTTAAATAGAAGAAATAGAAATGCAGTCAATTTCTATTTGTATTTTTGTAAGAGTTGAGTTTTAAATTATTATTTTTTTCTTAAATGTTGCAAGAGATGTGACTGCACATATAAGACAATATATATCAGAAAGTCTTTATGGGTCTGCTGAATGTACTCTCACTGTATTTATCTTAGCTTGTTATTTGGTGTGAGATTTATAGGCAGAGTGAGAGCGATAGATAGAGCCTGAAAGTGAGAGTTGGCAACCCTGTCTGATCTGCACTGCTTATCACAGCTCATGTGATGATAAACTCAATTTTAACTTCACTGACTGGAGCCCCAATCATGAACATGTTCCCAAACTTTGATGAATTTCTCTTGGATAATGAGCTTAAAGCGTAATGAAACACTAACCAACACTTGTTTTTATATGTTAACAAAGTGAGTTGTGTTGCACATCATAGAAGACAATGTTAGTATCTGTTAATTTTAACATTATGAGAAAACTAGTTATTTTTTTTTGCTTTTTTTGTGATATGTTTGTCTTCCGGGTTTAAACTCCATGCAGTGGCGGCGCCAGGGAGGGGCTAGGTGGTGCTGTAGCTCCGGCTATAATATCCATAGCAACCCCCAAGAAATGTCTGCATTTTTTTATATTTATATTTTAATGTCATGTTTGAATAGTATTTTCATGTTGTTAAAAAAGGGAATTAAATAATAATTAAAAAATATATATTTTAGTCTAAAATATCATGAGGCCCAAACAGGTCGAGCCGTAAAACTCAGCCTTTAAGGAGAAAAAAGTGGATCGCTGACTACGTTTTCCTCTAGTGGGCGCAGTTCTACTAATAGTAGTACTATGAAAAGTTGCCTGTTTCCACTTTTGTGTCTTTAAACGCTCGTTTTTTGGGGTCTACAGCTTATAAAAACTTATTTACAGATTAAACTTAAAAACAGAATAATACCTAAAAGCTGCTGTGTGACAAGGTGTACAGCTAAAAAGCCAAAATAACTCAGAAATAAGTTTTTATAAGCTGTTGACCTCAAAAAAACGAGCGTTTAAAGACACAAAAGTGGAAACAGGCAACTTTTCATAGTACTCATTAGTAGAACTGCGTCCACTAGGGGGAAACGTAGTTGGCGATCCACTTTTTCTCCTTAAAGGCTGAGTTTTACGGCTCGACAGCTTATAAAAACTTATTTCTGTGTTATTTGGCTTGTTAGCTGTACACCCTGTCACACAGCAGCTTTTAGGCATTATTCTGTTTTTGTTATAAGCCAGAAATGACAAGGAGGCGGCCTCTCGCAATACAAAGTCAATGGAGACGGATGGATTGTTCCCCCCCCCCGGTGGGCGTGGTTTTCAAATTTGCATAACTGCGCTCTGTCTCTATAACTGTCAGTGTCTCATTAATATTTATAAGATAGCGTGTTCTTATCCAATGCGGAGACGTTTCGCTTTTGTGTGTGTGCACACGTGTGCATGTGCTCCATGTGGCCGAGGGAGGGGTGTCTGGGGCTCAGGATAATTGCACATGGATAGGGTTCTGTTACAAGTAAATGTGACTGCGCCATTAAGGACACTCTGTAAATACGTTTGATGATTTTCCCCACGATGCTGTCAGGACTAGACCCAACTGAATTTGCTTGGGAAAGCTACGGGAGGCAGGTGGACTTTGATCTGTTCTGAGGTAAGCATGTCCTGAAGTCTTTTCATTATTTTCAAACAAGCTATTATTTCAACTATAACAGTTTTACTTGACCTTTGTTTAAATTAAATATTATATTTGTTGAATTATTTCTGGAATACTGCTATTCTTAGTAAATCTTGGCTTATATCAGTTGCCCCGCCACCCATCGCCGTTCTTCTCACAACGTCCCCGCCCATTTAGGTAGCATTTTTAAAAATGACAGTGAGGTAGACTGGAGCTGAAACAGCGAGGTTTCATGAGGTTTAACTGGTTTTACTAAAAAAAAGAAAACAGCGTAGCTGGAATCACGTCTAGACCATTCATTAAAAGCACTGGAAGGTTTGTCCCAGACTAAAATGCATGTTTGAGCTGCCTTAATTTAAAACAACTTGTAGTGACATATCCTAAACATATATCAGTGCTTTGTTTTGTCTCATGATGCACACCAGTATTGTTTTTTTGTAAGAATTGTTTGTAAAAACTTCCTAAATGTCCTAATAAAACTAAGGCCTAGTCCTAGATTAATATAAACCTTGTCCGGGAAACTGCTCCTAAGTGTTAATCTGGAGTGTTTCTCTAAAGTACTCAGAGTGGCCTGTTACTTGTGCAGTTTACTGGGTCAACTATCCCTTTAATGTTTATTATGCACACTATTTACATGTCACTATGGATGTGGAGGGGACTGGGATGGG
This sequence comes from Paramisgurnus dabryanus, assembly GCF_030506205.2. NCBI lineage: Eukaryota > Metazoa > Chordata > Actinopteri > Cypriniformes > Cobitidae > Paramisgurnus > Paramisgurnus dabryanus. Next base: position 35,144,498 of record NC_133339.1, on the reverse strand, counting down.
TAAAAATAACCAAACACGTCCTGAAAGGTTGAAGACCCCTGTATAAAATTATGTTAAGGGTGACATATCATGAAAATCATGTTTAAGTGCTATAACTGGGTCCCCAGCGCTTCTATCAACCTAGAAAATGTGAAAAAGATCAACCAGTTTGTTTTGGTAAACCATTCTCTGCAAGCATGTGACAAAATAGGTCATTGAAATCTGTCTTTCCTTGTGATGTCAGAAGGGGATCTTATTATAATAATGCCGCCCCTTAATCTGCCCTATCCAACCACGGCACTGCCATTCAGTTCAGAGATCAGCTCATTTGCATTTGAGAGGACACACCCAAAACGGCACATTTTTCCTCACACCTACACAGTGGCAATATTAACAATAAATTATCGATATGGTATTTTGAGCTAGAAATAATTACATATGTGCTCTGGGGACACCAAAGATTTATTTGACATCCTAAAAAAAGTATTGTTAGATGTCCCTTTTAAAATTTAAACCAAACCTTGCCAAGAATGGACAAAGACACAATAACAGTGATTATGTAAAGAACAATAAATATCGCATTTACAATTCTTGCTGCTGAGGTCCATGGTGAGACCTTTTGTTGTTGGTGGTGGTGAGTGAAAGCCTGAAACTCCATGAGGATCTGCTTCAGGATATCGAGCATACAAGTCATCTGTTCAGTTCTACCGGTAACTGTGTCTAGAGAGTTATGCAAGTATTTTACACCATCTGTGGAAAGAAGTACAAACCATGTCTCTGATCAGCATATATTTTTGTATATGATTCTTATGGGAAATCATAACATTTAAATCTTAATTTTAAAATTAAAACTTAACTTTGACATTTTCAGTAAAATTATTAGTCCATTTTATTTATGTTGTACATTTCACAACTTGCATTGGAGCAAAGCTTTATGTTAAAATATTTTAATACAAAATATATATATATTTACAATTTTTATTTACATATTTTAAAATATGTTCTTAATTGAACTAAGTAAAGGTGACTGGGGAAAGTTATTGTGACAAATTAATTTATGTACACTTTTACATGACCCTATATGAACAGCTGCACAAAATGTAAAGAACTTCTTGCTGTTGAATGCTTTATTCTGATTGGTTGAGAAATGTTATTTTTCTGTAAAACGCACACCTGACCTGTCAGATGTCTTAAAATAACCACCATAGCAATGTTTGTGGTAACCATGGTGGTATAATAATCCGGTCCTTTGAATTATTTTAAAATAATGCACATGACCTTCAAATAATTCAATTCAATGTACCGTCATCATTTTTTCCTTACTGAAGCAAGCTGTGACATCATTAACTAAGGTATTAATCAAGTTCATCTTCTGTTGTCTACTGTGGCAATTGTATGTGGTGTGTGGTTTTGGTTATGTAGGGGTTACTACAATCAAGGTTGATGTTTTGTATGACTTTTGTCTATATGGTGACTTTTCTGTATACTTCGGGATACCTAATTTGTGTTATCTTAATTTGTGAAAAACTAAAGATTAGACAATGTTTTTCATATTTAAAGGCAGGGTCCATGATCTCTAAAAGCCAATATTGACATTTGAAATCACCTAAACCCTATACCCAATAGAATCTTGACCTTCTGTTGATAGACCCACCCCACACATACACAACCCAGGCAACAATGTTGGTTAGTAGACACGCCCCTTACTGCTGATTGGCTACAAGTTTGTTTTGGTTGTTGGCCCGACTCTCTTTTCCAAAGCGTTTTTCAGATATGGTGCCCCCCGCCTTTAATTGTTGGGTTGACTCTTACCATGTTGAACAATTACATCTACTCCGCTTTCTGTTGGTGTCACTGATTTGGTCTCTTTTCCTTTAGCAATCAGAATACTCACAAAGATGGTCTCCAGAATACTTATGCCAATAAGTGAGAAAATCCCAATGCAGTAAATCCCTGTGACGACAAGAGCAAACCATTATAGCAATAAATGGGTTACATTAGTTAAAATTACATTTCTCTCATGTCTCTTGTCTCAGGGAGAATTTCATATTGAACCAATCACACCTTTTGTGGACCGCAAAGATTTTACATTATATTAATGCTTGAACTTAGAGACTGTTTACACCTGGTATTAAGATGTGTTTTGGTCGATCAGATCACAAGTGGATGAGAGATGGACATATTCCTGTTCACACCTGGTGTTTTAATCAGTCTTTTTTGTCCACTTTCAACCGCTTCTGTCCTGATTACTTCGAGGAGACTGGGCTATGAGAGAGGCATTAAAACACGAGCAGGAGAAATAACAATTGTGTTGTTAGTAAACATGCTGCACAGAGTTTTGTACATGTGTATGTAAAAGCTTTTTCTTATAGAGCAATCAATAAAAAAAAGCTTACACAACTTTCACACGCTTGCAAAATAAAACAAGTGGCGAAGAGCAGCCACATTAGATTAATCAATGATAGTCTAAAGACTGTATCTAAAAACTGTGGGTTCATGCAAGAAGTCAGGTCTGAGGTAAAAACATATGCTCAGTCAGTACATCACATAGGTGGAAATAAAAAATTAACACATTCTTTCTTATAGTGTGCAATTTCAGTTACCTCTGAATGTGGACAGGCTCAACATTTCCACACCCTGTTTACTTGTATTTAGCGTCGTCCACTTGTGATCCAATCTACCAAAAAGCACCTTAATACCAGATGTAAACAAACAGCCTCTTACAAGGCATTACAAGGTATAAATTTTTTTAATCAGTATTTGTGTTCCCTGTGTTCAAACCAATGACCTCTAGCACTGCTAATACACTCTTATCACTTTAGGTATAAAGTGATTATTTTAATGTTTCACCTTTAATTTGTTTTAAATAAAAGAATCTATTTTTAGATGTAACCAATTAAAGTATTTTTTTAAGTTGATTCAACTTTTACTTTTTACAGTGCAGGAGCACAATAACTACTTTCAAAACTCTCCAATGAGGAACTGAAGAGGAACAGCTTGGGACTTTTCCTCTTTTGTATTTGTACATAAAAATAATAAGAAAACTCCTGTTGATGAAATGAAGTCAGTTTCATTCGTACAGTACCTTTCACAATTCACTTTTGATAGAAAAATATTGCATTTACAGGCTAGGGGCAAATTTACTAAACAGGGCAAATAATAGCGCAATTAAATTTTTTGCATGTGATTTATTGGTGCAGGTAAAGAACACATGTGGGGCAAAAGGTTGGTTCTGTTTTATGAAATCATATGTTCAGGCCCTAATGTTCTATCCACAAGAAACTATGAAGGTAAATAAGTTGCAAACCTTGAAAGCTTGTAAATTTTTAGTTGAGAACTTGCAAAATAAATATTTGTTCTTGTACATTAATATTTATAGGCTACTCACAATCTTGATGTCAAAACTTGTAAAATAAATATCTGAAGATGAATGTTGATATTTGCACTCGTGGACAGTAATCACAAACTTGTGTTATGATTTTAAAGCTGCAAAGGACTACACTATTTACGCAGCAATTATTTGCTAATTAAAAGCATAATGATACATTAACCAGAAACAAAGATAAATAAGTAATTCTGAATTACCCCCATGATTTGCTATGGCCTCCTCTGGCCAACCCTATTAAAATTTTCTGGGCGCACCACTGTAGCCAGTACAAGTATTCAAGTCAAAGATTTGTTATCATTTTTTTATGTTACCACTGTGTAGCACAAAAGCCGATTTGAATATATAGGTGACGTCACTGTAAAATTTCATATATTGGACCGTAATCTATGTGGCATTTAAAAACAATCCCACATGTTGTTAAAACAGTCAAAACAATGTAGTTACACTAAAGTAAACCACATTATCAACAAAATAACCATGAGTTCGCTACAAAAACCATGGATATATCATGGTTACTTCAGTGTAAAATTAATATGCCAAAAAAACACACACACTCATAAATATGTATTAATAGCCTACAAGTGCACAAGTTGGTTTTAAAATGGGTATATCGCAAAAAGAGCAGCAAAAGTCAAAAAGTTAAGATTTGAAAGTGCAGTAACTACGTTAAGTAACAGATTTGAGAGGTTGTATGTGCCTATTTGTGCTAGTTTACACATTTGTGACTTTTTGTCTGTAACTTTAAAATCACAACACAAGTTTGTGATTACTGTCCACGAGTGCAAATCTCAACATTCAACTTCAGATGTTGATTTTCCAAGTTTTCACATCGGCACTGTGAGTATAAATATTAATGTAAAAAATACAAATATTTATTTTGCAAGTTTTGCAACTGATTTACCTTCATTAGAAACGTCTGGGTTTAGGATGTAACTCTTGTTCCCTGACCGACTAATGGCTTTCCATAATGGTGCAATTGTCCAGCACCAAAATAGAGGCTGCAAGCCGACATACAAGCCGACCCTCTGTGTTCTCACTGGTTTGAAGTGAGAACCCAAGAGGAGACCGGGTTGATACGAACACTATTGAATTTAGTAAACGTATTAGGTGTTGCCCAGCCTGCAGCTCTACAAATGTCTGTTAGTAAGGAACTGCGAGCCAATGCCCAAGATGATGCCACACTACGTGTAGAGTAAGCATGTAAATTAAATGGGCAAGTGTTTTGCTTTTGGTATGCAAGGGCTATAGTATCCACAATCCAATTGGACATCCTCTGCTTGGTGACAGCTTTACCTTTCTGCCGACCATCGTAACAGACAAAGAGCTGGTCTGAGGTCCTAAAGCTTTGAGTTCTATCCACATACACATATAGTGCACATATAGGACATAACAAAGGCATGGCTGGGTCTGCCTCCTCCAAAGGCAGCGCTTGCAAATTCACCACCTGATCTCTGAAAAGAGTGGTTGGAACTTTGGGCATGTAGCTGGGCCTGGGTTTCAGTGTTAAGGTGGATGCAGTTGGCCCAAACTAAAGGCACGAATCATCGACCGAAAAAACATGCATGGAGATCCCCTTTCCTCTTAATGCGAGGAGTGTTAGAGCTTTCATTGTGAGATATTTGATACTTACAGTAAGCAGAAGCTCGAAGGGGGGCATCCTTTCAGCACCAAGGAGAGGTCCCAAGGAGGAATAGAGGGAGGGCACGAAGGATTTAACCTGTGAGCGCCTCTAAGAAATCGAATGACCAGGTTGTGCTGACCCACAGTTCTGCCGTTTACGGGTGAGTGGTGAGTGGATTTTGCAGCAATATCGACTTTAATAGTAGATGGTGACAGCCCATTCTCCAAACAGTGCTGGAGATATGAAAGCACGATGCTCATTGGGCATTCTCGGGGGTTTCTTGTTAAGAAGAACAGCAGTCAACAAACAGGTTCTATTTAAGCGCGTAAGCACAGTGTCTGTGCGATAAGGCTCACTGGGGGAAACGCGTATTTGCCCAGACCCCGCGGCCAGCTGTGTGCCAATACATCCACACAGAGTGTGCCCTCTATTAGTGAATAAAACAGGCAACAATTGGTTGTCTCTGGAGATGCAAACAGATCTATCTGCATTCTGCCAAAACATTTCCAAATCAGCTGAACCGACTGGGGATTGAGTCGCCATTCACCGGGGCGCGCAGCTCGAGACAGCGCATCTGCAGCTGTTTTTATTAAAATCACATATATTTTCTTTTAATGGATATTTTAAAATCTCATGTATCTTTGATGTTTTGTGTCTCTTATTTCTACATACTTTTTTTCTCTTATACATTGTTTTCTCATTTCTGTGTAAAGCACTTTGAATGACCTCTGTGTATGAAATGTGCTATACAAATAAATTTGCCTTGCCTTGCCTAATGCACCAGCTCCACAATAAATACCCACGAGGCGCCGCCAACAGATGCAAATACCTGCATGCCAATTTCATTGCCGTTCTGTTAGTTTCTCAAAGTAGATTGGTCTCCGCGGAGCGGTTCCCAATTCGTCGGTCAAGACGTGACGTCATAGTGACCAACTGACAAGGGAACACATGATCTAATGTTTCTGGTGGATTTTTCACGTAAGTGCATCTATATGCATCTTTTTGATATACAACTTTTTGCAAAAACTACAATAATAATGATGATAATAATAGGGACACTTTTAAAAAATTGTGATGACTGATCAAAAATGTCCCAATCAACCTGAATTCATCATATTTTTTGGCAAATTCAAACATGCTGGTAATTTAATATGAAGCAAAAGGTTTGTGCATTGAATGGGGAAATTTATGGACACATCAAATCTCAATGCTGGCTATACTCACTACCACTTATGTAGACTTACCAATCAGTGGCATTTCATTGGCAGTAGATGGCAGCTTGTCATTAAGAATCAGCAGTAACACAGATATGGACAGCAGTAAAGTCACTTTAAGGCCCAGCTTCTCGGTTTCATGTGCATTTATGAAGAAGGAGCCCATATCCAGCACAAGAAAACAAAATACTGGAAAAATTAAGTTGATGATATACAGCAGAGGTCTCCTCTTTATGGTGATCTGCAATATAAGATTATTGTATGAACAAAACAGCAAAACCAAATCATTTATGATGTTACAGCCTGCCTATATGTCTCTCTATTCTGCAATGCTGAAACTCTTAAACTGCCCAACTGGTCACATCATGCAAGTAAAATGTGAACATTTAACCTATGGAGGGTAAATGTAGCCATCTAATGATTTTTCTCCCATCCTTCACAAAAGAAATCCAAACGGCTACACGATGATAAACAAAGGTGTTCTGAGGGTAATGAGTTCAGACTGCATGATTTTCAAAGTAGTTGGGTCACAGATCTTTTCATTCTACATGACTATCTGGGGTAGCATTCAGTCACTGCTGTTTTCACACTGCACCACTGATCGGTGACAGGGGGTTTCACACGGCATTAGAAGAATCGCCGACAACTTTGTCCCGGTCTTCAAACTACATCTCACAGCCAAAGGCATGTGAGAAGTGACAAGGAAACAAAGTGAGGTCACGCGCGCAAGATCGGAGTTCTCACATGACACTGTGAAGCACAATTTATTACACGCAGCTGTGGTTCACTGACAAGCTAGGCCATATAGTGTTCATTAACGCATAAATTAACATCGACGTTTTATTAAAAAAGAATGCATGATTTGACTTTTATTGAAAATGAATGCATGATTTGTCATTTTCAGAGTTCACAAGATTCTCTGTGATATTTACATTTACATTACATTAATTTATTTAGCAGACGCTTTTGTCCAAAGTGACTTACAAGAGGTAAACAATAGAATCAATTATAGCAACACAAGAACAGCAATACATAAGTGCACTGGAAATAGTCTCATCAAGTCCAACACAGTATACATAGACAAGGGATTGTTAGTATTTTTTTATTTATTTAAGAAATTTAGAGATGAAAAGGAAATAGTGAAAGATAGTAAGTCCATTATTAGGAAGTGAGGTAATGGCGGAAGAGATGGGTTTTTAGCCGAGTCTTAAAGACAGCTACAGTGTCAGCAGATCATTCCACAGTTGTGGAAGGTACGCGCTAGTGTTTTTTTCCCTTTTTGAGATGGCACCACAAGCCGTCGCTCGATGGCAGAGCGCAGGGATCGAGAGGGTACATAAGGCTCTATAAGTAAGTAAAGATAAGGGGGTGCTGACCCAGTTGTGGTTTTAAAGGCCAGGAGCAGAGCCTTAAATTTGATGCGAATGTCACACGGTGACGATTACATGGGGTGGAACCAAAATTCTAGAAGATTGGTTCCGCCCGGAGTTGAGTTCCATCCGGCGGCATAAGCGGAAACACCGGAACTTCCGGGAAAACGCTGCGAGCAAAATCAAGCTGATCAAACACAGGTGTGGCAAATAAACGCAGCGATCGGGGATTGGAGAACGTAAGGAAGCAAAGGAATATAAAGAGGACACGAAAACCAAAGGTTAGTGTGGTGGGGTGTTGTCGTTTGGTTGCAGTCGGCGGTGGTTCGGCCGTATATGGTGGTGAAGTGGATATTGTGCTGCTGTGGCGTGGAAACGGAGGACTAAACGAGACGCTGGTTGGAAACTAGGAAGGGGCGTGGCTCCATAGTATCGGGGTCCGCTCCGACCTGTGACACGAACTGCTAACGGAAGCCAGTGTAACTTGGCTCATTGAAGACCACTCTTGCCGCTGCATTCTGAATCATCTGTAGGGGTTTAGTCGTGCAGGCTGAAAGCCCTGCCAGTAGCGCATTGTAGTAGTCCAGCCTGGACAGGACAAGAGCTTGGACTAGGGCCTGCGTAGTGTGCTCATTTAGGAAAGGTCTAATTTTCTTAATATTGTAGAGGATGAATCTACAAGAGCGAGCAGTGCTGGCAACATGCTCCGTGAAGCTGATCATCAATGGCCACTCCCAGGTTTTTGGCCGTCCTGGAAGGCGTGATGGTCGAGGAACCCTGGCTGGATGGAAAGGTTGTGCTGAATCTTTGGTTCAGATGATATGACAAGCAGTTCTGTCTTCGCAAAGTTAAGCTGGAGATGGTGATCCTTCATCCAGAGTGACCCTCAGGTTTGCTGAGATGCGGGCAGAAACCGTGGGATCATTAGGGTGGAACGACAAGTGGAGTTGAGTGTCGTCTGCATAGCAGTGGTAGGAAAAGCCATGTTTTCCAATGACAGAGCCCAGGGATGTTATGTATATTGCAAAGAGCAGCGGTCCAAACACAGAGCCTTGAGGAACCCCGATATCGAGACGTTGGGGTTCGGAGACGTCACATCTCCAGGATACCCGAAATGACCTAACTGATAGGTACGACTTGAACCATAGAAGCACTGTGTCAGAGACACCCATAGACATGAGGGTCGACAGGAGGATGTGGTGATTGACCATGTCAAAAGTGGCAGATAAATCCAGTAATGACAAATGTTAGTCTAGCCCTGTGTTTGTTACATAATACATGCTAATAAAGCGTCGGCTATATTAAGTAATAAGGAAAGTATGCAGGTTGTTGCAAAATCTGAATATTGGGCTTACTGCCAGGTAACGTGACAAAAATCTGAAATTACTGTGAATGTGAAATTACTGTTTTTGGCATGAAGAAAGGGTATATTGCAAGGTTGTTGAAATAAAACATAAATGTACATTTCATGAAAATTAAACTAGATAGTACATTTGTGTGTATGAAATATGAATTGTTTGGTTTTGTATAATAATGCTGCATCATGCATTTAGAGTCTTTGCTTGCATTCTAATTTTTTTTGTCTGTTTCAACAGGTTGGGACCAACATGGTTACATTCTTCTGAGAGGCTGAGGTGATAAATCCGTTCCCTTTTTTCCTTGGCTTGGAAGATGGCGATCTGTGCCATCAAGCCTTCGTTGTTTTTGACAGACAGTCACTCCAGCAATACACCCTCCTTGGTGTTGTTGACATCTTTTAAACTTTTTTTAATGTTTTGGACATTAATTTTACAGACCGTTGTTTACAAACTACCAAGAACGGAATCCCTTTCTATAAGAAGTCTGTGTAGTTATTTGTCATGCTAAGGTGATAATTCATGTTGATCATATGTTGACTATTTGTTCAACTTTGTGTTGATCTTATTTGTTACATTAACCATTTCTTATTATACGATTCTCTGAAATGCTAGATTCTGATTGGCCAGTCGTGACATTCTACTACTGCTCAAAACAGAAAACTCAGATGCTGCAAATCATTTTGACATGTACTGTTTAATATTATACAAAAATTAAATGTCAATGTCTATTAATAACATATCCAACATTCTGGCCTTTTTTCTGTGATGACCTGATGCCAATACATTATCCCTTACTTGTACAACTTTTTACTTAATCTAATTGTAATGTTAAGTGGGCATCTGTCATTTTAGATTATGAGATATGAAATATACTAATATATTTTTTATCAGAAATTTGATTGTTTGTGTAGGGCTATTTACTCTTTAATTGTTATGGGCAATAAATCTGCTTTTTCAATTAAATCTATGCTTTGTTATTTATAGACACCACAATGAAAGGTATAAAAAAAATCACAAAAAGAAGAAGATACTTTTAAACATTTTGTACAGCTTCAAACACATTAACTAAACATTGGGTTGTTTCAACCCAACAAAAAGTTATTTCTACTCAACAGATGGGTTAAAAAAACAACCCAACTTGTTTGGTTAAAATAACCCAGCATTGGGTTGGTCCATATTTAACCCAATGTTGGGTAACAAAACAACCCAAGTTGGGTTAATTTTAACCCAACATTTTTTAGAGTGTACCATATACTATACTATACTATACTATACTATACTATACTATACTATACTATAGTGTACTGTACTGTACTGTACTATACTATAATTTACTATACTATACTATACTATACTATACTGTAATAATATAATTATATGGACACCCCTTCGAAGTTTGTGCCCTTATACTTTTTGCCATAAAGCATAACAATCTTTTGGGCAGGTACTGCATAAATGAACATCTGCGTTGCCCTTTTTCAAACAATACACCCCTTTGTTCTGTACCTGATATATCATGCGATGTTGTGAGAACAATGTATATATGGGTTGAGTTGTAGACACATTTATATTGAGAAGTTCCCACTCTCCCTGGGTCTGAAAGTTCTGCTGAGATTCAGAGGTAAGAGACTGTGAATCAGTGAAGTCACACAAGATAAGCTCCTCATCCGTGGGGAAATATAAACAAATAACATAACATATAGAATTTGATTCATTTCAAGTTAATTCATGTGTTTGTCTTTTATTTTACCTGAATAGCCTGAGGATCTAATTGTTAGATTGCAGGTTTGTGTGTCAAATGGAAACATGTACATGTCCATCTTACAGACTGTGGTCACAAAAAAAATGTCCTCTGAAAATACAAGGCCATCAGAAGCTAACTGCACATATGGAGACTCCTTTGATCCAAACTCTGTCTTGATGCTAAATTAACAAAACAAAATAAAAAATACTAATGCTTGGAAACAACAAATATTTAAGAGAAACTATTGAAATTAAATGGATGTTTTTTTTTCTGAAGATAAATCCTTATTTATTTATACTTACTTATTTATAGCCCAGAGCAGCACAACATAATTACATTAAAAAAGGTAACCACTAGGGGTGTGCCATATCATATCGTTCACGATAATACCGGTACAATTTTGTACATGATAAAAAACCGTCATATCATGATATCCATGATATAGCGACGTGATGACGTATCATGCATTTACGTTCCCTAACGCAAAGTCGCGCACAGCAACAACACCTGAGAGCAAGAGCAGCATGTCAGCAACGCAAGTACAACCAAGCTGTAAAGGTACACGAGGAGGAGATACTAGCAGACAGCAGCGGGTGATGTACGGCAAAAAAAATAAACTAATGACTCAACCGAGCATCGCTGTGCAAATTACTTTAGTCACTGTTAAACTTAAGCAGAGGCGCACCTTGTCAACAGGCAAGGCAGGCAACTGCTTGGAGCCCCGAGCCACTAGAGGGCCCCCGAGTTTGTTTCTCGGATGGCCAGCTACACCCGGTAGATGAACATAGATACTCAACATGACTGCATATCAAAATTCCGATTGGATGGAATGTTGATTGACATTGGCTTAGCCCAGTCAAAATCCAACCCAGGTGGATAACTTGCCAGTTTCGAAAATGAACGTAGCGAATGGGTGACGTTGTATCATTCAGTCATGCTGTCGCAGTTGATCCGTATGGATCACGACCCACGGTTTGGCTTGCGATTGCCAGATTAATACGCAAATTTAAATAGGAAATGTTTATCATTTGCACGTGTTTCAAAGGCTTGCAAATGCTAACACTCAAGTGATTTAAAACAATTTAACCGCAAAAAGGTGCTAAAGTGAGCAGCCTCGTACCCACATGCGGTTTAATGTGTCCGGTCCAGCTCCAGTCAGGCACGTGCCCAAGTGTAAATCTTTTGTGCCCAAGTGTAAATCTCAAGTTGAAATTTTAGCAGTTAACTAGTGCAATCCTTTACAAAGACAATGGCGGCAAAAACGGATCTATATGCAATGTAGTTACCAATTTACGCTTGTAAAAGCAACGAAGCAGTCGCAATGACGCGTACACGCACGTATCCATGTCCGCGCGCGTCTTTGCGTTGATTCGCGCACAACCGCATTCAAAAGAGGCCACGCGAGTAAGTTAGATTATGAAAACATGACGAGACTAAAGGAAGTTTCTAAATAATACAAATCCTATTTTGACTCGATCACTATTGGCTTCTGTAGATGGACATCAGAAATGTTTTGTGCAAAGCAGGGAAAGAGAAGGAGAAAGGAGAGATGTTGAGTTTAAGGGAGGTAAGACAAACTACATCCTCACCCTGTCAGGTCTCAAACATTATCAAACAAATCTCTGGAAAACCTCTTGTCAAGTCTATAGAATTGCATTGTTGCTGAGAAAATCAACAGATGTATGTGTTATACTGTTCTGTATTTTCAGATATGAAATTCATATTTAGTTTACTAATATTTAACTCTAGGACACTAACTTACATAACAGTTAGCAGTAACTATGACTGAGATTATTTAGTATAGCAGTCATAAAATGACTGGTTTCTTAAAACATTCTTGTAAAAATAAGTTATTAATCATTGCTATCATTGTATAATGTAGAAAATATTTCTCTGCTGTCATTATTTCCAAACATGTTATGCCATTTATGCATCCAAACATTTTAATAATGTTAGGTATGATGAAGATTACACTTGTATATATGTATCTTTCGCAATAACTGTTGCACTGTAGAATAGTGGGTTAAGCAAAGGACATTGTATAGAAGTTTTGCACACTTCTTGCACACAGGGAATTTTCTGCTTGGGGCCCCCATAGACCCTAGAATCGCCTCTGAACTTAAGTGTTAAGGAGTTGCGTTATATAGAGAAAACACTACCAACTCGTACCACTGTGATGACAGGAAATTATTTTAATGACTGAATTTAAATCCAAAAAATTTTCACAAATGTTCACCTACTAGTTGTACTGACGCACATTTACTTAATATTTAATTAGACAGATCCATCTTTTCTATTCATTTTCCATTAAGTCAGCTCAAACATTAATTTTAATTTGAGACTAGGATAAGCCCTTTCCGGGCACTAGGGGTGGGCAATATAGCCTCAAAATTATATCATGATATTTTAAGAATTTTTGCTGTAATGATATTTATGACGGTATAAAAAATTATGGAAAAGGAAGGGCAATTTCCATCCAATGAGCTGTCATTGATGACAGACTACCTAATTCAAAGTGTAAATCTATTGTCAAAAATAGCATTAAAGTGCAAAAGTTGTGACACAATCACACAGCATGAGTCAAATTTAAACAAAGTACAAAATAGAGATTAAATGGTATGAAAATTTTACATCACTATGACACTACCACAGATTTTCAGTAATCTTCACAGATCCTAGTAACTTAAGTCATTAGCTAACTATTTAAACTATTTATTTTACATGTAAGTGCATCCCCCCCCCCCCCCCCGCAAAAACGTCAAATAAATAACATTAACATTAATCATGGCACATTTGAGTTTGTGAGTTAAATGCTCATTTAGTTCAGATAAAAATCAAGTGAATGAATCAGATTTTCATATAAACACAGAAGAAATCAGCAAGGCATCTGTCTATTATGAGAAATTAGGTGTACTTTAGGACCCAGGAGTGGACGGTGCGTCCGCGCCTCGCGGAACTCGCTGAATAAACAAACAGGGTACAACGGAGCTTTAAACTCATCAGATCGCATAATTTAATTTAAATCACCTTTTACAGACTTATCATAACATATCAGTGCCATTGTTTTGTCTCAAGATGCAGACCAGTATTGTTTTTTGTAAGGTTTGTTTGTAAAAATGACTTAAATGGCATAATATAACTAAGGCCTAGTCTTGGATTAATCTAAACCCTGTCTAAACAAAGAACCATATCTATATATAATCTTTCTCCTTAAATAACCCATTTTTTTTCCTTAGGCATCACCCACCCTATTGAGTTCAATCTAAACTCTTGGAGCTTTAAAACAATATGTATAGTTTTTCATGATAAGATAAGAATTCACATGCTAAAGATAAAAGTAAACGTAGGCATCCTGCTGGTGGGACAGTGAGATTTAGCAGGATATAAATGTTTGAAGAACACTCTCTTCATAATAAAAATCAATTACTCTCCCTACATAATTTTTTTATAAAACATTGTTGAACAGTCTATTCTAGAGGCTTAGACCTTTCCAACGATATATAGATTGTAGTGATAGATTAAAATATACATCAACAATATTGATGGAAACTTAGGTGTCCCGTATTCAGGACAGCGACATTATAAGCGGCGTTTAAAGGTTCAGTTATCTTTTAAAGGAGACATATCATGCTAAATCCACTTTCTTAGCTCTTAAATGCATTTTGTTGTATATTTGTAGTGTTGATAAGTACATAAAAGTTTAAATTAGTCTCTTCAGGTGCTTTGTTGATATCTTTATATTCTTTTTTGGTCATATTTTCCAACCTGTTCTGATTTTTCTATTATCTATTACGTTTTTTGAACAATTACGTCACAGTATTTGCAGCGGAACTGCCAAATAAGGACATCGACTCCCAGCCCAACACTACGAGCAATCCGCCATTTTTTATTTCTCGCTGAGATATTGTAGTCCAAGCTCAAGGATGCAGAAGTTACGAGAGCGTAAGAAATGTACCCATATCTGTGGGTAAAGTCATTTTTGTGTGCCCGAAGCACTTCAAGGATAACTAATTCACCAATCTCCGCCAGTATAAAGAAGGATTTGCCGATAGACTTCGTCTGATTGAGGGGTCAATTACTTCTATCTTTGGAGACGATGAGCAGAGCACTTCGGTAAGCTGTAAATAACTTAAAAAAAGTAAAGTAGACGGTGGTCATGGTTTAGCAGTGTCGTTTCTCAGTCCGAAGGCTGCAGCCTGCGGAGATCGCTTTTTGGTCATCAAGCCTGGTTTAATTAAGTTAACTGAGCATTAAATTTGCAAGTCATGAGCACATTACAACAACTTACGATTAACTAAGAATAATAGTCAACTTTATAATTGTTAATATTCTGAAATAAGACCGTCTTAATGACGTATGCAGCCAAGAAATGCGACCTCCGGAGGCTGTAGCCTCACACCATTGCGATACCTCCATATGTTGTTCTGCAGGTTCGTCGTCTTCATTTTCATCTCGCTCCATTTCCGACTCTGGCTCGAACATGTACGGCTGGATGGACAAGTCTTCCGTTGTTGGCATTTTGTGAATAACGAGTGAATAAAAAGTTTCTGTGCCGCTAGATAATAGTATCTCTGCTATAAAACTACAAAAATGGCCGAACGGGGTGGAGTTTAACCGAGTGTCAACTCTGCAACCTGGAGAGGGGGCAGGGTATGACGTGCATTTAAAAAGACAGCACCAAAATGAGATGCTCTCAGATGCACATCAGAAAAGGGGTAAAAAGGGGGCCTGTGAAACTATAATAATGAGGAAAAGAAAAAAAACTACATTTCAGAAGCAAAAATTGAACCGTACAACTGTACACTTCATATAAAATGAAAAAAAATGAAAAAAGCAACAAAATGAACAACAAAGAAAGTGAATATTAATTAAAAAATAAGCTACAAAATAAAAGAGATAGAAAAACAAATATAATCAACAAATGATAAAAACAATATCTGACAATTTAGTTTTATATAAATTTACTCATCAGAAGCATACCTATTAAAGTTATGGTCCAGAATTCTCATAACTTTTCAATCTGAAGGATTTTGAAAGATTGTGCACATGAAAAAATTATGTAATTTAGACACACAAGCATCAAGAATCAGAGTATGATCTTAACTCTTTCACCGCCATTGACAAGATATCTCGTCAATTAAGAGAAAACGCTTCCCTGCCAATGACAAGATTTTCCGTCTTTCTGCAATACCGCTATTATCCACCAGGTGCAACTTATTCAACCCGGAAGTAGCGCCTCACGTGAAAGAGAAAGAACTCTGTGTATGTTTTAAAGATCGCTCTGCATCTGATCTCTATTAAAAGTCATTTGCAAAAATTGAATTATCTCAGCTTTTTGCTCAAAATTGGGTGTTTTTGAAGAAACCTACCCATGTTTGAGAGGTGATTACAAGAGAACTAATAAAGGTAGGATGAAACGTTTTTTTTTTTTTTTTTTTTTTTTTGAAAGCAGAGGGTCTGTTCTTTCATCTGATATATTGTTTGTTTATATATTTAAAGAAGAACATTTTCTGGAAGGCATTAAACTTTTGTGAAAATCATGAAAAATGCTGGTGCTGGCTGGCAACTTTTTTTAAAAATGCTGGCGGGGAAAGAGTTAACAGTGGTGACAAAGAAAATTGTAAAAAAGTTCATTATTTATTCATCCCGCAGTGCATTCCGGGAGTTCTGGATGAGATTTGTAATTTGTGGATACCAAGCATGCACTGCAGCATGAAGCTTTTTATTTTAATGTCACCGTCATTGTGATTCATGTGCTAACACTACACTAATGGCTAAGATTGGGACAATACATACACCCAGCAGAGTTTATAAATCCTGGGGATTTTGCTGTGTACAACTGCCCACCTTTTTTTGTAGAAAATGTTTCTTTAGACTCAAAGATAGGAATTGGTTATCTTTAAGAACCTCTGACTTAGTGGTTCTTTAGGGAACCAATAGTTTCAGATGTCTCAGAAGCAGCATCAGAAAATCCCTTACAAAAATTAACCATGGTAACAACACCTTTACTATAATTAAACCGTTTTTTATTTTCATGAGGGCTGTGATGTTTACAAAGAGAAGGGAGTCTGGTTGTGACATATTACTGTTAGTAAATATAAATATCCTTATGTTTATAATTAAACATTAATATCCTTTTTTTATTTATCAACATAAACCTTGTAGACATGTTTCATTCATTGTTTGTGTCCTAATATTGATAATTTTGTTGTGCTTTGTACATTTCAGAGTGCACCTCTAGACCACTGTAACTATCCCTATTAAAAAGTGGGAAAAAGCCCAAAAATGACATTCTAAAAAATTCTCACCTTTCTCTGATGATAAGGTCTGGAGTCCAAAACATATCTTTTTGAATTGTAAATGTTTTAATGTCACAAAAATCTTTAGGGTTCCAATATATCTCTGTCTTCCATTGCTGCAAAAGTGTTTGAACTTTGAGATGATTGACATTCAATTATGATAGAGTTTTGAGTAAAAATGTAGCCAAAGAGTTTTACAACACTTACAGTTCTCATTTTAAATTTTGTTGAGATGGTCTGAGCTTTCTCATTCTGTGGATAAAAGCAAATGTTTAGTGATGATGAACCACAACTGCTTGACATCTCAGATTCATATTGTAATGACCCACACTGTAAAAAAATATTATGTGCCTTATTCAATTTAACTAAAAAAATGAGTAAATTCTATTTAAAATATATATACACTGTAAAAAAAATCCGTAGAAATTGCAGCTGGGTTGCCGGTAATTTACCGTAGATTTAAATTTATGTTATTTACTGGCAACATTTTGTTCAAAGTTAAATGAACATTTAACATTTATAAGTCTTTGTCTTTACAAAGTAAAACTAAAAAAACAGCATCAAGCAAAACGTTCTGGGAAACAAAATCTGAAGCAAAAAACAGAAAAAGGTTGATGATGATTTCTGGTTCCCAGAATGCTTTGCATGAGGCTGTTATTGTATAGTTTTATTCTGTAAAGATAAAGACTTGTTAATATTTAAAATTTATTTAACTTTGAACAAACTCTTGCCAGTAAATAACATAAATTTAAATCTACGGTAAATTACCGGCAACCCAGCTGCAATAACATTGTAATTTCTACGGATTTTTTTTACAGTGTATAAAAAAAGTAAAAATAACAAAAAATGTAAGTAATTCTAAATGAATACATTCTTAAGTAAATTTAACTTAATTTTATCATGTAAAATCCACTTAAATGTGTAAGAAGGAAACAAACTTAATGATTTTGTGTTGAAGCTACTTGAATTATTTAAGTAAATATAACTTACTAGGCAGTGGACTTATAGTACCCAGCATGATTTGCATGGGACTGCATTTGGAGAGTAAAATTTGAAATTAAACGCTATTTTATGTGCTTTTTACAACAAGAAAGATGTGTTAGTGTTTAATGTGACATTTTCTTTCAGATTTAAAAGAGTTTCTGTTTCTTCTTTGAATTTTGTGGTCATTCAGAAGAGTGGTGCTTGTGTATAGATAATAGGTGACATGATGAAAATCATGATGTGTGTTAATTCACTCATTGAGCAATAATTGTGCCAGGACTGAGACCTGTTGAGTCTCTTCTTACTTGCACTTAAAAAAAAAAAATTGTTGGCTGAACAACCATTACTTATTAAAGTATTTAGATTAAACACAAAAAACTTAGAATTCATAACTTTTCACCCTTTACTAAACATATTTATTTTGTGTGGTGGCGGGTAAACTCGCTTCACCTACCGGCCACCAGTAAATAAAAATAGCATACTGTTTTACCCGGACACTTTTAGAGGAGGCACACTTCAAAAAATGTGGCGTTACATCGTAGGCGTTAAGAGGTCTGTAGAGAAAACATCTCAGGAGGAGCCAGTGGACAAAGAGGCGAAGGCCAAAACGTTTTTTAAAGAACAACGTAGAAAAGCAAACAATGGGGAGTCTCTCGATTGGTTAGTTTACGTCCCATGTGCAGTTAAAGGTACAGGGGAGAATGATTGAAACAGTGGCTCTCATTGACTCCTGCACAGCCGGTAACTTAATGTCAAAAAGGTTTACTAAGCTGAACGATATTCCTTTAATTGAGTGTGTCTCTCCGTTAGCAGTGAAGGCGATAGACAGCTGACCACTAGGAGAGCGAAGGATTCAGTTTTCTACAGAAGATATCAGCCTACACACTCTCAACACCAAGAACAGATTCACTTTTATATCATAACCTCTTCTCGTCATTCACTCATTCTGGGGCTACCTTGGCTGAAAATTCATGATCCGGTAATTTCATGGAGAAATCAACAAATTATGAAGTGGAGCGATACCTGCCATGAACAATGTCAACTTTCTGAGGTAGCAGAATGGAGGGGGATAAATGGAAGAGGGCTTACTTCACCCAATCCGGCCACTATGAATACTTAGTAATGCCCTTCGGTCTCTCTGTCAGTCCATCTCTGTTCCAGTCCTTCATTAATGATGTCTTCTGGGATATGCTTGATCTCTGGGTTATTGTATACATTGATGACATCCTCATTCACACTGAAACACTAGAAGACCACATCCAGCATGTAAGGACAGTGTTGAAGCGACTCATCAGTATCAACTTTATGCCAAAGCTGAGAAATGTGAGTTCCATCGAACATCCACATCCTTTCAAGGATACATCATTTCTGCAGAGGGAGTTGCCATGGACGAGACTTAGGTACAAGCAGTACTTAACTGGCAATAACCCAAAACCATAAAAGAGCTTTAATGCTTCCTGGGGTTCGCTAATGTTAAGGGATGAGACAGAGAGGAATCTGATGCAAATGTGTTTATTAAACAATAAACAGCGAGAAGGGTAAAATGTCATAAATCCACTCAAGGGTCTTTCAGGAACATGACGTTCAATACACAATCCACAAAGGAGTTTATCAGGATCTCTGCTTTCAATACACAAAACACAAGGGTATCAGGAACTTGGCTTTCAATCCACAATCCACAAAGGGCTTTCAGGAACAGGACTTTCAATACACAATCCATGATGGTTGATGAACACCATACGACCAATCGGATCTTGTCTGAAAACAAGACACACCGATTAGAAAAGTACATGAGGCATAAATGTTCGCGGATCTGTAATGTACCGAGTTCAAAAGTGTCAGTTCCAGTCTAAAGGCGAGACTCACTGACAGAGGATAATCCGATACGTCCAAACGGGTAATATCCACAGAGAGAGGAAAAACAGAGATCCAAAACTACCAGGAGAGAGAGAGCAGGAACCAAGCGAGAGCATAAACCTCAACCG
This sequence comes from Paramisgurnus dabryanus, assembly GCF_030506205.2. Classification (NCBI taxonomy): domain Eukaryota; kingdom Metazoa; phylum Chordata; class Actinopteri; order Cypriniformes; family Cobitidae; genus Paramisgurnus; species Paramisgurnus dabryanus. The sequence goes on along the minus strand of NC_133339.1, from coordinate 35,124,556 downwards.
AGTCCTGGAGGCAAAACACAGTGAGTATAAAACAAATAACAGGATCAATGACCAACATGAGTCAGACACGCCATGGCAGTGATCTCCTGGTAGAACAAAAACGAACATGCACAGAACACAGCACACCTGAACCTAATATAGAGGGAGACAAATATGCAACAGTTGTAGAAAACAATCAGGGATAATGAGAAGGGAGGAGACAAGGAGTGTGCACCTGAGACACCTCTTCATTCCTGATTTCAGTACTATTGCAGCACCATTAACCTCTATGACTAAGAAAGCTCTCTTGGTCTCCAGAAGCAATCAAGGCATTTCAACTACTGAAGAAAACTTTCACCCCAACTCCCATTCTCCACCATCCTGATCCAACGCTTCCTTTTACAGTGGAAGTAAACGCCTCTAGCACAGGAATCGGGGCTATTCTGTCACAAAGTCAGGGCTCAACTAACAAGATGTATCCATGTGCCTATTTCTCCCGGAAACTCTCTCCTACAGAACGCAACTATGACGTTGGGGACCAAATTCATTATTTGGTGTTCACTGAATGACTGTTGTACAGGTAAGGTGATATTTCCTGCATTGGCTTTCTAGCCTGTCGCACCTCTGCTGGTGCCATTAGGTCAGCTGCAGGGTCATCAGCTGGACACCGCCATTTACAGATGTTTCGCCCCCAAGACCAGTACATCTCCAGGCGGGGGTGGGGGGTGAAGCAGCCTTCACTGGGGTGTTACTCCCCACCCAATATCTTTCCTCCTCATCCAAAGCCAATAGCTCCCTCTCTCTGCTTTCTCTCCCAGCGCCTTTGTGGCTTCCCTCATGCTTGATCCTGATACACCCATTCTGTGTAGTAGTTGGACTGCTGCTTTGCCCATGAAGCCCCGACAGCCGACCTCCACAGGATGAACACTTGCTTTCCAGGCCGCATCTTGGCACTCAGATGCCAGCTCGGTGCACTTCACCTGCTTCCTTTCATGGGCTGCAGTCATGTTCTCCTCCCAGGGGATGGTTAGTTAGATGAGGAGAACCCGTTTCACCGCTGCAGACCACATGACTATATCTGGCCGGAGAGTGGTGGTCATAATTTCCCTTGGAAAGACTAGCTGCTTCCGGAGGTCTGCCAACATATGCAACTCTTTTCCAGGAGCAAGCATGGTGTTTTTCTTCTGGGCAGAAGGTTTGTGTATACTGCCAGGCTTTACAAACCCTGCCAGGGCATGCTCTCTTGTTGCAGGTAAGCGATTTACTGCTACCCTGCGGCTCACCAGGATCTCAGCCAGCTTCATAAGGACCTGGTCATGGCGCCACCTGAAGCGCCCCTGAGTCAGTGCCATTCTGCATCCTGTAAAAATGTGTTGGAGGCTTGCCTTGACGCTCCCGCATAATTGACAGCCTACTTCATCACCGTACCACAGTGCGAGGTTCCTAGGGCATGGGAGGGTGTCGTAGGTTGCCCTAAGCAGGAAGCTAAGCCTGGATTGAGGCGTCCTCCAGATGTCTGCCCAGGTAACTTGCCTGTTGATGGTAGCATCCCATCTCGTCCAGGCTCCTTGTATGCCCTAGGATATTGCCTTCAAATGGAAGCGCTCCTGCTCTAGTCTGGTGATTTCATCCACCACCATGATCTTCTGCTGCTTCTTGGTGGCTTTGGACCAGAATTGCTGCGCTGCTCCCCAGCCTAGACCCGCATGACTGGTCTGGACAGCCCCCATCACCTCTCTGTGTTGCAGACTGTTGATTGCACGATCTACCTCTGCCTGTGCTTTCCATTTGCGGCCAGTGGGCCTCCTTACAAGGCGGTCTGCTGAGTCCTTGAGTTCTAAAGCAAGGCGAGCCTTTTCCTGCTTGTACCCTAGGCTGATAGATTTGATAGGCAGCTCCAGCATACTCCGACCAAAGAGACCTGCAGCTGAAAAGCATCGGGGCAAGCCTAGCCACTTGCGGATGTATCTATTGGCAAACCTATCCATTCCGCTGACTTCTGATGAGGCAATTTCGCAGACCTTTAGAGGCCACAGGATACGTTGGTACAGGATGTGCTGGTAACACCACACCTTATGCTTCCCGGGCAGTTGGCTTCGCTCAATCTTTGCCAGCCCTTCGGCGAGTTGATGTTTGGCTAGCTTTCCCATCTGCCTGTCCGACAAATCTGCGGTGTACTGCCTCCCCAAGGTTTGCAGAGGTTTCTCATCCAACTGTGGAATGGGCTCCCCTCCTACGACAAAGATGACCTGGGCTTGTGGAATCCCTCTCCTTATTGACAGGCTTCTCGATTTTTCCGCCTTGACCTTCATCCCTGCCCATGTGATAAGCTCATCAAAACGCTTGAGAAGCCTGGTTGTACATGGTGCCGTCTGGAGGATGCTTGTCACATTGTCCATGTAGCTCCTCAGGGGTGGAAGCCTCACTCCCGATGGTAATTTGATACCTCCAACCACCTGCCTGGCCCCAATGAGGATTACCTCAAAGGCTATCACAAAAAGGATGGGGGAGATAGCATATCCCATTGCGATTCCACATTCTAACCGCTGCCACCCCGTCGTGTAGCCCTCCAGGGAGAAGCACATGTGCAGGTTGCTGAAGTATCTGGCGATGATGTTCTTTACGCAACTTGGAACATGGAAGAACTCCAAGGCGAAGTCGATCAACCTATGTGGAACTGAGCCATATGCGTTGGCTAGGTCTAACCATACCACATACAAATCTCTCTTCTCTCTTTTGGCACGCTGGATCTGTTCCCAAATCAGGGAAGAATGCTCGATGCATCCTGGAAAGCCAGGAATTCCAGCCTTCTAGCAACTTGTATCGATGTATCCATTCGCCATGAAGAAGTTGGTCATTCTCTTTGCCATAACAGAGAAGAAGATCTTTCCCTCTACATTCAACAAGGCAATGCTTCTGAACTGGCTGATGGTCTGGGAGTTCTGCTCCTTGGGAATGAATATACCGACAGCTTGTTGCCACTCTGCCGGGACTTTCTGTTTCCTCCAAGCTGTTTTCATTAGCTTCCATTGTACCTTGACCACCTGCGGACAGTTCTTATATATTTTGTAGGGAAGCCCATTCGGTCCTGGAGCTGATGCTGACCTTGCCTTCTTGATTAAATCTTCCACTTCTCGCAACTTGGGTGGTAAAATGTCGAACGGTAAGGTTGGAGGTGCTGGCCGTGGTACATACCCCGGAGAACCAAGCTGTGATGTTCGTCGGTTGTCACTAAGCTGGCCTCTGATGTATTGCTCCAGCTCCTCCTTGCTGATGTTAAGCTTTCCACTTTTCTTCTCATCCAACAACTGTCGGGCATGCTTGAAGGGATCTCTGAAGAAGTTGGTTCTCTCTTTCTCTCTTCTCTTCCTCCTCCTCCTTATCCTCTCCACTCTCCTCAACTTGGCGAGATTTTGTCTGACCTCTTCCCACAGTTCCTTCAAGCCTTCCTTCTCCTGGGGTGCAGCCTTCCTCCATCTCCGACGGAGCTGGCGCCTTTCTTTGATGAGCTGGTCAATCTCTCTCTCTCTTCTTCCCTTGCCTGGGGCTGTAGCCTCTTTCCTACTGACTTCGCCAAACCTTTCTCTGCATACTTCAAAGATGATATCCCCGATGGCGTTTAGTTTGCTCTCAACACTCCCTCTCAATGCCAGCTCCAACAGATGGCTAACATCAGCATCCAGACTCTGCCATGCCCCACGGTCATTCGCTTTTGGCCATTTGATCTTGATTCGCTTGCCTGGTTGTTTTACTGGCTTTGTCGGGTGTACCTCTGGTGGGCTGGTGTTTTCCATCATAGGGTTTCCTTCTACCACCTCGGGAGACTCAGCACCAATGGGTCCTGCAGCACTATGGTTGCATTCCCAGCTTCTGGACCCTATCGTCTGACCTGCTTCTTGGGCAGCGCGAGGTTGCTGGTCTGCCTGCTTCATACACTTCATTTTCCCTTGATGGATGTGCAGCCCCCTGTTTGACGTCACCTTCTCCCATCCACACACAGACTTCCGGAGGATTTTCTCATTGTCTTTATTCGGTCCTGTCGTTACCTTTTAATCTGTCCTTGTGGGCCAATGAAATAAGCATAATCAACCTGCCAACAAATATTATTTTGTTGACTGGACGTATGTATATATAAGTTTTTGTCCAATTCGTTTACCCAACTTGCCAGACTGAGTAATCTGAAAAAGCAATTTAAAAAAACAATGGTCGGAATGGTTCCCAGCATGCATTGCAACATGTTCACTTCTTTGGTTAATATTTACTAAAAAAGATTACTGTTTGCTGGCTTTATTTATGTTGTTATGTTGTTAATGTTAGTTCCCTTTCAATAAGGTTCACTTCGCATTGAGTCAGTTGCTGGGGGAAACTCCTGTTTTTTCCGCGATTGAAGCTTATTGGTTAACGTCTGTAAAAATTACCTACCAATGGCGCTTGAGGCAGTGTCAGGGGCAGGGCTTACCCCTTTATAAGTCCGGCATAAAGCGCCATGAGCTCACTTTCATTCTCTGTCAGCATGAACCTCTCGCTGCTCTGAAGAAGAAGCCCTACTCACCGTTGAGACAAGCACTACAGTGGATTCAACGCCCGGCGTATTCCCCTGTCGCTTTCCAGCTGAGATTCACACAACCTATCCTATCTAAAACCATAAAAGAGCTTCAACGCTTCCTGGGGTTTGCTAACTTTAATCGTCGCTTCATTCGTGATTTCAGTACTATTGCAGCACCATTCATGTCTGTAAAAATAAAAGACCAATGGCGCTTGAGCCTGCGACAGCCCTTTATAAGTCCGGGAGAAAGCGCCATGAGCTCACTTTCATTATCCTTCAACGCGAACCTCTCGCTGCTCCGAAGAAGAAACCCTAACCGCCGTCGAGACAAGCACTACAGCGGATTCAACACCCCACGTATTCCCCTGTCGCTTTCCGGCTGAGATTCACACAACCTATCCTATCTAAAACCATAAAAGAGCTTCAACGTTTCCAGGGCATTGAGCAGAAGCGCGTTGAGATAATGTCGCTTCGGCACTGTGGCTCATGCTCTGCATGCCGGACTGGATTCTAAACGTTTGATCCAAAACGGTTATTCACTACAATGTGCGTTTTTAGTATCAAAAGGCACAATAGAGACGGTTCCGGCAGCGCGAACCAAAGAAACTTACAGCCGTTATTTTCTTGTTCCGAAGAAAGATGCCGGCCTCAGACCGATATTGGATTTTCGCATCTCTCGCCAGACGGCCATTCATACTGCTCACAGCCAAACGAATCATATCACTAATTCGTCCGGGCGACTGGTTAATATCAGTGGATCTGAAAGACGCTTACTTTCATATCCCGATATCTCCTCATCACAGACAGCTTTTGAGATTCGTGTTTGATGGGACAGCATACTAATACAAAGTTCTGCCCTTCAGATTATCTCTGGCAACACGCACATTTACCAAATGTGCAGATGCTGTGCTTGCCCCTCTGAGACAGAGCGGCATCCACATACTGAATTACCTCGAAGACTGGCTTTTCCTAGCCCAGCTGGAGGGGGAAATTCTCGCTCACAGATCCATTCTCCTCCAGCATTTGGAGAACTTAGGGTTCAAAATCAACCTCCAAAAGAGTTTGCTCACCCCTACACAGCGGATTGCGTTCCTAGGCATGACACTCGACTCTATACAGACGCGAGCGTGGCTAACACCGGAATGCACGCTCACAGTCAAATGCGCGGCGTTGTCATTCAAAGCGGGCACATGTCTCCCCCTCAAATGATTTCAGAAAATGCTGGGTCTTATGGCGACGGCGAACCTGCCTTCGGTGCGTGGAACAACCGACTGTCTCAGTTACATATAAACCACCTCGAGATGTGGACGGTAATCCTAGCGCTACAATATTTTTGACCAAAACTCCAACATCATCACGTTTTAGTACGGTCGGACAACATGACGGTGGTCTCATTCATAAACCGTCAGGGAGGGCTGAAGTCCCGCTCCTTATCCAAGCCAGTGAGTCAGCTCCTGATATGGGCTCACAAGACCGTGCATTCATTAAAAGCGACTCACGTACCGGGTGTAGCCAACACGGGTGTAGACATTCTCTTGCGCAATGGCCCGGCGCCGGGAGAATGGAGGCTGCATCCTCAGACAGTCGAGAGAATTTGGACCGTCTTCGGCCAAGCCGAAATCGATCTTTTCGATACACCGCGATGCCCTGTCTCAAACATGGCCAGTGTGTCTACTGTACGCTTTTCCCCAGAGAGGAAAAGTGAACAGTGATTCTGATTGCCCCGCTTTGGCACAATCAACCGTGGCTCCCTGACCTATGGCAGCTTGAGACATCAGCACCATGGCCGATACCACTGAGGAAAGACCTCCTCTCTCTCAGGCGAGAGGGACGATATGGCATCCACAGCCGGAGTTATGGAACCTTCACGTATGGTCTCTGAACGGCAGCCTCCACGCCTTTCAGAACGAGTGTTAGACACGTTGACGGAAGCTAGGGCCCATCTACAAGGCGCCTTTATGCTCAAATATTGTCTATTTTCTCTGATTGGTGCGCAGTGAAAAGCTTAAACCCAGAGATCTGTAATGTGGAATATATTCTCTCCTTCCTACAGGAGATGATGGACGGCGGTCGAGCACCCTCTATGCTTAAAGTCTACGAGGCGGCGATTGCAGCAAAACACGCTCCTATAGCCATTCTCTCTGTCTGGAAACATGATCTTGTCATTAAATTCCTCAGAGGCTCATGCAGACTAAACCCGCCACGACTGCGCACTGTCCCGTCCTGGGATTTGTCCACGGTCCTGAAAGTTCTCCACCTTTCGAACCACTCGAGCACCATTGGTCTGTATTTTTTACAGACGTTTACCAATAGGCTTCAAACACGGAGTAAACAGGAGTTTCCCCCATAGCTTCAGCAACTGACGCAATGCTCCTTCCCATTATTTTAGGGAACCAGGGTTACATGAGTAACCTTATCTTTATATGTTGTATGTAGAGATATTTTGAAAGAATTTTGAATATTTTGAAAGAATAATGTTTGTTCATTGTTACCATGATTGAGAACTCTGTGTTCGGTGTAGAGACAGCACAGTGGGTTAACGCGCATTATTGGTGGCTTAAAGCAAAAAAGGTCTCTGGTTCAAGCAAGAACTAAGTCAGATAAAGACTTTGTTTAGGAGATCTTTCTGTGTACACTCCCACAGTCCAAAACATGCAGGTTAGCTGAATTGGATATACGAAATTGCCCTTTACCCAACTTTATTCTAAAAAATGATTTGTTGGATTTACTTAAATTATATATGTGCACCATAATAAATTGAATTAATCCCAACTTGGAATAATATTACTTAAAATTAATCAGAAAATATGTGTTATATGAACTTAAATATTTGAGTTCATGTAACATTCTTTACTTAAAAATTTAAGTAGATAAAACACAGGTTTTCTTGTTAATTTTAAGTAAAATTATCCAATGGGACTGATTAAAAAGTGTGATGCAAAAATGGTGCATATATATTTTATGTAAATCCAACACATACTTTTTTAGAGTGTGCTCAACATAATGTGGTATGTAGTAATAAATAAAGAAAAGAAGAAATTACGTGATTAAATCAGGAAGATTCCAAATAAGTAACACTTTAAAATGTTTTTTAACAATATTATACATAGATTTTTTAAGTAAACATCACATATTTTTTACAGTGTAATTTAACTTTACTTAGTAAACATAAGTAAATTCTAATTATTGTTCTTTGTTAATTTAAATCAGCTTTTTGAGTAAATTTTATTTAATTTCACAAATGTGAAATTTACTTGAAAGCTTTGCAAAAGAAAAATTAATTTTACTTATTATTTTTTCAGTGCATATAAACAAAGTAAATCATGCTGGACTCATACCACATCTGTGATGGAGTTCAAAAACAAAGTCACAGAAACTTTGGTCACTTGATTTTCATTTAAGGGGCGCATTTTCAATATATTGCTATACTTGGATGAGCTAAACACATCAAACATTTCACCATAAGCCAAGGAATAATCTTCATAACTGCATATTTCTCCATCAGCAGACAGCCAACCTGCAAACAGGACACTTAATATAACACAGCTCAAATATATTTTCCAAGCAAACAGTAAGCAAAGTATGTTTCTGTTAAAAGTTTCTACTTAACACTTTTGGTCTGCAACACAGATGCAAACTACACAGACGAGAACCAAACCAAGTATGCACATTGCAAGTTTTAACAGTAAACACATTTACAGTGTGCTTAAATTTGGTGCTTTCAACTGAATGTGTTTTAATTGAGAACTATTATAAAAACACAATAAACAACACAAATGATAACTATTTTAAAAGTTACTTACAGACTAATGCAAGAGAAAAGGTTACCCAGAGAAGGTACATCACCAGTAGTTTAATAAAAGCCTGTCTGAGATACTTTTGTTTGAGGGTGAAGATTCACTTTGGTACACATTATTGTCATTTAGTCAAATGTATACACTGTGAGTGACAAACACGCTCCACCTGCTGCTTGCTGTCATCTTACTGTTGCTCTAGTGTCAATATAAAGATTTATTAAAAATTATTTAAAATATAAACACACGTTTGGGGCAATGTGTGCCCAGGTTTTATTGTCTTATGTAGATGTTTTGTAGTCTCAGCTGATGCTGAAATAATGAGTGGAACAAGCACTGGAGCATAAATAAATATTAAGAAAACTTAACAATACAATATTATAATTTAAATTATAAAAGCAATACATATACGAAATATAATCCTTTTAAAGAAAAATTAATTTTCACATGATTTACCTCAGGGAGAGAAATGGAATTGCATGCAGAGAATGCCGAACAAATTATAGGGTTAGTGTCCTACAACACAAATACTGGAGGGCACACTCTTAGAAAGGATGTGTTATTTTTTTACACATCTTTTTGTGTTAAGCTTTTAACACATTGGCCCTCATTTATCAAAAGTGCATACGCCAAATTTCCAGCGTACACCTGGCGTACACCCAAAACCACGGTGACTTTGAGATTTATCAATATGGACGTTGGCGTACGGCACGCTCAAATCCTACGCCAGCTCAGGAGGTGGTGTACGCACATTTTGAGTTAGTGCAGAAATGCGCAAACAATTCCTAATACCACAAAACGCACTGACAAACTAAAATGTATGATATATTATGACCCACTGTAAAAAAACTAAAACATAGTCATTATAAACCTCAGTGTTTATTTTTATGCAACATGTACTTCAATGTTTATTTTGTGAGACTTTACCAAAGCATTTGATTTGTAGGCATATGTATTCCTTCAGTTGAGAGCCTGGGCGCTTTACCTGACGTTTCAGGGCAAAGCATGTGAGCGGAGCGGAGCGTAGCCTTGAGCAGTGCGGTAATATTACCATCAAAGCGCCTCTCTAAAAATTCCGCTGACTCAGCACCGCTCGTTGAACCCAGAACGCCCTTTGATAATTTGCTAGTTCGAGAATCTGTAAAAACGTCTAGCAATAAGTTATGGAATTCAAGCCTTATACATAAATGTAAAGTAAAAATCAAAGTTAAGATTGGACAGGAAGAAAACATTGAAAGGAAGTGCGGAGAGACTGTAAAAGTTAGCAAATATTCATCCTGGAATCTGAAGCGGCACATTGCAAGAAAGCACAAGGATGTGCTACGAAAACATGGTAATAATGCATCAAAAGGTAAGCTAGTTACATACCATTCGATGATAAATAATTAGCTACACATGAATAGGTAAGGTAAAATGCTTGTGTTGAATGGAGCCATAAATCCGATCATGATGACATGCAGACAAAATCATGGCCACGAATTATCTTTTATGCTATGAACACTCCTTTTTCTTATTTAGTCTAAAGTATGGCCATAATATAAAATTCGTTCCCAATATTCAACAGTTTGTTCCTTGGAATTAATTATTATAATAGTATGTAATTACTATTACAATTATTATTACTTCAAATTATGAATTAGCCTAGTAAAACATGTGGATGTCGTGGAAACAAATTGTTAATTTGAATTATATACGGAGCTCCGTATCAAACTGGATCTTAGCTAACAAACAACTGTATGTAAATACAGAAAAACACACTACAAAAGTTACTACATCATTTTAAAATATTATTTTTAAAAAACTTAACCGAACCATTAAGCAGACATATAATTTAGATGTAGGCAACAGTAAATAATAATAATAATAATAAATAATTATTCTTCTAAATATCAATTAAGCGTCATTAATAATAAAAATAATAATACAAATATTACAAAACGTCATGCAATTATTAATGTGTCTTTAATCCCGCTCTTTAAACTCCCAAATAAAACAATTCTGTTTCTTTCCACTTCTCTTCTTTGCCATCTTCCATGTGTCAATGTCACAAAATGAGGGCGTGGGGGAGGTGGAGACTTGAAATTATATGGGCGTGTTATTCTAATGACGATCGTTTTCAGCCGCGGCATTTATGAAGGGCAGATACTGCTTACACCTGAATTTCAGAGGTACGCACACACTGTAAAATGTAATAAGTTGAGTTTACTTAAAAAAAGTGAGGAAACCGATTGCCTCATAATTTTAAGTAAGTTAGTGTATTGCTTTTAAGTTGGCAAAACTTTATATTATTTGTAGCCTAAACTTATTCATCAAGTAGGTAGAGTATTCATTTTAAGTTGTCAAAACTTAACAGTAAAAGTAAACTAAACTTATTAATCAAGTAAAGTTAAGTACTCTTTACTTAAAATCATTAGTTGAGATAACTTCTTTTTATTGTTCACTTTACTTGTAAATATAAGGAAACCGATTGCCTTACATTTGTAAGTAAGCTGAACTAGCAAAAATGAGTAAAGCCAAAAAGCAACAAAATGAGGTTAAAACATTTATTTTAAACATGTTAACAGTGTACAAAGTAAAACATTTTTGTCGCACACACACACACACACACACACACACACACACGCACACGCACACGCACACGCACACGCACACGCACACGCACACGCACACGCACACGCACACGCACACGCACACGCACACGCACACACACACACACACACACCCCAGAAAGGGGTTTGTGTTCAGTCACCCATCAATCTGGATACCCAAAATGCAACAATAGACCTAAGACAGTCTTGTTTCTGTTATTACAAACACAATGAACACACCTTGACAAACAAATTCAAAACAAGTTTTTTAGTGACTGCAGTTTTGGTTTTGAATCCAGGTTGGCATGTGACTGATAAAAAAACAAATCACAAAATGCATCAACAGACCTACAGTAACAGTCTTGTTTCAGCCATCAGAAACATGCAAAATTCATCTTAACTACAACATCAAAGTTTTGCAGCAATTAAAGTTTAGTTTTTCTGGAACTTGTATCCTGGTTGACGAAAAATTGAAAAACCCAAAATGCAACAGATCTACAGTAACACGGACTTGTTTCACACAAAACACACTACTTCACATTAGTATGTTTTGTAGTGATGGCAGTTTTGACTTGCCCCAGAGAAAGAAAAACCCTGTGAATCAACTCAAAATAAGCTGTGAAGGGGTACTCCATATTTAAAACAACGATCAGTCCAAAAACTAAACACATGGCATGTGATACTTTCTCAAGTCCATCAATGAGATTTGTAATTTGTTGATACCCAGCATGCATTGCAGCATGACGTTTTTCATTTATTTGTCACCATGATTGAGATTCATATTCTCATTCTTGATGGTTGTGCGTCCCAATTGTACAGCAGATTTTTTTATTTGTCCAAAGTTTCTAAAACTCCTTAATGACAAACTGCTGTGAAAGTGCTGGATCTCATTTACATAATTGACAGAAAAACTAATTAGTAAACTAATTAGGTGATGATCTTTACCATTATGTACAAACTACCACAGAATTACACTATTAACTTTACATGTTCATAACAAATGTGGTGTATTAACACAAAGTTAACACAACCAGGGAAAAACTAGCAAGCACAAAGTCAAGAGTCCAACTAAAACAAACACTAATCACAATAATGGTGACTTAAAACTAAACAAAACAACATCTAAACCTAATAAGTGAATTGTGTTTTCTACAGCAATATATTTACTGAACATTCAGAAATAATGTTTTATAAAATAATAAAATGCAATGTTTCTCTATCATTTACATAACAGTCAAAAAAGTCAGCATAATAAAAATAAATAGTTGTTGTTTTAAACATTGTGTGAACATTAAAACATGACATTGTCATAACATTTAAAAATGGTAAAATGTAACATTCCCCTAACGTTGAGAAAACACAAAAACGTTCTTAGAACGTCAAGAAAACTGGACACTTTTTTCGTTGGCAGAACGTTTTTGGGAACCTTGGGAACTTTCAGGGAACGTTCTTAGAAATTTTTTCTGTTAGCTGGGTAGTTGAGGTGGATCACCATCACAGTCCTAATAAGATAGAAACGCAATATTAATATACATTCTCATAATACAAATGCAAAGTGGATGTGTCATTTAAAAATTTAAACTGTTCAAGGTGATGTTACTAGTTTTTGAAGTGACAATTAAATTTGTCTGGAATTGCCAATAATAATTTGGACCTTTCAGCAGAAGCTTCTTTCCTGGTGGTGCAAAAACATCCTTGGAACATATTTAATTAATAATATCTTGTTAAAAAACTCTTCTATAAGTAAGGTATATTGTATAGGCAGCAGGTTGTTTTTGCAGAAATAATCCCCAACAGTGTGATCAGGACTCTGTGTCAAGCAGAGGGTCTTGTATCAAACTGAAGGGGCTTATTTCAAGATAACAACCTGCTGTCTGTGCATTATCCCACTTACTTGGGGTTTTCACACTGCGCTTAACCCTGGGTTATCTTCATTCTAAACCCCACTTTTAACCCTGGGTTAAGGAGCGTTTCACACCTGTAATTTGAAAGCGGTGTTAGCACCGCTTTTTACCCAGGGTTATGAAACTCGCTCCGGAGCAGGGTTAGCACCACATTTGTGGTGTTAACCCCGCATTGCGGTGCCAAATGCATGCAGTGTGAAACGAAGCAGGGTTAGAATGTTATGACCCTAATTAAACACAGCTGAAGTAGCTAATCAAGGTGTTCAGGGTTGCTTGATAATTACAGACAGGTGTGTTGGAGCTGGGTTGGAGACTCCTGACCCAGGGTTTAGGAATGCACAGTGTGAAACGTCAAATTATGAATACCCAGGGTTATATCTTAACCCCTGGTTAAGTTTGAACAGTGTGAAACATGCAAAAAATAATCCAGGATTCCGTTAACCCTGGTTTTAGAATAACCCAGGGTTAACAATTTCAGGTGTGAAAAGCCCTATTATGTGTCTATTTTACTCATAAGGTAAGCAACATTAAATATTTATTTTATTAGCTTATTTTTAACAAATACAGGAAAACCTGTTTATAGTATGTAGGCCCCATATGGGCTTGCAATATGGGCCCCAAGCTGGGCTTGCACCCGGGTTTCATGCTGGCCCCATCTGACTTAGCCCACATGAACCTTCTGTAGAAACTAAAGCCAATGTGGACTAAACCAAAGTCAAGTATGGGTTTGGTTGGGTTGAAGAAGTGATGAAGTTAATTAGATAATGAAGAGATGAACGAAGTGATGATTGACCATTAATGATAAACACCTGCTGTTAATAAACAGAATCACTAAAGAAAGATGAACAAGAAGAGAATAAAGACAAAATACCAGCAGAACCACAACAACTACAAAAAATAAATAAACATTTCTTGGTGGAGCTAATGTAGACTGCAAAATCCCCAGTGTTAAATTAACATGAACACTGCTTAATGTTTATATAGATCCACACTACAGAGTGTTAAAAAAGTAACACTTGAAGCATTTTACATCTTACATCTTACTTGTAGAGTTATTTATTAACTTAGGTTTAGATGTTTCATTTAAAGTCACCATTATTGTGATCATTGGTTGTTTTAGTTGGACTCTTGACTCTTTGTTTATTTTTTCTGCCTGCTATAACTTTGTGTGTTATATTTGTTATGGTAAAGAAGAGACCATGTTGCAATTCTGTTATGGTGTTTAATATGTAATGTTTAACATCTAGAAAATGTATTTATTCATTTAGTGTTTGCTCATTTAGCAGATGTATTGGTCTCTCGCAGTAATGTGATGCTACAGTATGATATCTGGCACTCTCAAAGCGGTTTGTCATTCTGAAGATTTTGAAACAATGTGTACTTAGATTAAACGTGGTGTAACTTAAACACACGAACATCAAGTCTCACAGTATGAATCTCAACAATGGTGACAAAGAAAAATGCCAAAATGTTCATGATTTTTTTTCATGCCGCAGTGCATTCTGGGAGTTCTGGATAAGATTTATTGATACCCAGAATGCATTGCAGCATGAAGCTTTTCATTTTATGGTCACCATTATTGAGATCCATACTCAGATTCTTTATATTTGGGTGTCTAAATTGGACAACAGTTAATTTTGAACTATATAGTATTTCAACTTTCTTTAAAATGATAAACTGATATGAGCGTGCCAGATGTCATACTTCAGTATCACATTACTGACAGAAAAAATATTTTTGGTAAGCAAACTGAAATAGCATATCAGTTTTTTTACATGAAAATCAACACTATCCTAATCACCATCACCACCGTCTTAGAATCACACTGGACACTTCTGCCTCTTTCGCTGCCATAACAAACAGGTTTTAAACACCCCAAGTTACAGCAACCAGAAAACAACAAGTCAAAAACAGAGTAAAGAGTCCAACTAAAACTACCACTGATCACAATAATGGTGACTTTTAATGAAAGAGCCAACATCTAGACCTAAGTTAATAATAACTCTACAAGAAAGATGTAAGATGCTTCAAGTGTTACTTTTTTAACACTCTGTAGTGTGGATATACATTAAACATTAAGCAGTGTTCATGTTAATTTAACACTGGGGATTTTGCAGTCTACATTAGCTCCACCAAGAAATGTTTATTTATTTTTTGTAGTTGTTGTGGTTCTGCTGGTCTTTTGTCTTTATTCTCTTCTTGTTCATCTTTCTTTAGTGATTCTGTTTATTAACAGCAGGTGTTTATCATTAATGGTCAATCATCACTTCGTTCATCTCTTCATTATCTAATTAACTTCATCACTTCTTCAACCCAACCACACACATACTTGACTTTGGTTTAGTCCACATTGGCTTTAGTTTCTACAGAAGGTTCATGTGGGCTAAGTCAGATGGGGCCAGCATGAAACCTGGGTGCAAGCCCAGCTTGGGGCCCATATTGCAAGCCCATATGGGGCCTACATTTGCCCCACCAAGCACTGCTGGCTGGGTATAAAGTATATATATATATATAAGTATATATTTTAAAGGTTCTAATGTATTTTGACATTCCTTATATTTATCTACTTATGCAAGAGTTATCCTTTTATCTTTTTTTTTTTAGATATTTTAGCAAGAGGGTTATGTTTTTGCTTAAGCAGACACTGCAAGCAGGCTAAGCATTTATAGCTTTACATCAATACCTCACCAAAATTACAACCAATGTTTGGCTCAAAACTTGCCTAATGGAAGTGTTTTTCCCTTATTTCTCTTTTTGTATAGGCCCATCAGAGTGATTTCCTGAGTACTCTCACACATGGTAAGAGTGATTTTCTGCCAGTTGATAGATGATGTGACAGGTGTTGTTAATTATTTACTTAGTTTATCTTTGTATTTTTCTTATTAAAGGTCAGGGAAATGGATTATCCAGTCACAGTACATAATGAAAGGTAAATGGCAATTAATTAAGTAATGTACAAAATGTATAAACGGAAGTGTATTTGCTAGCAACTAATCTCTATCACATTACCTCTATCACTCTTTCTAAAAGACTTGCCGAAGTTAGAAGAAGCTGAGTGAATCTTCAGAGTGATTGTTCAGAGAGAAGATGTTATGGTAATGTAAATCTTAAGTTTTTATGTTGTAGGTATATTATATATAACAACACGTCATTTTAATCGTTTTATGTTTAAAAGGGGTTTTGCACCTTAATGGCGCTTTTCCATTGCATTGTACTCCAGGGTCAGGTCGAGTCAGCTCACTTCACTTTGGCTTTGTTCGATTTTCCATCGAGTTTAGTAACACTTCAGATTGGGAGTGATTATAGGCATGTTGTTATATTTGCGCTGCCTACTGCTGTGACATCATACAAGTGAGAGCAGTGTTGGAATGCTATA
This sequence comes from Paramisgurnus dabryanus, assembly GCF_030506205.2. NCBI lineage: Eukaryota > Metazoa > Chordata > Actinopteri > Cypriniformes > Cobitidae > Paramisgurnus > Paramisgurnus dabryanus. The sequence goes on along the minus strand of NC_133339.1, from coordinate 35,108,369 downwards.
CGTTCCCATACATTAATTAATTTCTCAGTCCGCCACAAAATCAATGTTTGCACATCGTGTTTATAAGGCTGGACAATAATGGTCAAAAATGTTTATTGCCGGTATACTTCTAAATTTCGGTCGATACGGTTTAAATACGATATCGGCATGAATGTTAAAAAAGCCTTGGGATAAACTGCAAAGAATGCCAAAACGAATGTCTGACATACAAACTTCTAAACAAATGAATTTACCAAGTCTATGAAGCCTCCTCCTATAAAACTATATAATATTTACAAAACTAAAAATGGTATAATTAAATTGATGTTCATTTTTTATTTGTATTTAGCCTTAACACAAAATTTAATGTAAACTCACTGTCAAATAATCAGACTTTAGGGCTCACCTTTAATATTAAAAGGTTCAGTCAGTGATAAATGCTGTAATGCAGGGCTCTAAAACTAATGGATCATTTTAATAACAAATTCTTCAGTCACAGTATTAACTTTCATAGTGCCATAATTTTGATCAATTTACTATTATAGTAATATGTGGAAAAATGTAAGTGTAAGTGACCCTAAAACATCTGAATGGTAGTAGGCTATTTAATGATACATAAGATAGTTGGACAGAAACATTTATATCAAAGCTCTATTTGTAATTGCATAGCAAGCTACATAATACTATATTGGATACTAGCATACTACTTCATAGGGCCGGCGTCATGGGGGGGCATTCGCGGGCAGTGCCCCCCCGAACAGGTTGTTGTGCCCCCCCTACAAAGTTTTTTATTAATTTAATATATATCAAGAATAATTAAAATAAATTAAACATTGAATGTTTCATGACTTGTAATGTAATCAAATGAGGAAAATATAGTTGATATATGTTTTCTTTAATTAAAATAGATCAGGTTCTCTGATTGGATGTATTGCCGCGTCTCACCCGTCTTACGTCTTTAGCATATTTGTGACTTGATACTAGCAACGTGTTTTTTCGCGGCATTTTATGGATTGTGTAAAATATGGATATTAGAACATTTAGAACGAACCAGCACCGCCTGCTTCATCTTCATGCAAACACAGACTGGCTCAAACTCAGAGATTAGAGGTTGAGGTGGAATTTACAAATCTACAGGACACTGTTTTAAGGAAGTTTAATGTTCTTACACGCCGTCTTCAGCTATTTCAAAGGTAAGTTAGCGTTGTTTTAAATTACGTAAGCTTAAATGTGAAGTGTGGCTATAGACCGTTAACAGCATTACGACGTGATTATGGTAAAGCGGCTTTTTTAAAGCTAGGACCCGGTGTGCGCTGTGCTATGAAACCCATTCATTTCAATGGCTTGCGCCGCGCGAGGTCGGTTTGTTGTTACGTCGAGTTAAAGCGCGAGCGCAGCGGAGCTCAGCTTGCGCTCACGCCGCGGTGAAAGTTCAATAGTTTTGCGCATAGTGGTCTTTTGCACTTTATACGGGAAATGAGCTGACAGTCTGTACCAGTTGTATGAGTGTGTGCTTGATGTATTTGTTGTTTTAATGTCTTGTTTTTGCAAGTTATTGTTGCTATTGCGTGCCCCCCGTTGGAAGCCGAGTGCCCCCCTGTTAGTTATGGTCTGGCGCCGGCTCTGCTACTTCATATACATATGCTCATAACGAGAACAATAGCTGCCTACATACTTTTATCTATTGCACGTTTCTTTCCCCCTTTTTAACACGTGAACCTGATTTTTCTCATTCCTAGTTCAGTTTGTGTTGCATTACATCTCCTGTTCTCCCTCCCTATATGGTGTCAGCATTGGAAGCTGTGACTTGACGCGAACTAACCCCACACCTCCTTCTCATATTCTGAGTGATAGATCTTCTCTGGGCGAACAGCAGATTCATTGATCGCATAATAACAATGATATGATTTGACGCGAGGAAAAGATGAGAGATTTAAATTCGACCAGGCATTACGTTTTCCGGAATGCACGGCTCATGGTTGCTTAGCTGCAAAAGACGCCACGTGTTTTAAAGAAAGAAGCGCATTGACCGGCATTTAGCACGCGTTTTTACGCCCCATTCAGACAGCCAGTGACCAGCAGTAAATCTCATTAATTTCAATGGAAATCTGACGACTTCCGACGACACGAGCGAAAGTAACCGTTGGCGACTGTTTGGGCGTGTCCAGCGTAGCGAGAAAGTTAAGAAATGTTAAACTTTATGCAAATGTTGAGATAATTTCGGGAGCGACTACCAATGAGAACGAAGCAGTGGAGTTCACATCATCCTTCTCTTGTCAGTTACTGGAGTGGATAGTACTCATTTGTTTATGATTTCCAGATTTAACCCTTGTGTGGTGTTCGTATTTTTGTTACTTAGACGATGTTTGTGGGTCTGGTGGACCCAGAGCATTATTAGTATCTTAAACCAATGCATTCATACAAATTTATGTAATATTGTTTACAGATGTTAACTTTAGCCTTATTGCAAGTAATGTAGACAGAATTTATGGTTAATATTGGTCATTTACCACTGGTAGAGGACTATTTATAAACTAAAGTGCCATTCGTTTTTGTGGTAAATATGAAATAAAAGAAGGAAATTCTATTCTGATCCAGATATTGGGGGAAAAATCATATTTATCTTAAATAAGTATAAATGAAACAAAGTTTTTCATCACTGTTGATGTTTAATTATTTGAACTTTTTGAAATTGTACACATTTGTGTCAGTCTACACAGCACAGGCCCCAAACTGAACAGATGCCGTATCATAAGACATCATCCACACTGAACACATAACCTGTTCATGACAGCCAACACAACACATAAGAAGCAGATTTTTAATGTGTAGCTGTGTTGTGTATGCATTTCTTGCATTTTATACACATATACTGTGTCCATCTGGTCCACACACATTGAAGTACAATGTGTTGCTATTGGCCACAACTTAGAATGATGAAAATACATGGATAATATTTTACTTTCTCTATTATTCACTCTCTCTCTCTCTCTCTCTCTCTCTCTCTCTCTCTCTCTCTCTCTCTCTCTCACACACACACATCTTTGTGGGACATTTGGTCCCCACAACGTGATAAATAGCAGGTACACACACCATAGGTTTTGTGGTAAACCCATGGGTTTACAAATGGTAATCAATATACCAAATAACCATGATTACTACTCTTTTACTACAATAAAACGCTTAGGTTACTCACGTAACCCCGGTTCCCTGAAATAACGGGAACGAAGCATTGCGTCAGTTTGCTGACGCTATGGGGGAAACTCCTGTTTACTCCGTGATTGAAGCCTATTGGTTAACGTCTGTAGAAAATACAGACCAATGACGTTTGAGCCCGCGCGGGGGCGTGGCACACGTCCCTATATAAGCCGGTGAAATACGTCAAGAGCTCATTATTATTCGACTGAAGCGCGCAGCCGAATAACACTCGCTGCGTAGACGTTTGTAGCACGGCCAGCGACGCAATGCTTCGTTCCCGTTATTTCAGGGAACCGGGGTTACGTGAGTAACCTAAGCGTTCCCTTTCAATACGGTTCACTTCGCATTGCGTCAGTTTGCTGACGCTATGGGGGAACGTAATCCCATCCCGCCGTGCATACACAACGGACTGAGGTGCCCTTACCGGAGAGACACTGCATGTGGCCCTAACCCAGCATATACATAGCTCTAGCGAGCGCAAGTGTAAGCACCATATATGAGACAGTAATACGCATACAGTGAAGTTTCTAAACGCACCATGATGCATATACAATAGAGCACGAGACGGCGGGTTCCCTGAGCGCGCCGCGAGCTGTGCATGATTTATTAATAGGTAGCCATGACGGTGAGCTAGCAACGCACCGTGAAGGCATACAGAAACGCAATCGCGTGAATCATTAAGCCGATAAGACCTGTGCTTGTAAGGCAGGGACATCCAGGCTATAAAATCTGACAAACGTAGACGGCGAGGACCAGCCGGCCGCGTTACAAATGTCAATGATAGAAATCCCCGTAGACCAAGCCCAAGATGAAGCCATACCCCTCGTGGAGTGAGCTTTTAAACCAACTGGACAATGTTCATTCAGGGAGGCGTAAGCCAAAGCAATGGCTTCGACGATCCACTTAGATAGCCTCTGTTTAGTGAGCGGCATACCTAAGGAATGTTGTGCGAAGCTTACGAACAGCTGGTCTGACTTGCGGTATGAGGCAGAACGGTCCGTGTATATTCTTAACGCTCTGACGGGGCAGAGCGTGTTCGGGGTTTGTTCGCCGTCCGCCGTCGGAAGGGCGAGAAGTGAAACCACCTGAACTCTAAATGGCGTGGTCAAAACTTTAGGAATGTATCCCGCTCTCGGTCTAAGGATCACTTTGCTATCGTTAGGACCGAATTCCAGACACGACGGGTCAATTGAAAACGCGTGTAAATCGCCTACTCGTTTAACCGATGCCAACGCCAGGAGGAGAGCGGTTTTAAACGAGAGAGCGCGCAGGTCAGCCTGCTCGAGGGGCTCGAAAGGGGGACCGCGCAGCGCTTTCAGGACCGTGGACAGATCCCAAGACGGGACCGTGTTAGGTCGCGGTGGGTGTAGTCTGCGAGCGCCTCTGAGGAATTTAATGATTAGATCATGTTTTCCCACGGTGCGACCGGCGATAAGGGCGTGATTCGCCGTTATCGCCGCCACATACACTTTAAGCGTCGAGGGCGCGCGACCGCTGTCCAGCATTTCCTGCAGAAAGGAGAGAATATGCTCCACTTCACAGGTGTTTGGGTTTAAGTCTTTCGTCGTGCACCAATCAGAAAAAATAGACCACTTTTGAGCGTAAAGGCGCCTGGTAGATGGGGCCCTAGCTTCAGTTAGAGTATTTAACACTCGTCCTGAAAGGCGTGATGGTTGCCGTTCAGAGACCAAACGTGTAGATTCCATAGCTCCGGCTGTGGATGCCATATCGTCCCTCTCGCCTGAGATAGGAGGTCTTTCCTCAGCGGTACTGGCCATGGTGCTGATGTTTTCAGCTGCCATAGGTCGGGGAGCCACGGTTGATTGTGCCAAAACGGAGCGACCAGAATTATCGCGCATTTCGTCTCTCTTATCCTCTGAAGGACCTGTGGTAACAGGGCCACCGGAGGAAAAGCATACAGAAGACACGCCGGCCATGCTTGCGACAGGGCATCATGATGTCTCGAGAAGAAGATCGGGCAATGCGCGTTCTCGTCTGATGCAAACAGATCGATCTCCGCCCGGCCGAAGACGGTCCATATTCTCTCGACCGTCTGAGGATGCAGTCTCCATTCTCCCGGCGGCGGACCGTTGCGCGAGAGAATGTCTGCACCCGTATTGGCTACACCCGGTACGTGAGTCGCTTTTAACGAACGTACGTTCGCGTGAGCCCATAATAAAAGCCGTTTCGCCAGCCTGGATAGGGAGCGAGATCTCAGCCCTCCTTGGTGGTTTATGAACGAAACCACCGTCATACTGTCCGACCGCACTAGAACGTGTTGATGTTGGAGTTTCGGTCGAAAGTGTCGTAGCGCTAAGATAACCGCCCACATCTCGAGGTGGTTGATATGTAGCTGAGACAACTGGTTGTTCCACGCACCGAAGGCGAGCTCGCCGTCGCAGTGAGCGCCCCAACCCGTCGCAGACGCATCCGTAGTCACCACTTTCCTCCTGCTCACGGAGCCGAGCTCCGTGCCCGAGAGGAAAAGGTGAGGGGATGTCCATATCGAAAGCGCTTTCACGCAGCTGTACGTGATTTTGATTAATAAGCGGCCCGACAACCAAGCACGGGGCGGAACTTTCGCTTTCAACCAAAACTGAAGCGGCCTCATGAACAGCATTCCCAACGGTATTAGTGGGGATGCTGCTGCCATCAGACCCAGCATTTTCTGGAATCGTTTGAGAGGGAGATGTGAACCCGCTTTGAACGATGCCGCCTCGCGTCTGACCGTGAGCGCGCGTTCCTGTGTAAGCCATGCCCGCATCTTTAATGAGTCGAGCGTCGTGCCTAAGAACGTGATTCGCTGCGTGGGGGTGAGCAAACTCTTCTGGAGGTTGATTTTGAACCCCAAATTCTCCAAATGCTGGAGTACAACGGTCTTGTGCGCAGTAATTTCCCTCTCTGACTGTGCCAGAATAAGCCAATCGTCGAGGTAATTCAATATGCGGATGCCGCTCTGTCTGAGAGGGGCGAGAGCCGCATCCGCACATTTGGTAAATGTGCGTGGTGCCAGAGATAATCCGAAGGGCAGAACTTTGTACTGGTATGCTGTCCCGTCGAACGCGAATCTTAGGAACGGCCTGTGACGTGGCGCTATCGGAATGTGAAAGTAAGCGTCTTTCAGATCCACTGATATGAACCAATCGCCCGGTCGAATTAACGCCATGATTCGTCTGGCTGTAAGCATTTTGAACGGCCGTTTGGCAAGAGCGCGATTCAAAACGCGTAGATCCAATATCGGTCTGAGGCCGCCGTCTTTCTTTGGAACGAGAAAATAACGACTGTAAAAGCCTGATTCGCTTTGATCCGCCGGGACCGTCTCTATCGCGTCTTTTAGTAATAAAGAACGCACCTCTTCCCTGAGGATCTGTATACGATCGTCTGGGGCAGTGGTGTAGAGAACGCCGCGAAACCGGGGTGGTCTCCGGGCGAATTGAAGTGAATAACCATGTTGGATTACGTTTAGAATCCAGCCCGGCATACCGGGGGTGGATTGCCAAACGTGAAATTTGACGGCGAGCGTCGATATGCTTATGGACGTTAAGCCGTGTGTGTGTGTTTGTGTGTACAGAGGAGGAAATTTGCTCTTTTTGTGAAAAGGTAAAAATTTGTGTTTCGCTGTTACAGCGAGGGTGTGTCCAGCGCCCGAGGGGACTGAAACACGCAGAACTTTCGAGGGCGGGCCGGCCGAAGCGGGACCAGAGCCTCTTTTCCTCCTCAGACTCTCTTCAGGGAGGCGGTGCCGGCGTCGGGTCCAGCGTAATCCTAGGACGGGGACCGCGGCGTCGAGGCGGGCCAGCCGGTCGTGCAGGACGCTGGCGCTTGACCTCCGGTTCAGCTCTCGGCTGGGGCTGAGCTGGTGCTGGCTTAGGGCGTTGAGTTGGCGGCGGTTTTGGGCGGCCGGTCTCAGACGCTGAGGCAGATCGTTTCGGTAGAAAATGCCGCATAGCCTGCGACGATTTCTGTGCCTCAGTGAAGCGCTGGGTGAACCCCTCCACAGCGGAGCCGAAGAGCCCCGACGGTGACACGGGCGAGTCAAGAAGGGCAACCCGGTCCGTGTCCTTGATGTCCGTCAAGTTCAGCCACAGATGTCTCTCCAGAACAACCAGGCTGGCCATGGCTCTTCCTACAGCCTGAGTGGCGACTTTAGTGGCGCGAAGGGCCAGATCAGTCGCGCTGCGCAGGTTTTGAAAGGTCGACGGGTCCGGACCTGACTCGTCCATGTCACGGAGGAGTTTTGCCTGGTATACCTGCAGTACCGCCATCGTATGGAGAGCGGATGCAGCGTGTCCGTCGGCGGCGTAGGATTTCGACGCCAGGGTCGATGTCAGGCGACAGGGCTTCGACGGATGGTTCAACTTAGCCCTCCATCCGCCGGCTGAAGACGGGCAGAGATGGGCGGCGACAGTTTCCTCGAGCGGCGGCATCTTAGAGTAGCCGTGTTCGTCGGCGCCGTCCACTACGGAGAGGACGTGGGAGACGGCGCTCTGAGCTCGGGTGGAGTGGGGAGCACGCCAGGATTTGGTGAGCTCCTGGTGAACCTCAGGGAAAAACGGCGCCTGCCGTTGGCGGGATGATTGACGGCGCCCGGGCTGCAGAAACCACTCGTCCAACCGGCTGAGTTGAGGCTCTGACGGCGGCGACCACTTGATATTGAGCTCCGCCGTAGCTTGCGTCAAGATGCGGATGAGCTCAGAGTCGTGAGGACGCGACTCGGTAGGTTCATCAGCGGCGGCTGCGTGGGCGTCGTCATCCGAAGCCGCCCAATCCTCCAACTCCTCAGAGGATGACATCATCTCCAAGTTGTCACCGGACCCAAAGGAAACCATGCCGCTAGCACTCGGCAGGGGGCGTAAGTCCTCACGGGCGAAGGTGACAGGATGACGGCGGGGAGACAGAGCACGCGGGGGATGAGCCGGCGTGGACTCGGTCTCAGGGCGTCTTCCAGCTTCACGGCTCCGCTGCTGTTTAGGCGGGAGAGCACGGGAAGCCTTCCGTTTAAAGATCTCGAGGCGGGAGCGCAGCACCGCGATAGGAAGGAGCTCGCAGTGGGCGCAGCCCGCCTCGGTGAGTACGGCCTCGGCGTGGGCAGGACCCAGACAGATGACGCACTCTTTGTGGAAATCCTCCACGGGCAAAGGGGCTCGGCAGGAGCCGCAATGCCGAAGCGACATTATCTCAACGCGCTTCTGCTCTTTTAGATACTCTTTGTAGGCTCACCGGAAAGCGGCAGGGGAACACGCTGGTGTGTTGTAGTCCGCTGCAGTGCTTGGATCGACGGCGAGTAAGGGCTTCTTCTTCGGAGCAGCGAGAAGGTTCGCGCTGAAGGAGAAAAGTAATGAGCTCTTGACGTATTTCACCGGCTTATATAGGGACGTGTGCCACGCCCCCGCGCGGGCTCAAACGTCATTGGTCTGTATTTTCTACAGACGTTAACCAATAGGCTTCAATCACGGAGTAAACAGGAGTTTCCCCCATAGCGTCAGCAAACTGACGCAATGCGAAGTGAACCGTATTGAAAGGGAACTATGGATTTTTTATAATGGTAAAATGTAGAATGGTTCCTGTTAGACAGAAGGTAAAGTGTTTGGGACAGTAGGTACAGACAAATGTTCATGCACGGCATATAACATGTTGTATCCTTGCGGCATTACAGCAAAAGCAGAAGTAGAAAACTCTGACATGCATCCATCACATATGTACAGACATGTATACAAATACACTCATGCACTCACAGGAGTCCCAGGTAGGAGAAAAACAAAGTGAAGTTACATAGAACATTCAATTTTTACACTTTTATTAACCCCGGGTCCAGTGGACCCGAACACCACATATGTAATATAAATGTGTAGGGGGGGTGTACATTAATTATAAAGTTGTTTATTTTTATGTTCTTCATAGAAAATGAGCCAAGGCCAATGAATCTGAGGTTGAAACAACAATTAATTGCATAATTTTTCTTTCAGTAAACATTCAAAACGGGTCCCACAGACCCGAACACCACACAAGGGTTAAACATGCCTCATTGAAAGAGACGGGTGACACACAGCGATAACGTCGCTGGCTGTCTGAACGTGGGAAGTGACGTGCCAAAGGCCACGAGACGCAGTAATGTATATTGAAATATCGGAAATGTGTTTAGAAGCCATATCATTGAAAAATTTATACCGCGACATATATCGATATTGAATTACCCGACATTCAGCCAGCCAGCGACGTTATCGCTGTGTGTCGGCCGTCTCTTTCAATGAGGCGTGTTTAAATCTGGTTATCATAAACAAATGAGTACCATCCACTCCAGTAACTCGATCGTGCCGCCAGGTTTCCATTGAAATGAATGAGATTGCGTCGCTCTGCTACTGCTGGTCGTTGGCTGTCTGAATGGGGCGTTATTGTCCAGCCCTATGTGTTTATCATTACCTCTGTCTCGCATGATAGTTTTTGTACAAACACCCTTGGCAATCGACAGGCTCTGCTGAGCCTGATTTAAGTTGCAGAAATGCCGTGAATGCGGGCGGTATGACAAAATCCATCCCACACAATTTGTCATTTTATTTCATTGTAGCGGTATATATGTTTAAGCTTTATGTTTATATTGTTTTTGGAATATACAAATTTGCCCCTCACTAATAAGCTTTAAACTAAATGCTCTCATCACAGTTTTTCAAATGTATTAATTTCAAGGTAGTGTTAACGTGAAAATGCACTAAAGATAACAAAAGATTAAGGCTTGATAGACAGAATCTTGTTTTTAAATTAGTTATTTATTTTCTAGGCTATTGAAGATATAGTATGCATTGTATTTTATATTTATGCATACATTACTTTAAAAATAGGCATACAAACAAGTATGAATATGCACAAACCTGACAGGGAAAATACTTGTATATGAGATCTTTAAATATGGAGATTATAAATATGAAGGTGCTGTGAGGTTATGATCATGGAGTCTGTTTCGAAGTGGTATTGTCGCTTTTTACTTTCTTTGACTTGCACCTTAACTGTTCAGTCTCTTTTTTTTGTCATTCTGATACATTTTTGTCCTGTGAGCAAATGGCAAGTCAAACTACATCGCTCCAGCGGCGTCCGCTGCTCAACATACAGTACAATGTTTCCTAAGGGAAAATGTTATTTGCACTTTGTGCAGAATAGTAGATCTGATGAGGCTGTGTTTACATTTTGCATTAACATGCGATCTCAGTGATCCGTTCACGCAGATCCGATCATCCGTATATCAGGACACGGCGCGTTTACATTTGTCACATAAATGTGGCTTCTGTATCTGGATGTGTGATCGGATCCCGGGGAGACGCGCGCTGGGTGGATAGCTGTCAATCAAAATGGGTACAGCTGTCTTTAGTCACATGATTTAGGGTTTTCGCGCTAACCGCAATCCCGTATTGTACAGTGCTACTGAGAAGCCAACAACAGAGAATAACTAGCAATCCCAACAACCGTGATGTTCACATTTTAAGCGTTATATTTTTTAGCTTTAAAAGCCTTATAGCGTCCGCACCGCGGATGAATGTTCTGTTTAACTTTACCTGAACTTGACTTTCACCCGCATACTTTAAATCAACAACAAAATCCGTGTGAAACATGACAGACTCCACTGTTTTATTCTGCCCCAGATAGCAAAAATCATCTGGCCCAGATCTGGCCCGGACCATTCATAAGTTCTGTGCCAGATCCGTAAAACGGACCTGGGCCGGTGTCTTTTGGCACAACGGGCCAATACTGGCACGGATCCGTTTTTACACATCCGCACCAGCACTGGGCCACCTCCAGACCAGATGTGTATGCCTTTATGTTAATTTTGCCATGTGTGGGCCAGATCTGGTCCAGCTCTGTTCTGGATCTGGTCCAGCTCTGTTCCGGATCTGGTCCAGTATCACACCATATCTTACCAGCTCATCATTTAGAAACACACCCGCACACTTTCTCTCTCTCCTTCAAGCTTCTTTAGCTCACATGCATGATTAAATATCTTGTTTTATGCTACTGATATTTTATTTCTAAAGTGTTTACATGAAAGTCTTAGACAGCAAAAGTTTAATTATTGATCTAGATGTACAGACAGTTACTGTACTTAAAACTTTTACTGTAAAAAGCCACCTGATAATCTAGTCAGCAACTACTTCCTTATAAACATACATTCAAAATAAAATTAGACAGAGTGAATGTGTTCAAGTCCTTAATACATTTCTATTTATTTATCATATTAAAACAAATACACATAACAATGCAAAAACAGTACCACTGTGCATCTTTTCTTTAATTTTCATCAGTTCTGAACACATATCAAAGTTCCTATAAACAACTCAAAGCAAAAATAAACCTTGTGAATTTATTTCACAAAATATGATGTTTGGAACAGAAAAGAGGCCAAGAAAAGCTGCAATGAAAGGAAAAAACAAACCCAAAAAAGTTCATATTATGAACGGGAAACACATTGTAATGGTAGCTAGAGGGTGAGGACATGGAAGTAAAACCAACAGGGTTTATATTTACAACGCAAGTCCATATGATGAATGGTAACACAACTTAAGAGTAACAGATAAATGATGAACACTTTCATTAATGAAGACAACAGTAGATAGACGATGATAGTAATCCAAATAACAAGGAAGAGCGTTAAGGCAGTATAATAACTCAGAGAAGAGGTACGTTTAACAGGACTGGACGGGAAATGAATGAATGAATGAACGAATGAATAAGAAAGTCCTTATATAGCATGATCAGGTGACTAGGAACAGGTGACGGTGATTAAAAGTCATGTGGCGCAGATCTTTGAGGGAGAGTGAGTGAGGAGCCTGGTGAATCCATAGCCATTTCTCAAGGTCAAAAATACTTCCTTGGCAGGACTAGTCCTTACAAGTCACTTCCTTCAGAGGCTAGGCGAGGCTCCTCTTAAGCATTCAGAGAACACGTTAAATGGAACAGGCTAACAAGTGCACATCATTGCGTCAATGAAAGGTGTGCTTTCGGTGCTGCGCGCATAGGATTGTGGGTGATTTCAGCACGCGAAGGATACACATATGCATCCTTTCCTGTATATGGGATATTTCTCGAATGAAGGACTCAGTCCTTGGCTGAAATTCCGAGGATCCTCGACATTGGAACAGTCTTTTGACGGACTTCGATGACGTAGCATCCTCGAAATTCTAGCTTCCGAGGATCCTTCCTTGACATTGAGAAACGGCCCATAACACACATGAAGAACCAAACAGGAAAGGTAGGAACTTCAAACCACTCTATACATGCCTTTTAACTTCCATGAGACATCTGAAAACAAAAGACCAAGAAAAAAAGCTGTTAGTTTTGAGTTCCATTGAAGCAGCGTTAAGAACCAGACTATTGATTCACTATTAATGGATCTACATAGAATAACAACTCCCAGACATCAACATAGTAGTCTTGTTCAAGATGCACCAGCGCTGCACAGACCAATCGGAATGTGACAAAGTTTTTATTATAGTTATATAGATGCTTAGAAAACATAGGTGAAGATAATAACACAACAGTGAAGAAAATAAAAGAACAGTAAGCCAGGAAGAAGAGGCATGTGACAAAGTACCCTGAGAGCATTTAGAGAGAATTTGACTCATTGTGCTTTTCAATTGCTCTCGCATTACTTAGATGTCATACGCAGATCGGTCTGTGCAACATTTATGCTAAGCAATTTCTTATGATCTACTGTTGATGAGTTATGGTAATATGTTTTAGACAGTTGTAAGAATGCATATTTTTTCTTACTTATCTAAACTAATGAGCAGCCAGCAACTGCGATTGACCATTTTGCAAGATGTAAACAACACTGGTCCAGAAACACTTCCTGTTTCAGTTTGTTTTTTATTTCACATATAAAGAAAATACCTTCAAGGTGTTTGTTTAACTTTTTGATTCAGTTCTATATGTTGTTTGTTCTATTTTATCCCAACATTTATGTAGTGTTAAAAAACTGAAACATGAAGTGCTTCTGGAAGTGTTTATATCTTGCAAAATGGTCTATAGTAGAGAGCAGACATTTCAAAATATAAGTCACTGTGTACTTTAGGCTTGTTTATAATTAAAAATGTAAACATTATGGGCCAGTTTACCAAAATGTGGCAAATTGTCATGTGATTAACAAAAAAATCCTTTAGATTATGACCAACGCAATCTACCAAGAGCAGCGCAAATAAACATTGGGTCGCAAATAAGCAGAGCTAATGCTCATCAGGTGCATGGCGACACAGGCACAACTTCACATGTAACCAGAAAAAATGTTAGGGGAAAAAATCTGAAATAATGCTGTAAACTATACATTGGAGTCAGTTGGTACATACTAGGGATGGGAAGATTCCCAAAATTCGCTCAGTGCATTGGCATAAAAAGGTAACAATGCGACACATTAGTTTAAAAACTGTTAATTGGATAGAAATTAGCTTTTGTATTGCGTTGCATCGTTTCTAACATATTTTGCATGGGTAAAAAACAGATTTATGTATAATTATAAGTAGATGTGCTATACTTTTATTATTTAGAAAGTGACCAATATTTTGAGATTGCTTTCTGCTCTCTAAACTGTTGCTTCGTCCTGCTGACTTATCACCTGCTGATGTATCACAACACTGCGGAAACCAAGGCATGTCATGAAAGTCACGTAGAAGTTGGTTTGCATGCAGCTATAAAACCCAAAGAAGTTGTCACATAGAGCATAACATTGTTAAAACAGCAACTGCTTTCTGCTCATTAAGTTCACAGCCTATCTGCTGAAAGCACCTTCCTTTGCCGGCAAGTTATTGTTTATCACTAAGAATCATTAAATTGTTTCACTGTTAAATGTTTGAGTTGAGGTTTAAGAGGAAAACTTTTAATCTAGGCCTGTTTGTCAAATGTGTTAAAAGTCTGAAGGTACTCAAGTTAATTTATAATTTGCTGTCTGAAACACAAAAATAAATGTGTAACATATTAAAGGTGCAGTGTGTAATTTTTAGAAGGATCTCTTGACAGAAATGCAAAATAATATACAAAACTATATTATCAGGGGTGTATAAAGACCTTTTAAAATGAACAGTTATGTGTTTATTACCTTAGAATGAGACCTTTTTATCTACATACACCGAGGGTCCCCTTACATGGAAGTCGCCATTTTGTGCCACCATGTTTCTACAGAACCCCTTAAAGGTAGGGTAACACATTTTGAAAAATGCTAACGGTAGCCGCCTAGCAATGAAATCCCGATCCCACCCTCAAGTCAAATCGCTCTCCAAAGTCACGCCTCTTTCCAAACACATGAACACGCACAGATCAGACGGTCACGTCTCATGTCTCATTCACCAGTGAGAAAACTTTGCAGTACAAAGATAATAACACTTCCAAAATACCCAACATAAACAACTGGTTTACATCAGAATTAGTTTAAGCACACGTTCGGTTGTGTAGACGTAGTAACTATATCGTTATGCTAAAACGAACACAAATTTCATAAGCAACACAATGTTTCATCAACGTAGAATATCTGAATCCATCGCAGTACAAACATATCGCGTACCTACCTTACCAAAATAAACAGTGTAACGACCCTTTTAGACCCTTTGCCTCCTGTAGCTGTTTGCATCTCGTGGTAAAGCAGTAAAGTTACCGATGTTAATTTGGGTTTTTGCTCTTGCTGATCCAGGCAGTTTTTGCTGTTGTTGTTGTTATAAAAGATGCATTTAGTTTTGTTGCTCCTGTGTAGGTTGTCAATTCAGCAGAAAAGTTTGGTGTTCTCGCTGTTTACAGACAGAGCGCATGTGAACGCGCTGATGACGTATGGTATCTGCGTGGACTCACTGCGCGGTGGGAATTCAAATTACGCTTACGTTTGAGGGACATAAAAGGAAACGTCCGTTCGGACCGAAATCTATGATTTGTTGAACATTTTTTGGTCCTACGCCTCTCACAGATGACATAAATTTTTACAAATACATTTAAACAACTTAAAGGTAGGGTAACAGATTTGATCCCGAAACATTTTTAGTTATGCTGGTTAAAAGTCTCCTCACATCCTGATAGCAATCACTGTGTTAAGTTGTTTAAATGTATTTGTAAAAATTTATGTCATCTGTGAAAGGCGTAGGACCAAAAAATGTTCAACAAATCATAGATTTCGGTCCGAACGGACGTTTCCTTTTATGTCCCTCATACGTAAGCGTAATTTGAATTCCCACCGCGCAGCGAGTCCATGCAGATCCAATACGTCATCGGCGCGTTCACATGCGCTCTGTCTGTAAACAGCGAGAACAGCAAACTTTTCTGCTGAATTGACAACCAACACAGGAGCAACAAAACTAAATGCATCTTTTATAACAACAACAGCAAAAACTGCCTGGATCAGCAAGAGCAAAAACCCAAATTAACATCGGTAACTTTACTGCTTTACCGCGAGATGCAAACAGCTACAGGAGGCAAATGGTCTGAAAGGGTCGTTGCACTGTTTATTTTGGTAAGGTAGGTACGCGATATGTTTGTATTGAGATGGATTCAGATATTATACTTTGATGAAACATTGTGTTGCTTATGAAATTTGTGTTCGTTTACGTATTAGCATAACGATATAGTTACTACGTCTACACAACCGAACATGTGCTTAAACTAATTCTGATGTAAACCAGTTGTTTATGTTGGTTATTTTGGAAGTGTTATTCACTTTGTACTGCAAAGTTTTCTCACTGGTGAATGAGACATGAGATGTGACCGTCTGATCTGTGCGTGTTCATGTGTTTGGAAAGAGGCGTGACTTTGGAGAGCGATTTGACTTGAGGGTGGGATCGGGATTTCATTGCTAGGCGGCTACCGTTAGCATTTTTCAAAATGTGTTACCCTACCTTTAACACAGTGATTGCTATCAGGATGTGAGGAGACTTTTAACCAGCATAACTAAAAATGTTTCAGAATCAAATCTGTTACCCTACCTTTAACGGACAAATTTTTTTACTAAGTTGTCTCAGATGATTACATGTTTGTCCCGTGGCGGCTACCATAGCTTCTCTATATGTTTCAAAAGCGAGGGGTGAGCAGTGGACTAAGCCGTTGGTTGCAATTCACAACCTCACCATGAGATGCCGCTAAAATTTCCACACTGCACCTTTAAATTGCATAGCATAATATATTTTTTTCATTGCATCACACTGGATTGAATGACATCGTGCTGAACCGAATCAAAAACGGACCTCACGGCATCATATCGCATCAGTATAGCTTCTTACAGCGGTATAGCTGCTTCATATGCATCTCTAAAGGCAGGGTATCTGATTTGATCTAGAGACATTTTAGTTATGCTGGTGAAAAGTCTCCTCACATCCTGATAGCAATCACTGTGTTAAGTTGTTTAAATATATTTGTAGAAGTTTATGTCATCTGTGAAATGCGTAGGACCAAAAAAATTTCAACCAATCATAGATCTTGGTCCGAACGGATGTTTCCTTTTTAGTCCCTCATCCGTAAGCGTAATTTGAATGCCACCCCGCAGCCTGTTCACGCAGACACCATACGTCATCGGCGCGTTCACGTGCGCTCACCTCCTGGCTGTAAACAGAGGGGGAATGGCAAACTCTTCTGCTTCTGTGAAAGATATGTTTTATAACAACAACAGCAAAAACGGCCTGGATCAGCAAAGAGCAAAAACCCAAATTAACATATGTAACTTTACTGCTTTACCACGAGATGCAAAAAGTTGCAGGAGGCAAAGGGTCTGAAAGGGTCGTTGCACTGTTTATTTTGGTAAGGCAGGTACGCGATATGATTGAATTGAGATGGATTCAGATTTTCTACTTTGATGAAACATTGTGTTGCTTATGAAATTTGTGTTCGTTTATGGATTAGTGTAACGATATAGTTACTAGGTCTACAAAACCGGAAGTGTGCTTTAACAAACTACTAATTCTGATGTAAACCAGTTGTTTATGTTGGTTATTTTGGTAAAACTACTGCAAAGTTTTCTCACTGGTGAATGAGACATGAGATGTGACCGTCTGATCTGTGCGTGTTCATGTGTTTTGAAAGAGGCGTGACTTTGGATGGCGATTTTGAATCGAGGGTGGGATCATGATTTCATTGCTAGTCGGCTCCCGTTAGCATTTTTTAAAATTAGATACCCTGCCTTTAATGTATTGCATTATAGCCTATGCATCAAGATGAACATCGCATCTGCCTTAGTTTTGGATGGGATCTGATCCAATAAAACTTCGGATCGGATATCGGGTTGATCCGGACCTTCTTGCCGAATTGGGTATTGAAATAACATGGCCCGTCCAAATCCGATACTGTGCGTTACTCGTGGTTGCAAAGCAAAATCCCCAATGTGAAATTAACAGTGTTTGGTGTGTATAAATAATCCACACCCAGATGGGTGTTAAAAAAACACTGAATCAGTGTTAAAGTTAATGAGATAATGAAGTGAATTTTTCCTGTCTTTAACTTTTTATCTTATTGATTCATTTCTGGAGAAAATCATACTAAAATAATGAAGAAAGCAAAAATATTAAATAAATGAAATCCCCAGAGTTAAATGAACACTATCATCATCTCTGTGTGAAAACTAAAATTACAACTTGCTTGCAGCGTTACATGAATGATAAGTTTAACTTCTAAAGAACTGCTGTTAATCTGATTAATAAAGTAAGTCACTATTTTGCCGATTGGTGTTTCCTTTAGTTGGGCACTTGGGTCTTGAAGTGTAGTGTTAATCTTCTTCTGTTTATTGTGACAGTGTGTTTATAGCACTGTTAGAGCAGAGGAAGATGAGATAAAAAGACTTAAACTGTTGATATACTAATTATTATGAAAGCATAAGTATTGTGATTTAATGATCTCACACAAAAATAATCGTTGAATATAAGCATATAATTTTATGATCTGTCAACCCTGTGAAGCTCCTGTGAAATCCAACAGTGTTGTAAAAATCCATATAACCTTAAAGGAAAATACCAGTTTCTTAATATTTTACTATGCTCTTCTCTCAACTTAGATTAATTAATACATACCCATGTTTATTCAATGCATGCACTTAATCTTTGTACAGCGCGTCATGACTGTGTTAGCATTTAGCCTAGCCAAATTCATTCCTTAGGATCCAAACAGGGATGAATTTAGAAGCCACCAAACACTTCCATGTTTTCCCTATTTAAAGACTGTTTCATGAGTAGTAACACGAGTAAGTATGGTGGCACAAAATAAAACGTAGCGATAAAACATGAGTACTATTGTATGGCGGAAGAGCACTTAGTTTGGAGCACATCGACCATACTAACTCATGTAACTACTCATGTAACAGTCTTTAAATAGGGAAAACGTGGAAGTGTTTGTGTGGTTTCTAAATTCATCCCTGTTTGGATCCTAAGGAATGAATGGGGCTAGGCTAGTCTAAATGCTAACACATTCACGACACGCTGTACAAACATCAAGTTCACGCATTGAAAAAAGATGGGTATGTATTAATTCATGGGACTTGGCGATTTGTCAGGTTTCTCACAGGTATTGACGTCATCGTCTATAATACATAATAGTCGATCAAAAAGCCAATGGCATATCTGTCTTAAGCTATATTGTTTTATCTCTTTTTGTGTCTACAGAACCTGTAAATATAACATCAGTTTGTATTTTCGCAGTTTCTCTGCCAACTGCTTTAGTAGAGCAGAGAATTTTATGCGTTACTTTGCGCTTACTTTCACGTCTGACATTTATCTTTCACACGCGGAGATATGCGCACATGGACAAAACCGTGAAAAAGCCAGTTAAGGTGCCACGCCAAATCGGGGTAATGAGCAAAAAACTACCTGTGCCGATCGGTTTTTGCTTACGCCGTTTATGGGCTTTTCCCGATTAAAGAAAAACGTTTTACGTGTTTACATGACCCCACGTGTTATAAGTTTATTAAGCATAATCGGTGTAAGACACACTCACTGATTCAGTGTTACATTTTTGACACCAGTCTTTTGTTAAACCAATCTTGGTCTTTCATGTTTTGCGCAATGAAGTAAAAATGTACTTGGACTATTTATTTGCCCAGTCGTATGTTCACTCAAAATCTGACATTATTAATAAATATTTAAGAAAACTTACATTCGTTGAACTTGTATCTCATTCTTAATGAGTTTTTTACACTTGACATAATATCCTCCTGATTTGACCATATTAAATGCAGTTAGGTTAGCCACTTTTTAAATGCAGTTAGGTTAGCCAGATACTGCGGTTTCGTGTGGACGAACGGCCGAACCGTGTGAAAAAACTCACGGTTATAAAAATACCCGTGTGGACTAGGCCTAATAGTTTAAAACACAAACTGCCAGTGTGCTACTTTTTTTTATAAGTACCTTATTTAATGCCTCTTTGGTATCCGCACGCTCTTTCCAGCCACCACCATGGTCAAAGGCA
Organism: Paramisgurnus dabryanus; assembly: GCF_030506205.2. NCBI lineage: Eukaryota > Metazoa > Chordata > Actinopteri > Cypriniformes > Cobitidae > Paramisgurnus > Paramisgurnus dabryanus. The sequence continues at coordinate 35,088,794 of NC_133339.1, read as the reverse complement.
AGATGAAACCAACGGTTGGTGTAAGAATCCAAGAATTCGCTGCCCCAGTAGCCCACAGGACTGTTTGCTCCTTACAGCTCCTGTTGAGAAAAAAAAGTGTAATAAACTTCTCCATTTTCTACAGACTTCTTCTGTAATGTAAATTAGTTTAGGAAAAAAACTGGAATATCAATGCTTTTAATATTAATTAAAAGGGAAAGTTCACCCAAATTTTAATATACTGTTGAAAAACTCTCATGCCATTCAAGATGTGAGTATTTTCGGTAGAACAGTAAAGATGTTTAGCTGAAACGGTGGTCCTCATCTAATACAAGTCAATGGCACGTCACTTTGGCCACGTTCACACAGCAGCAGAATACGGTTGTCAGTCCTGTATAAAAAAAATCATTAATCCATGTAATGTACTACCACTTTTAAGTATGACCTCTAATATAATATTAAAGATCAAAAGACTGGAGGCTGAACTTATTATAATTTACAATCAAACAATATTTGATTTTATACTAATCATTTAATCCTAATCTGAAGGTATTTAAATACTGGTAAGAGTGATTAGCAGGAAATGACGAATTTTTAGCATTACTCTTCATTGTCAAATAATATTTCAGGAGTCATTTTAATATGCTGATTTGCTGCTCAAGAAATATTTCTGATTATATGACAGTATAACAGTGAATACATTTATCATGTTACATAAGATTTCTATTTAATAAATTTAATGAATGTTGTTCATTAAACTTTTTATTCATCACAGAATTTTGAAAAAAGTATCACCATTTTCACACATATATGAAGCAGCACATTTTAAACACTGATAAATGATTCCTGAGCAGCAAATCATAAGATTTGAAGGATCATGTGACACTGAAGTTCAGTGGCACGGATCAATAGGGTCTGTGAGGCCATAGCAAGCTTGGTTTAACATTAAGGATAGCTTAATAACACGAGGCACATTTTAAAAGTAAAAAGTAAATAATACTGAATAATAAAAGTAGTGAAATTCGTCAATATAACTTACATGTAATTTTACAGTCTGTCTGGCCCTCATAACGTAAAAGCTAATACTTTCCACAACCGATCTAAGCAATAAATCAAGTTAATGAGTAAGTTACACAACATAATAAAGAATCATTAATAGCAGTTTGGACACAGTGTTTCTTAATTAACGTTACATAATTTTAAAATCTTCGACCGTCTTCACGCCCTCTGATAACGTAAAAGTTCGCTAATACTTTTCAAAACCGATCTAAAAAGCACAAAACCTTTTTTAGGCAAGGAGTACACAACATAATCAAAACATTAATACATTAATAGCAGTTTGAACACACTTTGTTGATTAATTACCTTGGAAAGTCGTGTGGGGATGTAAGATAGATCAAACTGTGGCCACCTCGATCCTCTTCAAAAATCCAGACGCGCGCTCGTTTCCACGGATACGGCCCGAATCTGCTTTGCGATTGTTGTTCCCGCCCAATAATACCCAGCCCGGTCTGGATCTTTATTGGAGCAGTACAACGGAGGTGACAGTAACGCGGGTTTGCCGGTTTGTAGACGGAACTCGCAAAATGAAACCCAGCCCGATCTGAATCCGTATTGGAGCAGTACAACGGAGGTGACAGTAACGCGGATTTGCCGGTTTGTAGACGGACCCGCAACGGAGTCACCTGCTGTCTGGGGCCTAAATTACGGGCATTTGGCTCTGCCTGAACTTATATGTATATTTATATTTTAACCATAAACTGTTGTTAGTTATGTTTCCTGGTAATAATATGATTTAATTAAAAGAGCTAACAATTTACTGTTCATAGTGCGTAAGAAGTAATGTATTTAATACAAACACATATAAGTAACCTTGCATAAAACCAACACTGACTAAATGTATTCGGTTAATGTTATTAGTTTTTGTACGTGTTTTAAAGTAACTTAAAATGTGTTAAATGAGACAGAAACAGCCGATTGACCAGAAAGAAGCGCAACATTCACATTGATTTGTCGCCATGGAAACTCAAACATTATAACGACGATCCTGAATTCTGCCATTAAATATTAAATCTCACTATGAATAGTTGTAACATATAACATATACCTGAATAACTTAAATACAGTTAGCAGTGTTAAAATGCTTTGTATATCGATTTATTAAGATACTTTTAAGCGTAGCTAGCATTGCTCCACAAATATGAATTTTTGCGTCTCTCACCTGCGCTCCATGACCTAACGTCCTTTATTTTTGACAGCTGTCAGTGAGAGGAGATGATAGTGGGCGGGGTTTTGTGTGACGTTGACCTGTGAATCCAGATACGATGGCTGGATTGCGGTTACATTACACTGAGATCCGATCACAATGCGTCCTCGACTACCTCTGCATCAGGACACACAGATCGGATAACATTCCGAACACAAACGCGTTTACACTTGTCTTTTCAATGTGTATGTGGACAACATCCGGATACAGGTCGCATGTTAATGCCAAGTGTAAACGCAGCCTCATTAACTCTTTAACATTACATTCGGTCACATAAATGAGTTAAATGAAACAGTTTAAACAAGTCTTATAGCTATCTGATCAGAGAAGTGACCAGGTGTAAAAAGGACATTTAATGACTGCTACACTGAAAAAAATGATTCATTGAATTTAATCAATTTTTTTAAGGTAAGTGGTTGCAATCAATTTATTTAAGCTACATTTAACAAAAGTTTTATATTTTATTTTATGTTACTAATCTTTTTTGTTTAAATGTAGCTTAAATAAATTGATTGCAACCACTTACCTTAAAAAAAATTATTAAATTCAATGAATCATTTTTTTCAGTGTATAATGTAACAAAATTTTAATAATGTAAACTAAATATAGTAAAAAGGACATTCTGAAAATGTTAATTGTGCAATCATGGTGAGAAAATTGGCAAAATAATTAGAAAAATATTTTTCTTGTACTTCGGACAAGAATTTTACTTTTGGTGCATCTCCAATCCTTAGTATATCTTTAATAGCCTACAAAAATATAACTGATTCAAAAACAAGATTCTGTCTATTAAGACTTATCTAATAATAACTTATATTTTTTTTAAACTGTGATGAGCATTTAGTTAAAATCTAATTAGTGAGTGGCAAATTTGTATATTCCAAAAACAATATAAACATAAAGCTGAAACACATATATACTGTGATATATCTCCTTTTGAACCACACTCTTCAATACACAATACTATGTTGTCTAGGAAATATTTTTTCCATGTAGCCACAGTACACAGTTCTAACTTCCTGCTTGTTTTTAATTCTTTAGATGTCTTACAAGAACCAATTAAATCTGGGAGACCTCAGAGTATGTCCTTGCTGTGACAGCTATGTTATGCCCGTGAACGGATTGGTGTTTAAAAGAGCCTGCGTTCAACAGTGTCTCTGTTTAATGTAAAGAAAATCCATGGCATTTGCACCAGAGGAGGAGCTTCAGTTACTGAATAGTCCTAAACAATGAACTGTGGTAATGTTTCAATTTCTAAATGTTTCAAGAATTACACTTGTGTTTGTCTTTGAGTTTTGTATGGTACCTGTACCATAGATCTGTACTGTAAAACAAATTCCATTTGTGGTCATTCAAAATTTAATTGAAAGTGAATTGCTTTTCCAAATTCATTTTGCTGATGTATGTTTATGATGTTGTCTCAATTTTCCAGAGTCCTCTAGTGGCAACAATATTTATAATTTTAATTTGTATTTTTGTATTTTATGGCAAAAATTTTGAATCATACAATTGTATTTTACGATATATGTTTAATTTTGCTCGTGGTATTTAATTTCTTGAGCGTGATGTATCCTGTTTAAACTGTGTGGGTGTATTGCAAGTTAGTGACTTTTTGGTTTAAAGTATGTTAATTGTAGCCCTACATGGTCTCTGATTTAAAAACTAGTCAAAACAGACTTGATTTAGTAACATTGAATCCTGCAGTAGATAAAGCTTGTTTTTTTTATATTGCTTCAATGTTGCTAAACTATTGAAATGATGTTCAATAAACATTGATTTTATATCCATCTTGATTGATTTTCCATCATTGAAATAACATTATTCTAGGGTGCAAACCTGATGAAAAATCTATGAAAAATGTCAACGTTGTTTCAATGATAATTTGGTTAATGGCATCAACATCAATTCTATGTTGATTCACTGTTGGTCTGCTACCTTAAGTGATTGAATTTATGTTAAAGAAAGATTGTTTTTTTAACCATTTTGATTGATTTTGCATCATTGAAATAACATTATTCCAGGGTGCAAACCTGATGAAAAATCAATGTAAAATTTCAATGTTGATTCAATGATAATTTGGTTGATGGATTAACATCATTTCAATGTTGATTCACTGTCTGTCTGCTATCTGGGAAGTCTGACCATCCACACATTCAGGTAAGTTAACTTAATTAACTTAACAAATGTAAGCTAATGCTGATTTTAAGCATCTACGCTGTAAGTCAAATCGTTAAATGATGGTGTTGTAACACAGACATTATGCAGGTTATATTTTATATAACGTTAACTTATTTTGCCACACGCGTGTGTGGGCCTTCACATAATAAAATGAACGTAATTAGGAGCAAAAGCAAATTAGTAACACTTTACATAAAGGTCAATCAGTTAACATTAGTTATTACATGGCTTGGTTGAAATCTAATGTAGAATGCGCAAGGGCGTAGGTTTGATTCTGGCATTGGTGGGGACATAAATAAAATGGCTGCATTGCAAAAACTGTTTATCACCGTTTACTTGACATAAACAACAGACAACTCAGTATGCACTTTACTCCGTGACATCTGACTCGCCACCCCCGGTGCCATCCCAAATTTAATGTACTATAATAAACAATAACAATTCGTTATGTCCTAGAGCCTAATAAACAGTAACTGTTTAAGTCTTTGTCAAAAAAAAAAGAAAATCACATTGTAACATATATGAATCCATATTTACTTTATAAAAATGAAGAATATGCAATTAATATTTAATTCTTAATGTAATTTTGCCAAAAAAATCCCAATGTTGAAGTTGGTATGTATATCATGCTGTTTCCTGTTTTTACCATGTTGGGGTTATTTTCTTTCATGGATTAGGGACCCCCTAAATAACCTTGCTACCCCATTTATAAAAGGTTGAAAAAAGTTTGAAACTCCTCAGGTTAACATGGGATTGTCGTGTATTGTTGAAAACACTGTCCTTGAATCATTATGTGACACAACTTGTTCCGTATTTTGTGCATGAAACAGTTACAGTGGGTATAATAATACTTTCTTCCTCACTTACCTGTAGCCCGAATTATCACGCGCATCTTGTTGAGTGAACTTTGGCGCGTTGTACAAAGTGAAACCATCCTATCACACGTAGCGAGTAAAGACAAGTCCATAAAGTGATGTGATTTAAAGCGGCGGGACTCAAGAAATGCTAATCCAATCATATTAGCAATGTGAGTAGAGAGGCGGGACTAAAGAAATGCAAAGCCAATCATAGCGATGTGAGTTACGGAGGCGGGCATTGCAAAGAACGAAAGCTGTTAATCGTTTGTGTACCACATAGAGCGTCATTTTTACAGAACGGGATTGCAAAAGATTTTTAATCTCATTTAAATGATTCCTGAAAAAATATATAATTAAAAAAGTTAAGTAAAAAATATAAAACACAAGAATAAGACGGACATTAGTGGTTATATATAAATACAGATTAATTGTTTGGTCGAAATTATTGCTAGGGACAATTCAGTCTTCCCTGAATATTGCTAGGGACATGTCCCTAGCGTCCCACCCTAAATCTACGCCCATGAGAATGCGGTATGTTATTTCCTGTTAAGAGACCGCTGCTTAGTATAACAGAGCATTGCCATGAATGCAGGGTTTTAACTGTAGAGACGGAACGGACTATTTTCTTTAGCGGAAGCAATATAAATCGTTTTTAAATAAATAAATTCCATGTAATAAGCAGGGTAATGTAGAGCAAGACGGTTGTTATAGGTAATTCAACCCATTCAGGCTGATTCAAGTTCTCCCTGATCAGCCTGTCAGTGTTGTGTTCGCTATAACAACCGCCCCGCTGTAGATGATGCCTTACTTATCATATATACTAACATAAACAAACAGTCAATGAGCAAAATGTTTGTTACAGTATTTATCTTCGTCAATGTTAGTGAATAGAAATACAGCTGTTCATTGTTTGTTCATGTTAGTTCACGGAGCGTTTATTAACAAATGTTACAAAAATAATTTAAATGTTTAAATTAATATGAACTAAGATTAATAAATGCTGTAGAAGTAGGGTTTATTCCTTAGTTCATGTTAACTAAGGAAGGTAACTAATGAACCTCATTGTAAAGTCTTACCAGCAAATTTATACATAAGGGAAAATATAATCAATAATGTTGTGTGCAATACTATTTATAACTTGCATTAAGTTAGTAATATACTTGTAAAATCATAAAAAATATATCCACCTACAGTTTTGAGCTTATCATCCAGTTATTTATTTCCACTATAACACTTGTGTTCCTGATATTATTGCATTTAATAAGGCCTTATTGTGTTTATTTTTACCATAGATTCCAGATGTTGTCAAGCAACCAGCCAGGAAAGAGGAGAGGCCATCTATGTCAGGTGCACTCTTTTCTCACATCAAGTACAAGCCAGACTCCCAGGAACAACGCATCAAAGAGGAGGCTATAGCTAAATGGGTAGCCCGGACAGCCCACCCTCCACGAACAGTAGAAGATTAAGAATTCATCAACATGATGGAAACAATAGATAAAAGACTGACTGTGCCAATAAAGACCAAAATTGAAAATCTAGTGAACCACATGTACCTAGCTGAAAAGGTCAAATTTAAAAACAGACTGGCTATGGCCCGCAAAGTAACCATTGGCATAGACATCTGGACTAAAAAGGGGCTCACAGCCTCCTTCCTTGTGGTCAGTGCTTGTTATTTCAATGTTCAGGACAGTAAAGCTGAACACATACTCCTAAACTTAAAGCAAATGGTTCACCCACACACAGCTCATTCTATTGTTACTCTTGTGGAGAAGTGCACAGAAGAATGGGGGATCCCAAAGGAAAAAAATTCTCATGATTATAACAGATAATGGAAGCAACATGGTTTCTGCATTTCGCAACGAAGAAGACGACACCAGTTCTGATGAGAACAATTCCCAGGATAGTGATGATGATGATGAAGAGGCAGAGGAAAGGTCAGTCTGTGAATGCTGTTTGTTATTATAGAGAGCTTACTCACTGTAATAGATATTTAAAATTGAATCTAAAAATAATCTGAAATATGTTTATTTAATTAATTTCATGTAGTTATAATGTGCTATTGTAGATTAATAGTTATTGTAGGATTAATGAAAATAATTGTTGGTTTGTGTTAGACTTTCTATCAGATATGGAACGTTGGAGAGGACCCCATGTGTGGTCAATACACTTCAGCTTGTCGTCAACATGATAAAAAAGGAACAAGCTATCAAACGTCTACTGGGCAAGGTTCGGCATCATGGTGAGACACACTGTAAGCCCGGATAAGTTGAATATACTTAAAAAAAATGAAGCAAACTTGTTGCCCTAAAAACTTTAAGTAATGATTACTTAAACATATAAACTGTTCTAACAACAATTTTAAGTTGAATAGACTTCTTCCAATATTCCTGCACTCTTAACCCAGATTAGTTGACATTACTACAAATTTGTGAGGAAACCCCTTGCATATAACTGTAGTTTTTATCTCTTTATATTGCTTTTGATGTTATAAATGGTATTATAACACAGAATTGATTACTGATTTTAAGTCAGTCATTGAATAAACAGGATTCTCCACAGAAACACACACAAAACTGTGTTTTTGACATGCATTGTCAGTACAGTGGAGAGAAATACAATAAAGGGTTCTGAACAGTGTTCATGTACGGAAACACTGATCACCTGAACGGTGACTTTACAAAATTATAATTTAAACAACATCAATAATATAAGAGCTTAAACCTATATGACATTTTATTAACAAATATTTAAGTAGTGAAAGTTCTTATCAGTTTTTATTCTGTGAAAAAGCAGAAAATAATCAAAGTATTCAGGCGCAAAGGATTATGGGTATTCATCACAACATAAACTAATAATTTTAAGTTCATTCTACTTGAATGTTTTAGTATAATGGATTTTATAAGCTTAAAAGTTAAATCAACTAAACTTTTTTAAGCTTTGGCTTCAAAACAGAAAATATTAAGTGATGTTTATTTGATTGTTTAAGTAAAGACAATATCAGGGTTAACAGTGCAGTTTCGCAAATCATCTGTTGCCACAGAAGGGTTGCTGGAACAATGTGGGCTCATTCTCATCAAAGACTGTCAAACCAGATGGTCCAGGGGCCTCATTTATAAAATGCTGCGTAAAAACCATCCTACATTTGATCTTACGATCATTTATAACAAATGCGTACGTGTGATTCATAAACCGAACGTACGCGCAAAAAACGCGCGTACCCCTTTCAAATCTATAAATCGCAAATGAACTTGAACTTGTGCGCAGCCGAGCAGTTTCAGATCTCCGCCTTTAAACGATGCCTAATTAATGTCACAGACATATAAAAGAGCACTTCTCAATGTTTAAACCAAATTTCAAACAGCAAGATTGGCTTATATTTCCAAAAACCTGCAGCAATCAGACAAGCAAAAGTGCGTACGTCTGCTCAGACCCTGACGTGGCGCTAAGCACTTTTCCACGTCAAAGACAGCTTTTATAAATATGCACTTTGCCGTGGATTTTTGCGTACGCAAACTTTACGATCAAATCTGTGCGTACGCACGCTTTATAAATGAGGCCCCAGTTCTTTTTTGATGTTGTCTCGTTTACTCGAAGTAAAGGACCATGTGACATCGGTGGCTGATACCATGGGCTGGGACTGTCTACTGCCCAGTGAATGGCAGAAGGTGACAATCCTCAAAGATTTGCTCCTTCCATTTGCAGAACACACAAAGGTGCTTGAAAGTGACACGAGTTGTTTCTCCCTGGTTGTGCCTGCCCTACTGGACTTGAAAAGCCGCCTTTCAGACTTCTCCCTTGCCGGAGCTACAGGGATGTAGCTGCATTGGCACAGAAGATGTCTGCAAACATGGATTTACGCTTCAGCTGTTTTCTGGATGTGTCGGCAAACAAGTTTTCTCCTCTTGCTGTAGCTGCTTGTTTTGTTGATGCTAGTGTGTCAGCAGAGACCCTGATTGACAATGATAATGACGACATACAGAATCTCCTCATTAAAGCTGAAGAGTACATCACTCGCAGTGTACAATACCAGGAAGAGGTGACTGATGATGAGGACACTGGAAATGCAGAGGTCTCAGAGCCGCCTCAGCAAAAGCGTCCTAGATTCCGTTTTTTTTGTGCCCATCGGCCATCATCAAGGCCAAAGACCTCCAAGACCTCGATCAGACAAGAGGTCCAAAAATTTAAAGGGGTCATATGATGAAAATGTTAGCATTGCCACTTTGTAGGTGTGAGCAAAAATAGGTCATTGAAATTTGGCTTTCATTATGATGTCATAAGGATATCTTATTAGAATAATACCGCCTCCTTAATCTGAACTCTCCAACCACTGCACTGCCGTTTAGTGCAGAGAGAAAGAAAGAGAAAGGAAGGACTTGACAGCACAATTGAGTTTGAATTACAACAAACCACCATCATTGTGATCAGTGTTTGCACTTCATCCGCTCATTTGCATTTTAAAAAACACACCCAAAACGACACATTTTTGCTCAAACCTACAAAGTGGCAATGCTAACATTTTCATCATATGACCCCTTTAAAGAAGCCCTGTCCCATGCAAACCCAGAAGAATCGAGATGGGTCAGTCTGCGGACCGCAAGAGAGGGGCGTGCCGTTAAGGGGCGTAACTTTTAGCAGGGGGCGTAACTTTAAGTAGTCCAAGTTACACAGAACCACGCGAGACGTCAGGACGAGATGTTGTCATTCTGTCTTCTCTTCTGCCCGCATAGAGATACGGCGGCTAAAGAACGCCTTTAGAAAAAAAAGTTGCTCATCCAAGCGCCTTCATGTTTGTTCGTACCAATTTTAATGGACGGGAAGCCGACTGACGAACATCCTTTTCCCGAGAAATGGTTCAGCTACGACACATGTTAAGAAGTCACGCCAGGGGCTGAATTAAGGTCGACCGTTTCAGGTAAGCTCGCTAACGTTAGCTATGTGTTGTTAGCCTAATGTTGGATTTGTGAAGTCCGTTCTATGATTACACTTATGATCAGTAACGAGTAGTTAACAAAATGCAACAAATCTTGCATGAGTTTCATTGCTCACCTATATATTTTCCTGTTTACGATAGTAACGTTAGATATTACTACATTAGAATCTTACAGTTATTCCTGTAAGTTGTCGACATTTCAAATGACAGTTAATTAAAGGGGACATATTATGAAAATCTGACTTTTTCCATGTTTAAGTGCTATAATTGTGTCCCCAGTGCTTCTATCAACCTAGAAAATGTTAAAAAGATCAACCCAATAACTTAGTTTTGGTAAACCATTTTCTGCAAGGATGTGAAAAATAGGTCATTGTAATTTGGCCCTTATTGTGATGTCAGAATAAGGTAATACCGCCCCCTTTATCTGCACTATCCAACCAAAGCACAACCATTTAGTATGGAGAGAAAGAGAGAGAGAAAATATTTCACAGCACAATTGAGTTTCAATTGCAACAAACCACCATCATTGTGATCTGTGGTTGCACTTCATCCACTCATTTGCATTTTAAATGACACACCCAAAACGGCACACTTTTGCTCAGACCTATTTTAGACTTAGTTTACATCTTAAAAAAAATCTCATAATATGTCCCCTTTAACTAATGACCTATTAAACGTCATAATAGCACTGGAGTTAAAGGATGTGTGTACTACTGTCTCGTTTTTAATGTATCTCTCTCAAACCCTATTCTGTTTAAGTATGGGTGCCATTGTATATTCTCATAATGTAAGCTTATTTTAAGTACAAATGTAAAATATGTTTGTTTATGGTTATTATTTTCACAGCTGCATTGATGTGAAGTGATGCAGTGGACAACTTGTGAGGGTGATACCATCCACATGCACCTTAACTGTGATGCAGAAATACAATAGGATGATCCATCTGTCTACACTTCAAAATCACAACTCAACCTTAAACAACCCATATCTGTTATGGTAAAACAATGTGGCGGTTTTCCAGACAGGGCTTATACTGTTCCCGGGCTAAAATGCATGTTTGAGCTACTGTAATTAAGAAAACACCTTGTACTGACACATCTCAACATTTCAGTGCCATTGTTTTGTTTCAAGATGCACACTAGTCTTGTTTTTGTAAGGTTTGTTTGTAAAAACTAAAATTTCCTAATATAAGTGCCCAGTCCTGGTTTAATCTAAACCATTGGTGACCAAACCTGTGTCTTGAGATCTACTGTCCTGCAGAGTTCAGCTCCAACCCCAATCAAACACACCTGAACCTGCCAATCAAGCATTTCAGGGCAACCTTAAAATTATAGTCAGGTGTGTTTGTTAAAGCTGGGTTAGAACTAAAATATGCAGGAGGGTAGATCTCCAGGAACAGGGTGGGTCACCCCTGATCTAAACAAAGGGTTTCCAAACTGTGTCCTGCAAAGTTTAGCTCAAACCCTAATCAAACACACCTGAAGCAGCCAATTAATGTCCTACTAAGCATACTAGAAACTTACTGGCAGGTGCTCTGATGCAAGTTAGAGCTAAACTCTGCAGGACACCGGCCCTCCAGGACTGAGTTTGAGCACCCCTGACTAAGCCCTGTCTGGGAAACTGCACCAATGTGTTAAGCTGGCACCATTGGACATTACTGCTGCTGAGAAACAACCACATTTCTCAGCTCTACACAGGGTTGACATTGGATGCATTATTATTATAAAATGCATTCATGTGCACTTTACCAATACTGTACATACATCAACAGCTTCCAGCTATACACTTGGGATCAGCTCCTGATGCCTCTCATAATGCTGTGTTATAATTTATTGCAGGGTGATCTTGCTAAAAGGATATTTTTATAAACCTTAACAATGTCACCAGATGTTACCTGTTGTGAATAATTATTTTATAAACCTTTACAATCTCACTAGTTGTTACATGTTGTGGATAGTTATTTTTATAAAGCTTTACAATGTTACATGTTGTGAATGGTTATTTTTATAAACCTTTACAATGTCACCAGTTGTTACAAGTTGTGCATAGTTATTTTTATACACCTTTACAATGTTACCTGTTGTGAATAATTATTTTATAAACCTTTACAGAGTCACCAGTTGTTACATGTTGTGCATAGTTATTTTTATTAACCTTTACAATGTCACCAGATGTTACATGTTGTGAATAGTTATTTTTATAAACCGTTACAATGTCACCAGATGTTACCTGTTGTGAATAGTTATTTTTATACACCTTCACAATATCACCAGATGTTATCTGTTAGCCATTTCTTATAAAACCACGTGAGCTCTGTAGATTCCTCTTAAAACTTAAAAAGAATTAAGTTTGCAAGTTTGCAAATGAATTTCATCTTGGTTTAATACATATTAAACTGTCTGAGGTGCACATTTACTTAAAAAAAAGACGAAATCACCCTCACTGTGTAACAGTTCACGATTTAAATATTGGTATGCCTCGGTACTTCAATAATTTTAGGATGGTAAATATGTCCATATTGTCTACCCACGTTAACAATGACGATGAATGAGACAATATAAGACCATCCGAGCGTCTTATGAAGCTTCCTCCGTGCCCTCAATTTAAAACATTTACGGCAGTAACGTTATTTGTCATTACGCTAAAGTTGAAAGAGAGCTATAAACAATCGTCTTACTATTACTAGCTATCGGATGTGCCGTGTCAGTTTAGCGGAAGTCGGACATCTCGCGGGATTCTGTGTGACTTGGACAACTTAAATTTCCGCCCCCTGCTAAAAGTTACGCCGCTTAACGGCACGCCCCTCTCTTGCACTCCGCAGTCAGACACTATTGGAAGAATCAGGCATGGATTTCTGGTCTTCTCAAAGCTCCACCACGTTTCCACTGCTGAAACCTCTGGCATTAGACCTTCTGGCAATGCCAGCTTCCGAAGCCTTTGCAGAGCGTGTCTTTAGTTTAACTGGTGACCTTTCGAGTGGCCGCCGCAACAGAGCGAGAGTTACATTAGAAAGAAGTGCTTTTCTAAAGTTTAACAAAGTCTAGAGTGATAACTGCATACTCGTTTGATTATAGTTTTGCTATAGTTGTCTTTTCTGTTTCACTTTAAATAACCCTCAATTCAAAGAAGCACATTTTTTCTAGCACTTTTCTTTGTAATGGATTTTGCTTACTGTTGCAAATCTTGCCTTTGAAGTTGATTGTTTAATTGAGTGTTTAAGTGGTAGTTTCATCAGCTTTAGTAAGCTGTGTAACAGCAGCTGTAGTAACAGCAGCAGGAATATTAATAGTTAAGCCTTGTTAAATCTCATTTGTTATTTCTCAAGACCAACCTAGAATGTAAATAGGTTGTATTTTAGGCTTACAGTAGAGTAGGCCTATTCTTTTCAGTTTTTCTGTGCATACTTATTTTATTTCTGCTCTGAACAGAAAAATGCAGGCAACCAAAATCTGTTTAAAAAAACGCTTAGGTTACTCACGTAACCCCGGTTCCCTGAAATAACGGGAACGAAGCATTGCGTCAGTTAGCTGACGCTATGGGGGAAACTCCTGTTTACTCCGTGACTGAAGTACAAAGTACAGACCAATGACGTTTGAACCCGCGCGCGGGATGCACACGTCCTTATATAAGCGCGGTTCAATCGTCAGGAGCTCATTATTATTCGACTGAAGCGCGCAGCCGAATAAACACTCGCTGCGTAGACGTTTGTAGCACGGCAAGAGACGCAATGCTTCGTTCCCTTTATTTCAGGGAACCGGGGTTACGTGAGTAACCTAAGCGTTCCCTTTCAATACGGTTCACTTCGCATTGCGTCAGTTAGCTGACGCTATGGGGGAACGTAATCCCATCACGCCGTGCATACACAACGTACTGAAGTGCCTTACCGGAGAAACACTGCGTGTGGCCCTATACCCGGCATATTCACCGCTTTAAAGCAAATGTGTAAGCACCATATAAATTGTTGACGCGCACACGGTGGGGTTTTTAACGCACCGGGGGCACATAACATAGCACAAGACGGCGAGGTACCGAGCGCGCCGCGGCTGTGCGAGATAAGTAAATTCAGAGTCACGTTGGTGAGCTCGCTGAGCGCACCATGGTGTACACATAAAACGCATGAGCGTGCATGATTGAGCCGAGAGAACCTGCGCTCGTAGGGCAGGGACGTCTAAGCTGTACAATCTGACAACGTAGACGGCGAAGACCAGCCGGCCGCGTAGCAGATATCAAATATAGATACCCCTGTAGACCAAGTTCATGAAGAAGCCAAACTCGCACAGAGTGGGCTCTATATAGGACATAGCTCATAGAGGGGCGTGAGCCAGTGCGATGGTTTCAACGATCCATCTAAATAACCACTGTTAGCAACAGACATACGTGTAGTGAGTGATCTGCGAAGCTCACGAACGGCCGATCTGACTATAATATGCGGCAGAACGGTTCGTAGCGTGGGATTATACAGATACCACATAGTGTGAACCCAGGTGCGCCCTCGAGCGCATCGGGATGCATATAGGTAGTATTATAGTGCACAGATCGGTGAGCTTTCCAAGCGTGCCGTAAATGTGTATTGACTACGGGCACAGGTGAACACTTGAATACATCGTGAATGTATATAGATGAATCAGAGTGTTATAATGCACAGGCCGGCAAGATTCTCGAGCGCGCACACTCTGACGTCGCAAGGCAAAACCCACGGTTTTACTCTCAACACGACACCACTGTAACCGGGATTTCTTAAAAAGCTCACCCTGGCCGGGGTTTTCAAATATGCTCGGTTTCAGTGCCCTGATACTGCGGTTTCGTGTGGACGAACGGCCGAACCGCGTGAAAAACTCACGGTTATAAAAATACCCGTGTCCGTGTGGACTAGGCCTTAGATTCATTTGAAGAAACCATTATGGTGATTAGTGTTCCCTTTAGTTAGGCTTTTGTCACTTGACCTTCACAGAACAGACTCTGCTCTTTTAACATTGCACTCTGAAACAATAATCCGTTAAACAAAACAGGTAATTTCCTGACAGAAAATTACCAGCACTTTTTCTGTTATGTATACAGACATTTCTGTTTATTCAAATACTGAACATTCTGTAGATTTATGGAACACTGTCCGTAGATTTACAGAAGATTGTCCATAGCCTTTCGGGACACTTTATCCGCCTATGAAACGCAACAATGGTGACAATCAACAACAAAGCTTCATGACGCAATGCATGCTGGGTACCATGATTGTGGAAAACTCTTTCTTAACATTTACTCTCACCGTTGTTGAGATTTGTATCCAAGGTGTTGATGTCTCTGAAGCAAAAACCATCGCTGACACATTTGCAGCAATCTTATTCAATACAGTGTCTTATTAGATCAGCATAGAGTGTCACTCTTATGCAGTTCAGTTCTTTATTCTTATTTTATCAATTCATACTTAAAGGGGACATATTATGAAAATCTGACTTTTTCCATGTTTAACTGCTGTAATTATGTCCCCAGTGCTTTTATCAACCCAGAAACTTAGTTTTGGTAAACCATTCTCTGCAAGCATGTGAAAAAATAGGTCATTGCAATTTTGGCTCCTATTGTGATGTCAGTATAAGGTAATACCGCCCCCTTTATCTGCACTATCCAACCACAGCACTGCCATTTAGTTCAGAGAGAAAGAGGGAGAAAAGAAGGACTTGACAGCACAATTGAGCTTCAATTACAACAAACCACCATCATTGTGATCAGTGTTTGCACTTCAGCTGCTCATTTGCATTTTAAATGAAACACCCAAAACGGCACACTTTTGCTCAGACCTAGATTAAGACAATGGCTGAATCCGAAACCGCATACTGCCATACTATATAGTAGGCAAAAAGCAGTAGGCGAACGAATAGTATGTCCGAAACCTCAGTATATGTAAAAGGGTAGGCGAGAATTAGCGGGATTTTGGACTATTTCTCGCGATATTCAGTAGGCACGTGTACTTAAGTATTGTCCGAAACCGCCTACTTACTGAAAATGTAGTAGGGGAAACAGCACGTGAACAGAGTAGTACGTCCGAATCCTCAGTATCCATAAAATCAGTAGGCGAGAAATCCCCGGATGCCCTACTGAGTCCGCCCCGATTCTGAAGCGTGCATCGGATGGACACTTCTATCCCAGCTTTCCCATGATGCCACGGGAAAGCAAAGCAATCGACCAGAGACCAACCAATCGGGTGATTTTGATACGTTACACAGGACTCCTCAGCACCCTGACTTCACGCACAGACCCAGGATATACCACAAAGTGCTCAGCTGATTCATGAAAATAAAGTTGTAGAATTGTCACAGCTGTGTGGAGCTGACAGCAAATATGTGATGGTTTGTTAGGAAAATACATTTGAATAAAGTTTTGTTTCATATGGGATTCACTTCTATACGTTTTCATTTATTGTGATGGTTTTATTCATTCATTTTTTATTCATGTTTCCTGTCGTTTTAAGTAAATACAAGAGATTGCTTCACTAAAATTTATATAATCACATTGCCTGCATTGTTTGTATTCAAGCACAGCTCTCATCTGACAATAGATATTAAATTACAATCTGCTTGTTTTACTTATTTTGTCCCCTACAAAATAATGTGTAATATATCTGTAACACTGTTACAGATCAAGTTACTGATGCAATCAGGTGTTAGTGCACCTGTCCCTCATACACACGCATACGTTTTCATGTCTGTTATTAGTAGGGTTGGGTACCTTTCACATTTTTACCGGTACCGGTTCCGATGCCGGTACCTGGAATTCGATCCCGGTACCCAGCGGTACCTTTTTCGGTACTTTACTCTTAAGTGACTTTCAGTGGACATAATAAGCCCAAACCTCTCATTTTCAACATTTTGTTATTTATTTCGAAATGTTTAATAATACACACAATCTTTACAAAAAAAAAACATCCCTCTAACATCCAGGGCATATGTCTTAAATACAAATAAATAAAATATATAAGTAAGACAAATTAAGCAAATCAGTATATTTTTTGTCAAATATAATAATTACTGTTCGCTTAATTATTTCATTATCAGTAATTTACATAAATAGTTTTTTTTTGTTTATGTGTTTTACACACAGAAGTTACAGAAGTCCACTTTTATGCAGAAATCCATTCAAAACATATGTGCCAAATGGATGCATTTTGAGGCCCCAGTTTTGTTTAATTATTTTACATTTACATTGATATCAATTTGATGTCAATTTGACATCAACTAAACGCCTATAACATGACGTTGATTTAACGTCAACTCAATGTCAAACATGTTGGCCCATAAACTTCCATAATCAATTTCAGTATGGATTAAAACTCACATTTTCACAAATTAACCACCAGAAGGATTTAATGTATAATCTAACTTTGAAATTATTCTTTGCAGCATTTTAATCAAATCTTGCCTAATATTTGACGTCAAATTGACATCAAGGTGCCCGCCAGGAAGGTTACTTCTGTAAAAGAAAAATTGGCTTCATGGCTGTTATCAAAATTGTAAAGTCCAAACTTTGCGACACAGATGCAGACATCAAGAATCAGCCCATGAATCACAATAGTGGTGAGTTTTCTACATGTTGCAATGCATTGCACCAGCGTATCATAAAAACTCATGATTCCCAGAGAGTGTCACCACTCTTGTGATTCATGGGGTGAATCTTGATGTCTGCATATGTGACAAGAAGATCTGGCATTTTAATCTTTTGTAAGCAATTCCCAGTGGTTGAATGCACCTTAAGTCTATATTGTAAATATCCTCTGATTCTATTTTATTTTATTTGCAGCAGTACTTCATCCATCACCCAGCACCTTAGCTTAATTGCACCTAATGTTTGTTACAGTTTTTCTGAATTGCTAAAACACTAAACCCCAATCTCTGAACCAAATTCATAGTGGCCTAAGCACATTTTTCAAATCATGCACTCTTTTTGCAAAACCCTAAACACAAACTTCTCACTAAAACACACATTTCACACTGCAATGCACTTGTTTTATAAATGCTAAACACAGGCAGGCAAAAGTTGAACACAACTACAACACAGTTGTCATCGAGTAAACACAACAACTCAAAATTCTACACACCTTTATCTAAAGGTATTTTTTACCAATTGTTTGGACTGGAAACAGTCTGAGAGGCAGATGAAGAGTATGAGGAAGAAAAGGACACCAGAGACGATGCAATTGACAAAATTTGCAGTTGGATTGCTGACTTTTTACAAAATACAAGTGCTGCTTACAGTAATATTGAAAACTTACTATTACTTGCAGTACTTACAGTAAAGTATTCACTATATTTACTGAATTAAACTTGTGATTACAGTAATAGAGATTTTTAACAGTATTTGTCAAGTGTGTTGTTATGTACAATAAACATGTATTTTTCTGTAAGCAGATTATTTTTCAGTAAGCGGATGTTGTGTTTTCTATTTTTAGGGTAGTGTCTAATTGATGCTTGTAGTGTTTTATATTATAGACTTATGTGTGTATGATTTGAAAGCTTAGTTTGATTTTGAGTACAAGTGAAATGGTTTTGAAGCAATTGTTTGATTTTGCTAGAAGAGTCAGGGGTTCTGTGAATTTTGTTTAAAATTGGGATTTGTTTTTAAAGGGGACATATTATGAGATTTTTTTAAGATGTAAACTAAGTCTTAATCTAGGTCTGAGCAAAAGTGTGCCGTTTTGGGTGTGTCATTTAAAATGCAAATTGAACAGCTGAAGTGCAAACACTGATCGCAATGATGGTGGTTTGTTGTAATTAAAACTCAATTGTGCTGTCAAGTCCTTCTTTTCTCTCTCTTTCTCTCTGAACTAAATGGCAGTGTTGTGGTTGGATAGTGCAGATAAAGGGGGCGGTATTACCTTATTCTGACATCACAATAGGAGCCAAATTACAATGACCTATTTTTTCACATGCTTGCAGAGAATGGTTTACCAAAACTAAGTTACTGGGTTGATCTTTTTCAAATTTTCTAGGTTGATGGAAGCACTGGGGACACAATTATAGCAGTTAAATATGGAAAAAGTCAGATTTGCATAATATGTCCCCTTTAAGGTTTTGAGAAAATGAGTGATGGTTTCAAAAAATGTGTTTTAGCAATTCAGAAAAACTGTAATATATGTTTCTTGTTTTATGTATAATGCTTTGGCAATATTGTAAGTGACACAATCATGCCAATAAAGAGAGAGAGAGAGAGAGAGAGAGAGAGAGAGAGAGAGAGAGAGAGAGAGAGAGAGAGAGAGAGAGTCTTTTTGATCCCCTTTATTACAAAAACGGGGTTCAATTAAATATTAAATAGAGTTAAGAGCATTATAGTTAAAAAAAACAACTATGCAAAATAACAAAATACAATAGCAACAACAACAAGATATCTCAGTTAAATGTACATTTGCAAACAACCATTGATGTCAGTTTCACATATGCACTGATTGAATCCCCAGATATAATTAAAAGTCTCTAGGTCTTTAACCAGGTTATAATAGGCATATTCCACTTTTAACCTTGATTTAATTAAACCTTTTAGAATTGCCATCACATCAGTTGACCCATCATTATTAATCTTACTTTTGCGTGAGACCCAAATTCCCATTTTTGCTTGGCCAAATAAAAAGTTAAGTAAAACATGGATCTGTTTTCTGTTCTTATTATATTTTGGCCCATAAATGAAAAGTGTAGGTGAAAATGTCTCTCCTAAAACTGCACACCATTCTTCCAATTGAGAAAGCAATGGCCCAAGCCTCCCACATTGAAAAAATAAATGAAAAACAGTTTCAGTAGTTCCGCAAAACGGACAACCCTCCTGTACTTGGGGATCAATGTGTGCTCTATGTCTGTTTGTAGCTATTAACCCATGCACAATTCTCCACTGAAGGTCTCCAGACCTTTTTTCAATTGGAGGTTTGTACAGGGTCCTCCAGCTACCTTTGGGGGAAGAACCTGGTCCTAAGAACTCCTGCCATTTCGATTCCTTTATCCCTTCCAGGCTACGAATGTGTGAAACTTTCACACAAGTGATGTACAGTGCCTTTTTCCCTGCTTGGCTAAAAAGGTCCAGTTCAGGTATTTTAAAAGTCAGCAAGGCCCCCTCTTTTTCTTCAAAATCTTCTATGGCAGGGGATATCCTTAGTTCAGGGAAAACAGAACTCATATCCTCATGAGTAGCATCCAATGAGCATTTAAAATCCGCTGATAAACAATCCTGGATCTCCTTCACCAGCCTTTGCACCAGACGAATTGATCTGAACCCAAGCTTAGATGCCAAGATTTCAGCCGTCATCCACCCTTCCGATGTCAATAAATGTCCAATTTTTGTGATTTCTGCAGAAACTAGAGCATTCTTCATTGAGGATGTTTTTAAAATCTCTAAGTCAAAAATAGAATTGTTCAGCAAAGGTTCTTCTTTAGACCAAAGTCCTTGCAACTCCATAGTGTCTCTTGTGATACTTAACGTCCTCCAGGCTTTCAGCACTGAATAGTAAAAAGAAGTCAGTCCAGACAAGTTAGCGTTTTGTATATCCATAAGAAAGAAATGTTTGTCTAGCCCCATTCCTCCTGCTCTCCTGAGGAGGCCACAAGCAACTCCAGACCAGCTTACATCTGTTCCATATAGAAGTCTTTTAGCTGTTTGGAGTCTGAAGGTCTTTATTCTACTTCTGATATCCACTAATCCATGTCCACCTTCTTGTCTAGGCAAAAACAACACAGGTGCTTTTACCCAGTGCTGTCCAGTCCAGAAAAAGTCTATTAAACGTTTCTGAATTCTTGATACCAAGTCTTCAGGCGGTTCCAGGATGATCATTTTATGCCATAGGGATGAGGCTATAAGGTTGTTGCAGACCAAAGCTCTTCCCCTATACGATAACTGGGGTAGCAGCCAAAGCCAGTGAGACAATCGAGCACACACCTTCTCCACCAAGCCCTCCCAATTCTGTCTCATATAGTCCTCCTTCCCTAAAAACACCCCTAAATACTTAAAACCAGCTCTTCCCCATTGTAAGTTACCTGGAAGGTTTGGAATATTGTGGTCTAAACCACACCACAAAGCGGCACTTTTGGCCCAGTTTACTTTGGCAGAAGAAGCTTTCCCATAATTCACTAAAATCTCTTTTACAACCTGAACATCCTTATCATTTCTTAAAACAACAGAAATATCATCGGCATATGCTGAAACTTTTATACAGTCATTAGAGCTTAACTCTTGCACCTTCAATCCCATTAATTTCTCTCTTAATTTGCATAGAAGAGGTTCAATAGCTAAACTGTAAAGCTGACCAGAGAGTGGGCACCCTTGTCGTATTCCCCTCTGCACCTTAACAGGGACACTAAGGCCACCTGCTATCTTTACCATACATGTGGCCTCATTGTACAACAACTTTACCATATTTATAAAATTCTCCCCAAAACCAAAAGCCTCCAATACTTTAAAAAGATACTCATGATCTACGCGATCAAAGGCTTTTTCTTGGTCGAGTGATAAAATTCCCACATTAATATTGTTACCCAAAGCATAATCAATCACATCACGCATTAAATGCAAATTGTCAGAGATACATCTGTCTTTTATACAATAGGACTGATCCTTATGTATAAGTTTATACAGTATTTTGTTTAGTCTATTAGCGAGACACTTTGATAAAAGTTTATATTCGGAACACAGAATAGCCACAGGTCTCCAGCTCTTTAACAATGTAAGATCACCTTTTTTCGGTAGTAAAGTCAAGATTGCCCGTTGGCAACTTTTAGGTAAAAAACCTGTACGGATACATTCCTGCAGCACTTCAAAGAGATCCGTTCCAATTATTGACCAAAAATGTTTATAAAACTCGCCAGGAAGACCATCAATACCTGGGGTACGACCTGAAGAAAGTCCCGCTACCGCAGTACTTAGTTCCCCAAATGTAAATCCAGCTTCTAAACCTTGTTTATCATCGTCAGTTAAACTGGGAAGATCTTGTAAGAGTTCATTTTGGATTTGAATATCTATGTCCTCAGCTGAATATAAATGGGAGTAAAAGTCCACAGCTAATCTTCGCATTTCCATAGGATCAGATGTGCATTGTCCATTGTTGTTTTTCAGACTAAACATTTGATTCGCTTGTTCATTCTTGCGTTCCAAGTTGAAAAAAAAAGAAGTGGGACCGTCCATATCTTTTAGTGATAAAAATCTATTTCTCACCAGAGTTCTTTTGACTTTTTCGTTTAAAACCGAGCTCAATTTCAGTCTTTTTTCAGTCCACTCATGTGTATTCACAGAAGGATCTCCCATCATGTTCTTTTCAATCTCAATGATTTCTCTTTCAAGACATGCTAAAGTCCGTTTCAAACACACATTTGAGTAAGATGTATACTGCATACAGAATTCTCTTATGTGAACTTTCCCAACTTCCCACCAAAGGGTAATGTTATCATATCTTTCTTTCTCAATTTTCCAAGTTTCCCACAAATGTTTAAAAGAATCACAGAAATCCTTGTCTTGCAATAGTTTAACATTAAAGTGCCAGTACGCACTTCTTTTTTTCTTAACAGTCATATTACAATCAACAGTGATTAGTTTGTGATCAGTAAAAGGTGTAGGGACAATAGCTGTATGTACAACTCTACTTTTCAAATTTTTTGATAAATACAATCTGTCAAGGCGTGCTGCTGAAATAATTCCATCATGAACCTTTATCCAAGTGTATTGTTTTACCAAGGGATTGTTTTCTCTCCATATGTCAGTAAAATTAAAAGTTTTAATAACATTTGCTAGTACTGTGGGTGACTGAAAATGGGGTTCTTCTCCGTTTCTATCCAGTACGGAGTTAAGTGTACAGTTCCAGTCCCCACCTAGAAATATTAACTCACTTTCTTGTTGTTGTCTTAAAAATACATTCAGTTTATTAAAAATGTGTATTCTGTCAGCCCCTATATTAGGTGCATATATGTTCACAAACACAAATAGAACCCCATTTAAATCGACCTTAACTGCTAAACATCTTCCTGGTTCAATTTCTTTTTTATAAAGAACTTTAGCTTTTGTGGCTGGGGAAAATAGAATTGCAGTTCCTGCACTTAAATTAGTCCCGTGTGAGTAAACACATTCATTCCTCCACCACATTTTCAAGTCAACTTCATTATTTACGTCACTGTGAGTTTCTTGTAGGAAAATCACATCAAGGTTTTTCAACCTGATAAATTCTAGAATCGTGTCAGCCTTTCTCCTATCCCTCATCCCATTAACATTTAGAGATCCCACATGTAAGGTTTCCATAAGGGGAAAAGAGAGGAGAAAAAGAACAATCAAGAAGAAAAGTGTATTGCCCATTATTATTAATTAAATTTTCCTTTTTTCACTTTCCCTTTTCCAGTTTTACATATTTTCCGTATATCAGTTAAATGCTTCTTCAGTCTAAAACGTTTCTGCTGTGATAATTCGTCATAGCTGCAACTTTTTCTTGCCCATGTAACAGAGGAGATAAATTTATCCAAATCTGGAAAGAATTCTCTCACTTCTGTAGTTTTACCTTTGGTCTCATCTAAAAAAGCATTAATTTGAGCCACACTATACAAATCTTCTGTCACCACTTTAGACATCTCTGACCCTTCAGACCACTGCCCATCATCTCTCATGCTATCCTCAGTACATTGAGACAGTCCATCTAAATCATCTACTGAGTATTGCTCTCCTGTTTGTACATCAGTTTGAGTTACAGTCTCATTTTCATTAACATCATCAACTATATCATTTGTATGCATAGCAACAGCAACACTACATCCAGCCTGGTCTCTACTGTCAGTCTCATCATCCACACCAGCATCGCTTTCACTCACCTCGTTGTGCCCGTAGACTTCCTCTAAAGACCTTTTGCTTTGCTTCTTTGTTGCTTGTTTCTTTTGTGTTACTGTATTCTCCACAGCATCAATAATGTCGTTATGATGAGATGGTCCGCTTTCAGTTATGTTGGCAGGCAATTGTTGTTCATCATTCACTTTCTTATTGGGGCACGAAAAGCGTTTATGGCCTATATGTCCGCATTCAAAGCACCTCAAATTATCGGTACTTGCGTACACCATATACGAATCATCTCCGTGATTTACACGGAACGAAATCTCCAATGTGCGTTCTGATGAAGTCAGGAACATTAGTACTTGTCGCCTGAACGACATAACGTGTTTAAGATCCGTACTTTTACATCCTAAAGGGATGTTTCTGACAGGGCTTGCGATCTTGCCATATCGAGTTAATTCTTTAACGATAGTATCATTTGATACAAAAGGCGGTACGTTTGAAATAGTGACTTTAGTCGACGGAGCCGATAGAGGAGTCACGGGCACAAACGTTTCCTTAATCCACAAACCATTTTCAGTTACTTGGCTTACTAACTGCTCTGATGTTAAAAACACGACAACAGCTTTATTCATTCGTGATGCTGAGAGAATATTGTCATATCCGACAATTTCCCCCACCACCACGAGTACATCTTCGACACTGACGCCAAGTTCAGGCACACACCTGCATCCATTACGCAGAGACATGGCTGAGGCCATATCGGCACGCGGCTCGCGACACACAGCCGCGAGCCTAACCGTGCTTAATAACCAGTTACTGTTAAAACTATTGATTCTAATCCAGAGAGGGAAAAAATTAGAAAATACTTCCAGAAAACAACCTTGAAATCCTACGCTCAATCTAACCAGCACGCTCCGCTCGCCCCACTACACACACACACATGCGCACAGAGAGAGAGAGAGAGAGAGAGAGAGAGAGAGAGAGAGAGAGAGAGAGAGAGAGAGAGAGAGAGAGAGAGAAATTTAAGGTGGAACTTTATCTCTCCAAGTAGAGGTAACTGCAGCCTGGAGCAATGGGCGCGCCATAAGGTCGGAAAGAAATGGGGCTTGCCATGAGGAGTGGGCGTGCCGTAAGGTCTTTTCAATTGGATGCAAAAAGCTTCCTGGTACACATAAAAGCGAGCCATATACTTAATCACTAATTACACAAATAATTATTTATTTTACTGTAAAAATAGCAATAATGATGGAATACATTCAAAAGTACGTTACCTTCGAAACCTTCTGTATGACGCGGATTACATGACGTCATCGCCACCGCGACTTTTTTTAGGACCAGTCATTAAAAAACATTTATACTGTTTGTGATAAATGAACTTTTTGTAACACATCACTTGAGGATATTGAACATTTATTTTGTATTGCCCTTTTTCGATTTAATTTTGGACTGACTTTAAAATGGATATTCCTAAAATAGAAACTCCTAGATTTTGAAATTAGAACCTTATATTTTACTTTGTTTCCAAAACCCATATTTTTCTGAAAAACAAAATTATATAATTAAATTATTTTAAGCATAAGACAAATAAAAGAAACCCTTTTATATATTACCTTTTATAAGACTGATCTCACAGTATACTTTGAAACCCTTTCAAACATGAAATAGGGCTGTCAAAAGATTAATCGCGATTAATCGCATCCAACATAAAAGTTTGTGTTTACATAGCATATGTGTGTGTACTGTGTATAAATATTATGTATATATAAATACACACACATTCATGTATATATTTAATAAATATTTGCATTTAAATACTGTATATACATTTCTATAATTTATATTATATATAAATATAAATATTTTATATATAAATATAACATTTTTTTCTTAAATATATACATGATTGGGTGTGTTTTTATATATAAATAATAATTATACACAGTACACACACATATGTTATGTAAACACAAACTTTTATTTTGGATGCGATTAATCGCGATTAATCTTTTGACAGCCCTAGAAATCACAAAACATCTATATCTATAACTACCTTGATTCATAAACTTTTATTTTTGCATTTATTTGTATTTTTTCATTTTATACTTGTTATTCTCTGATTTACACATTTTGAGCTTTGTATTCATCGTTTTTATTGCATTACACTTTAAATGTCTGTACTTAAAGATGCAGTTTGTATTATTTTCGCCGCTAGATGGCGCCAGATCAAACAATACCAATGATGTTGTTTACTGACGCTCTGAAGCAGCGTGGAATTATGGGATTTGTAGTCTTTAACTCAACCACTGATGGCCATCAATCAGACGCGAACGAGAAATCACGTAAGGTAATCAAGTCTTATAAATGTTGCGTTTGATGACATAGTTTATTTCATTATGTAAGTTTATATGTGATGTTCAAAATGACGATGTTCATAACGTTTTTCACATAATGTATTGACAGTACAAATCTTATTGTGAAGTGTCTTAAAATGACCATTTATATTGCTGTACAATACCTTTGATGTGCATATCGTCCGCGGGAAGACGCGCTGATTACAGTCTACACACTAATGTTGTGATCAATATAATAGCATACGTTTTTTGAAGGGTTACGAATCAAAACAACTCACCTATCACGTAAAACACAAGCAGGATCAGAATCTCGGTCTAGTTAAATGTTGTCGTGAAGCTCTCTCCATCCAGATAATGCAACAACAAATTGATCCTCCCTCGTTTTGTTCCAAACTCTTCTTGGGTCGTTTGGTTGGCCCGTACGCTTACGGGAGCTGACACAACCAGCGGCAGACGGTACAGAGATATCCATAAGTTCATAAGCAAGCGCGTAGCCCGACAGGCGCTATCGCATAGTTCCGCATTTGTCCACAACACTGGCTCGCTGCGTCCGAAAACTCAAGGCAGTGAGGACTTGTTGCCTCGCTGCCTCTTGAGGAAATGACTTCGGCCTCGGAGGCCTGAAGGCCGCTCAGAGAAAGGCTTTACGACGCACTTCAAAGGCAGCGTGTTTGAAATATAAACAGAGAGCGCCTTTGTGATAACTAATCACATACATGGGCGGAAATCCCGGGGGGGTCGGGGGGGACAGGACCCCCCCTATCTGAGGGTTGTCCCCCCTAAAATATCATTAGAATATGTGTATTGAAAATAATTTAATGATTTATAATACTTAAAATAGTTGTGTAAGAAGTGAAACAATACAAATGCAAACGGAGCAACAACAAAAAAACGTTTTAAACATTTTGATTCCCCCTCCCTTGCCTCACAGTGGTTTGGTCCACTGCCCGCGCCCCTTTTACCTCACCACCACACATTCCGGTGGTAGAGAAGTGTACGGAGCCGACGCGTTAATCAGCTATACAACGTTTCCCATCACTTATCAGTTTATCCTCATATGTTTTAAAACTGGACTATTTTGACATCTAAACATGAACATATTTTGTTTTCTGAGAACAGAAGCAGATAAACGATCAAGAAAACATTTTTATGCATTCATGCAGAGGTGAGGCAGAGCTGAAAGTAACAAATTACATTTACTCACCTGGCTGTAACTGAGTTTTTTGTGTACTTTTACTTTGAGTAGTTTTTAAAATCTGTACTTTACTTTTACTTAAGTATGTTTAAAGTATTGTAGGTTACTTCGCTACATGTTAAATCATATCCGTTACTGAGTAAAAATAAATAAAAAAGTAAGGTGATAAAGACGCGCCACGGTCGGATGATTGATTGATGGGCGGGGGAACGCGCAAAAAGAACCATGGAGAGGGACGAGACAGGCGCGGGCTAATGCAGACCCTCAATTCAATTCTTATGAAAGAAACCCCTGGCCTTTGACGCAAAGCGATTGTTTCATTCAGGTAGGGTTCGTGCTCTTGAGTACGGAGTTTGTGAATTGCCGACCGGGTTTTAACCGCTAATTTGCACGATGCGTTTTTAATACATGCGCATTATCTTCCGAGGTCTAGCAGCTTTGCGTCAAGTCAAACAACTTAAGAAGTCCTCGAGAATGCGCAGATCATTAGACATTGCAGAGAGAGAGAGAGAGCGAGCGCGCGAGAGAGATAGATTGAAAGACATCAGGTACACAGGTCTGGGAGCTAATAAACGTGTAAAGGATGTATAGTGTATAGCCATGGCACTCATCTCATTATATGCTCATTTATGTATATAGTTTAATAACAATGTATGTTACCAGCAATACATCAATTACAACCTTCATATAATGATTGTATTTAGCTGCTGACCTCATATTATTTTTGCTTCAAAAGTGCATAACTCACCTGTAAAAATCATTAAATAATTCCATAAATGTTTCTTAGTTATAAAAAAGCTTTTTATTTTATTAACATTTGTTATTGCACTTTAATTGTAGAGATGTTTACAATTAAAAACATAGTTTGAGATGTATATATCCTTCCTTTGTGAACTATACTAGAAACCTCTCCCCGCTGTAAAAAAGTAACTCTTAAAATTAAAATGACTTTTTACTTGAGTAGATTTTTAGACCAGTAACTTTACTTTTACTTAAGTAAAATATTATTAAAGTAACTTTACTTTTACTTAAGTAAAATATTATTAAAGTAACTTTACTTTTACTTAAGTAGCATATTATTAAAGTAACTTTACTATTACTTAAGTAGAAAATTTTATTAGCCTGCTCTTTTCACCTCTGCATTCATATGTATTAAAATTAAATTTGCGTCTGTTCATAGAGAAAGAGAAACGTTTTCTATCTGTACCCATTTCCTTGCAAGTACAATTTTGCCTGTATTATTGGTGTCCCCTTCAAAAATTGTTCTTGAAAAATTTTATGTTTATTGTCCCCCCCAACATTTAGATGAGATTTTCGCCCCTGATCACATATTTGAAAACTACAATACTAATTTCTCGCTAGAAATGCAATTAAAACTCTGAGGCTATTTTGGGGATTTTCGCCTGGATTTGGCCTACCCAATTTCAAAAGCTTCTCATACCCACAAGCAGAGGTGCACATACAAAAGTTTGGTATCATTTTACAGGAAACCCTTTGACATTACATAAAACACTGTTAAAAGTGCTCAACATGGTTGTATGTGTTGTCAGTCCTCTAATAAACACAAAAATAAATAGGCGCTTTTAGATGTTTTTTTTCTAAAGTCTGTATTTAAAAGTGTATAACTCTGGCCCTGAGTGGGAACGAAACCTGCAGACAGTTTTGTTTGATTCTAGCAATTGCCAGCTTACAGAGGAAAAAGGAATTTTTTCTCTATAATAATAAATGCAAAAGTTATTTTACTCCAACTGATGGGAGGAATAATACGCTTATGGTGTACAATTTCTGCCAAAAAACATTTGAAGTGCTCCCATAACCACATACAGTGGAATAAATGCAATTTCTTTATATCATTTTGCAGAAAACCCTTTGAAGTTACATAAAAAGCTGCTGTTTGTGACAAATATTGTTATTTATGTGGTTTTTCATAGGATAAAACACCAAATTTTCTTTTTTTATGTTGTAAATACTGTCTTTGATATTGTATAACTCTGGTTCTGGATGCTCTAGCAGACTGCAGACAGTTCTGGTTGTTAACAGCAGCAGACAGTAAACACCCAAAAAAAGAATGAACTCTTTAGCATGTCGCATTCAAAAGTTATTCTCATTTTACTGAAGTGTGCGAAAATACATTTTTCATATAAATATTAATTTTTTGTTTTGCACATATAATAAATAGCAAGGGATTAATTATGCACACAACCAAAGAAAATGCTGTGAATGGACTCATTGTTTAGAGTAGGACCTAAAATAAAAGATGGTGTATCATTTGTAGCTATATGTGCTATCTGAGGCAGTCCACACTCAAGTTTCCCATATGTTTACAAAAGACCATTTTTTACATCATTATTTATTCGATGATTGTTGGATATGTGATAATAATAGAACAAAAATAACACTGCAGCCTTATTCCTGAGAGTGAGAGCTTTCATTTGATATAAGACTTGTCTATGTTTGTCATACTTGAAAAATATGAAATATGTGAATATTAAATCATATAATAAATTGTCGGGGGGGTGATAGTGTAAATTAAGTGTAAATAACTTTCTTACAGTAAAACATATCTCAAAGTGATGCATATCTGCAGAAAGTAGAGACTCTAAGCTTTCAAACAGTATCTCATATGTGGTACTGGGTCCATGACAGACCATTAAAAATTAAAGGAATATTTTATATTAAGTCAAAATAAGATAATTCTGGACCTGGTACAGGGTCCACAGAGTCAAACAAGTTAAAAAGTGAAAATATACGTTTATTTTCACTAAATTTGTGCTCCAGCTGCTTCCTTGGCCGCCATTTTATTTTTTCGAGCTCGACCACTGTTGTCATGTGGTTTACGTCAGTAAAGGCGGTGACAAAGGGTCA
Source organism: Paramisgurnus dabryanus (assembly GCF_030506205.2). Lineage (NCBI taxonomy): Eukaryota > Metazoa > Chordata > Actinopteri > Cypriniformes > Cobitidae > Paramisgurnus > Paramisgurnus dabryanus. Next base: position 35,058,403 of record NC_133339.1, on the reverse strand, counting down.
CATGGATATTAACGTCATTGACAGGAGACTGCACTGCCCCGTGTCAATGTTTTGAATGGAAATTTTCTCATGATTTACAAGTAGTTGAAAACATTACAGATATTGATAGTAATCAGCTGGACAAAATATATAACACTGGCCTAGTGGTTTTTGGACATTTTACTGCAAATATCTTACAAATTGCACCTTTAAACTTAATAATAAATAAAAAATAATAAAAAAACTAATTATTATTTTAAAGATAAAAATGTCTCCTGACACTATTAAAGTTAAACTAATTTTGTACTTTCATTTAAAGTACATACAAACTAAAAATAATGTTATTTTATAATAATGGTACAGCAAATGTTTTTGCTGTATAAAGGCATACATATATACATGTTTGATCAAACACTGACCATATAATTATAAAATACAGTAAAAACGGTTTAATAAACTTCTTTTAGATGACATTAATCAATTAAGCAAAACAAACACCATTTTATCCAAAAAAACATTTATTCAGTAGTAATAAAAAAAAAATTTAACGTCAATTGAATTTGTCATCAAAGGCTTGTTTTCTAAGTCAAAATTCATTCCTTCCCCGATTCATCCTATAGTAGCAGTCCATAGAACAGAAACCATCAAACTCTCTATCTGAATAGAACGCGCAGTGAAGACCCCCTTCATAACGAACCGCGCAAAGTCTGTGGCTTTGCAAATGACTGTGTATCTTGTGATATTCACAAAGTATAAAACACTGAGAGGACAGAACGGACATCGATATAAATCTCCGACTCTTGATGTCTTCGATGCAAATGCAGTCATTAATTCTTCTCACCGTAACGTGTGTATCAACAACAATTAAATAATTACCACAGCTGACAGATGTCGAGCAAAGAGACCAACAAATTATTTGTGTTCCACCGCCTTCTTTCCGTCTAAAGGAAATGACGTCTAACTATGGTTATTGCTGATTGGCCAACGCAGTTGCCAGAAGGAAGCTCATTTGACCAATGAGAAACCTTTTACCACGCCCCTACCTCTTGGCACGCCCATACCTCTTGCAACGCCCATTACTCCAAGCTGCAGCTACCCCTGTCTCTATCTATGAGCAGTGCTATGTTTTTGAACACTCATTTATATATTAAAATTACATTATTTTATCAGCTTAACATTTTTTTTCTACAAAAATACATGTAATGTTTATGTTTTTTGACTAAAATTTGTATAAAATGTTTTTGTATTGATTTCCCGAACCTCTTTTGGACGTCTACCCAACGTCCAAGAGGGGTCGTAGTCAGAAGTCCAGATACTGTACCAGATTTGCACGTTGTATAGACGTACAGATAAGGTCCTGGACCAACCGACATAATATAGACATGATCTGCACGTCGGGCAGACGTCTCATGTTTTGTGGAAAGTGGAAAAAAAGACCAAAAATGACATTCTAATAAATTCTCACCTTTCTACGATGATAAGGTCTGGAGTCTAAAAGAACTATTTTGGAACTGTAAATGTGTTAATGTCACAAAGATCTGCAGGGTTCCAAGCTATCGCTGCATACCAATGCTGCAAAAGAGTTTGAACTTTGAGATGATTGACATAAAAATATATATATAATTTATGACCTATGAGTTTCAGTGAAACACTTACAGTTCTCATTTTAAATTTTGTTGAGATAGTCTGAGCTTTCTCATTCTGTGGATAAAAGCAAATGTTAAGTGATGAACCACAACTGCTTGACATCTGAGATTCTGTAATGATCCATATAAAGAGAGTAAATCATGCTGGACTCATACCACATCTGTGATCGAGGTCACAAACAAAAACACAGAAACCACAATGGTTTTATTTTCAGTGAAGGGCCGCCTTTTCAATATATTGCTTGTTTCAGACAACTTCTGGCCAAACAAATCAGTTGATCATAAGCCCAGGAATAATCCTTATAATTGCAAATTTCTCCATCAGCAGACATCCAATCTGCAAATATAACAGAGCTCAAATATATTCACCATGCAAACAGTAAGCAAAGTATATTTTTGTTACAAGATTTCTACTTAAACCTTTTGGTCTGCCACACAGAGCAAACTACACAGACAAGAACCAAACCAAGTTTGGTATACACCTTGCTACCAGTTTTAACTGGTTGGGCAATTCGATTTTTTTCGATTAATCGTTTTTTTTTATGTGGTCGATTCAAAATCAATTTTCAGAGAGCAGAATCGATTTTTTTTCTTTCATATTTATTTTTGCTAACTAATCACTAGTCTTCTTCACTAGATGTCACCCTCTGTTTTGCCTTGGGCGATGTTACCAAGAAGCGAGAGGCAAGCCTGTCATTCATTCATTCATTCGGTGCTTAAAATGGCAGTTTCAGGTGCTTAATCGACGTTGATGCTTGAATCCAGTATAAAAACCGACCCAAGAACCGGAATCAAAAATTGAATCGAGGATCGAAATTGAATCAATCTGGAACATCTGAATCAATACCCAGCCCTAGTTTTAACAGTAAACACATTCACAGTGTGCTTTAAATTGGTGCTTTCAACTGAATGTGTTTTATTTGAGAACTATTATAAAAACACAATACACAACACAAATGATAACTATATTAGAAGATACTTACAGACTAATGCAAGAGAAAAGGTTACCCAGTGAAGGTACATGACCAGTAGTTGAATAAAAGCCTGTCTGAGATACTTTTGATAGAGGATGAAAATTCACTTTGGTACCCATTATAGTCACTTGGTCAAATTTATACACTGTCAGTGACAAACATGCTCCACCTGCTGCTTGCTGTCATCTTACTGTTGTTCTGCCACTATAAAGATTCATTTAAATATAATCATTTAAAATATAAACACACATTTGGGGAAATGCGTGCCCAGGATTTATTGTTTTATGTAGATGTTTTGTAGTTTCATCTGATGTTGAAATAATGAGTGGAACAAGAACTGGAGCATACATAAATATTAACTTAAAAATACAATATTATAATATATATAATAAAAACAATACACATACAACAGAAATATAATAGTTTTAAAGAACAATTTATTTGCACATGATTTACCTCAGGAACAGAAATTGCATGCAGAGAATGCCCAAAAATTATCATATGAGTGAGAGTCCTACAACACAAATACTGGAGGGCACGATACATCTGCTTGCAAATTAAATCTATCATTAATCCATATTTGATGAAATATCACGTGGGAGTCTGTCCATACAGGTGTTGTGTGTGTTCAGCCAGGACATTATTATTGAGAGATTATTCAGTTGCCAACATGTAGGTGTGGTTTTCTTCATCTGTGTATTTTTCGTGACAACACTGAATTGCTCCCTCTGTGCCAGTGGCATTTCTAGTAAATCTGAGTTTGATCAGTGGGGTAGATTACATTCGATTAATAGAGACAGATAAACATACACTGTAAAAAATTGCTGTTAAAAAACAGCCACATTTAACAGTATAGTTCTGTTTTTTTAACAAAAACAGAAGTATACTGTTAAATTCTGCATTCTGTAAAAAAACAGTTCTCAGAATAATGTGAATTTACAGCCCTGAGAGTCCACCATTAAAGACTGTGTCCCAAATCACACCCTACACTCTCATTCACTATTCCCTAAATTAGTATCCTATTAGTATCCTATTGATCCACCTGAAATCAAGTCAATGAATTCAGATACTGAAGCATTAATGATGGACACCTGCTGCTAATAAACAGAATCACTGAAGAAAACATAAACAAAAAAAGAGAAGAGATGAGCAGAAACACTTACAGACACAAAGATTTTGATGAACATCAACTGAAAATAACAGAACACAATAAACCTCTCCATATATCACCAGAGGAGAATTAAACATTTCCACAAACACCATTACCATCTTCACTTATAAACCACTTTGACTTTATTTCTGTTATACATCTACAACAGTTCTTACTGAGAACGAACATGTGTTTACTAGACTTTACAAGCATTTTCTTTAAAGTCACCATTATGGTGATCACTGTTTTCATTAGTTGGGCTCTTGACTTGGTTTTCAGTCTGGTTGTTATAACTGTGTCTTTATGATGCATGTTTGTTATGGCAAAAAAAACCCAAGAGCTGATAGACTCGTGTGAGGTTGGATGTCTGGTTATTGATCAGTAGGTTATCTTGCCAGCCTTAGGAAGCTTAATCATAACAATTAGTAGTACTTAAGAATGTATATGACTAAGTATTTGCATATTTGAATCAGAATCATTACAGCAATTATTGGTGTAACCGTAATCTTATATCTTGACAGAATTGTATACATATGGACTTATGCGAACTTGAAACTAGTCCTCACCTGACACTCAGACATCAAAAATCAGACTATGATTCTCAACTATGGTGACAAAAAAAAAAGGGAAAACAGTTCATCTGCATAATTTATTCATGCTGCAATGCATGCTGGGAGTCATGAATGAGTTTTGAACTATGCCGATACCCAGCATGCATTGCAGCATGAAGCTTTTCATTTGATAGCCACCATTGTTGAGATTCATAGCCTGATTCTTGACGTCTGTGTGTAGTTCACTTGTGTTGATTTATTTCATTTATTCCCAATGTTGTAAAGATTCCTCTGGCTACATCAACACTCAGATTTATCACATTATAAGACTACTATAAGGGGTCACCACCCATATATCCACTAATGAGCTTCTGTATAAAGTCAGTAAACTACATTTAACTCATGACACTAACACCATAACGGTCATAAGTCGGTGATAATAATTTATTTGTACTTTATTGCCATATCCATTGTCTTTCAAATTACATTGAAAAAGCATGAATAGATGTAACATCAAATGGGCAAGCTAAGGATCAAGAGTCCTACTAAAGCAACCACTGATCACGAGAATGGTAAGTATTATTAAAGGATTAGATTATACTGCCGTCCAAAGCCAAAGCGCAGTAACTACACGCTTGGTCAAAATTGAGTTAAGGCTTGAAATGAGCTTTATGACATCTGTTCTATCTTGTGTGACAAAGTCTCCTGGTTAAATTTTGTCCCGTTTCAGAGGTTGTCAAAATTGCAGAAACTACAAAATCCATGCTAATACCAAGGCAAACCGCAGTAAGTGATGTTACTGCATTCTGGCTTTGTTTCCCCGGCTTTGATACCGCAGATACTGCGGTTTCCCCCGATCGTAACACACAACAACAAACCAACCATGGCACAATGCCACGTCCAAATTATGGTTGATCTTGCGTTAAAATGCAAATAAACAAATACGGGTAAGGAAGATAGCAAAATAATAACTCATACTAAGGCAAATTATAGCTTTATAAGTAGTTAACATTGACTAGCCAGCTGATTGCAAGTTTTGACCTACCTGTGCTCGTCCATTGAAGGCAATATCCTCCGACAATAATGATATAATCCGATTCAGTCGCATTGGTGTTTGTTGATTCGAACATCTCTCCACTTTTTAGGCAGCTAATCCAATTGTATTGACAGGGGTTACTCCTTTTTTTGATAAGTTTGATAAGAGTCTGGTAAATTTATATTGTTAGGCAAAGTTAACGGCGCCCAGTCAACCTGACGAGCGCAGCTGGGCCGGCAGAAAGCACGCTAGGTGAAAAAGTGCACTTTCATAATAAGTGCTCTTTTTCCACGCACTAATTTTGTAGGCTACTTAATATTAAAACGTTTTGTTTAGTACTTCTTAAGCTAATCTTAAGAATATCTAAGTTTACATAACTGCTACTTTGAAACAACATGAAAATTAACTAAAATGTGCATACTGTTAGTTTCAATAATGTCTTTGGGACAAACATGTTCTTCTATTTTTAACTTGTGTTAATTTTTAACTACTGTTTTTAAAGCAAACCTTGTCTAATGTAAATTAATAAATAAAAATTAATAAAATGAGTAAAATACTCTTTTTGGTAAAAGGAGCATTTTTAGCATTCACAGCATGCAAACATCAATAAAACTATTACAGTTATTAAAAACAATCAAAATGTATTAAGAAGCATGAGAAAAAGTTGAATGAACACATTTTGTCTGTAGATACTGCACTTTTCTATTGCAACAGTGTTTTAGTTGTTAAAGGTCATCCAAAGGCAGAGTGCAGTATCTGCATTTTGGGAGTCAAAGGTCACATCGGTGGTCATGTTTTTTTTCTATAAAAATTTCTTCCTAACAAGGCATTACATGAATGCATTACCACTAATCTACCCACAACATGTTTGGCTGGCTAGTGTAAAAACTTTAAAGCCATTTTTCTCAGTTTCAGTGTTTGCGTAGATACTGCACTCTGCCTTTGGAGGGCAGTATAGACTATAGCTGTCCAAACTCAAAACAACTTGCACTGACATATCTTAAAATACACCAATGCCCTTTGTTTTGCATGGAAATGCAGAAGTAATGTTTTTAGTTAGGCATGTTTGTTAAAACTAGTTATATTTCCTAATTAAACTAAGGCCTATTCCTGGTTTAAGATTATCCTTGTCCAGGAAAACACCCCTTAATGATTTACTTCTCAGTAAGAGCTAATGTACATGTAACATAAAATCTAACTGGTTTGTAATAAGTGAAGATGGTAATGCTGTTTGTGGAGTTGTTTGATGATCTTCTTGTGAGATCTTAGGAAATCTGAGTAAGTCTGATTCTCATCTAAGTCTGTAAGTTGAGTTTCTGCTTGTTTTCTCTTTAATTCGGTTCTTGTTCATCTTTCATTCTGTGATTGTTTTTGTTAACAGCAGCTGTTCATCATTAATCACTCAATCATCACTTCATTATCTCATTAACTTCAACATCGGGTCTGTTTCTTTTACTCTTTGTAGTGTGGACACATTAAGCAGTGTTCTTTTGACACCAAGGATTTTGCTGTGGGGTTTAAAGGGTTAAATGTGTAAGATATAAAAACACAGAATGCTAATGTTTTTTAACAGTCCGAAAGAGACCGTTAAAAAACATTATCTTGCTGGCACTATATGGGGAGGCTGCAGACCTGGAGCCGGTAGTTCTACGCCCCTGGCAGTTTTGCGCCCCTGTTGTTCCTCATGTGTCCAGTAGGGGGAGAGGGAAATACAACTAGGATACTAGCCTATTTAAACAACCGTTTATGAGCACTATTTATTAATATTACACATTTAAGCGAAAATTTTATAAACTTACAGTGTACACTGCAGTCTGCACACTACGGAACCACAGACAGTAGGTCTGGTCATCTTGGTTTTTATTATTGGAGATAAAATAAGGATCATGGGTTTAAATAGTTTTGCATTATGATACGAGTGTATATAAGTTTGTTTTACTGTTATTTCCTATGGCATTTGAAATCGATTGGACCCGGAAGCGCTGCATGATGACGTCACACTTAACTATTTATATTTATTTATAAACTGTTTTTATATACAAGAGACTGACTGATATATGATGTTGTGAATTTATATTAAGTTACTTTTAGATATCGACCATATTTAGGCCATAGACATAAAGTACTGTGTAATCATATGAATCCTTAATGAAATATCTGCTGTACAATTCACAATAGGTCGTCATACAGCTACAAAACATGTCCTACATAGCATTTTCTGAAGACAAACACAATGTAACTTTTCTAATATTCCAAATGTCATTTAAAAGAAAGAGACAATATTGTGGTTCACAAATTTTTTTTATTAACACCATGACTAGGTTATTTCTTAACAGCATGACTCCAGGGGCGAAAATCTCATCTAAATGTTGGGGGGGACAATAAACATAAAATTTTTCAAGAACAATTTTTGAAGGGGACACCAATAATACAGGCAAAATTGTACTTGCAAGGAAATGGGTACAGATAGAAAACGTTTCTCTTTCTCTATGAACGGACGCAAATTTAATTTTAATACATATGAATGCAGAGGTGAAAAGAGTAATACAATTTTCTACTTAAGTAATAGTAAAGTTACTTTAATAATATGTTACTTAAGTAAAAGTAAAGTTACTTTAATAATATTTTACTTAAGTAAAAGTAAAGTTACTGGTCTAAAAATCTACTCAAGTAAAAGGTCATTTTAATTTTAAGAGTTACTTTTTTACAGCGGGGAGAGGTTTCTAGTATAGTTCACAAAGGAAGGATATATACATCTCAAACTATGTTTTTAATTGTAAACATCTCTACAATTAAAGTGCAATAACAAATGTTAATAAAATAAAAAGCTTTTTATAACTAAGAAACATTTATGGAATTATTTAATGATTTTTACAGGTGAGTTATGCACTTTTGAAGCAAAAATAATATGAGGTCAGCAGCTAGTAAATACAATCATTATATGAAGGTTGTAATTGATGTATTGCTGGTAACATACATTGTTATTAAACTATATACATAAATGAACATATAATGAGATGAGTGCCATGGCTATACACTATACATCCTTTACACGTTTATTAGCTCCCAGACCTGTGTACCTGATGTCTTTCAATCTATCTCTCTCGCGCTCTCTCTCTCTCTGCAATGTCTAATGATCTGCGCATTCTCGAGGACGTTCTTAAGTTGTTTGACTTGACGCGAAGCTGCTAGACCTCGGAAGATAATGCGCATGTATTAAAAATGCATCGTGCAAATTAGCGGTTAAACACGGTCGGCAATTCTCAAACTCCGTACTCAAGAGCATGAACCCTACCTGAATGAAACAATCGCTTTGCGTCAATGGCCAGGGGTTTCTTTCGTAAGAATTGAATTGAGGGTCTGCATTAGCCTGCGCCTGTCTCGTCCCTCTCCATGGTTCTTTTTGCGCGTTCCCCCGCCCATCAATCAATCATCCGACCGTGGCGCGTCTTTATCACCTTACTTTTTTATTTATTTTTACTCAGTAACGGATATGATTTAACATGTAGCGAAGTAACCAACAATACTTTAAACATACTTAAGTAAAAGTAAAGTACAGATTTTAAAAACTACTCAAAGTAAAAGTACACAAAAAACTCAGTTACAGCAAGGTGAGTAAATGTAATTTGTTACTTTCAGCTCTGCCTCACCTCTGCATGAATGCATAAAAATGTTTTCTTGATCGTTTATCTGCTTCTGTTCTCAGAAAACGAAATATGTTCATGTTTATATGTCAAAATAGTCCAGTTTTAAAACATATGAGGATAAACTGATAAGTGATGGGAAACGTTGTATTGTATATAGCTTATTAACGCGACGGCTCCGTACACTTCTCTACCACCGGAATGTGTGGTGGTGAGGTAAAAGGGGCGTGGGCAGTGGACCAAACCACTGTGAGGCAAGGGAGGGGGAATCCAAATATTTAAAACGTTTTTTTGTTGTTGCTCCGTTTGCATTTGTATTGTTTCACTTCTTACACAACTAGTTTAAGTATTATAAATCATTAAATTATTTTCAATACACATATTCTAATGATAATTTAGGGGGGACAACCCTCAGATAGGGGGGGTCCTGTCCCCCCCGACCCCCCCGGGATTTCCGCCCATGCATGACTCATGAAGATGACTCTCCTATTGCCAATCTTCTTTGAATGTTTTTTTTATCCTGCTGTCAAAGTGCTCCCGCTCACTGATAAGGTTGAATAGTGTTAGAAACAATGGTTACTTATAATTAATGGCAGGATATCGCATCAATCGTTTATAAATAATAAATGTTGCATCATTACAATACAATCCACAACAATAACTTTAGCAGATTATTTAACATACCTCAATTCGTATTGCTTCAAGAAGGTCTGCTGCTATCATATAGTTCTGATAAGACTAGGCTCATATACTACAGTTTTTTTCCAATTGCTAACACACTAAAATGACATGAACAGCACAACTATTTAAACTGACACACATAGAGCAACACCTCTTCTCAAGTCTCCAAAAGTCTAAACACATTTTCTGCTTTACACACATTTTGCAATTCACAATGTCACTTTTTACAGTTTTTTACGATTGTTTACACTCTAAAATGTAAATTTCCACACAGTTTGCAAAATTCTACTCCAATGAGCAAAACACCTCCACAGATTTGCACAACATTACACACAATGTTTGCTTCACCCTTTTTGCAAAACATTACACACAGTGATATGTAAAACTCCACACACATTTTCATACCTTATACACAGATAAGGATTGTGAAGTTACTTCCTTGTCATTACAAAGCCCTCGATTGCCAATGACCACACTAATGAATGAATTGGATAGTCACATCCACCAAGTGTGGAAGCACACATGTGCTAATTTGAAAACGCAGCACTCAGGTGTGCTATAAAAGGCAACTTTAATAAAAATGGAAAGACTAGAAGAAGAAGAAAAAGAAGAAGAAGAGAAAGAAATGTAATTGGACACAGGGCAATCACCAATGTGCCAGGACAGCGAGGGGGTAACATCACCCTTTGCGCTGCTATTACACAAAATGGGGTCCTCCACCACCATGCAAATATGGGATCCTATAATGCAATCTAGTACTTGCATTTCTTGACCGATTGCACAAGACTGTCACAGCATTAAACCAAGTGGAGCAGATGCGGTACATTGTCATTTGGAACATCAGGCTGCTCTGGTCCATAATTGGTTCCATGAGCACCCCGAATTTGAAGTCTTATATCAGGGGTAGGCAAGTTCGGTCCTAGAGAGCCGCAGTCCTGCATATTTTAGCCTAAGCACTGATAATCTAACCTGATGTCCAAAACCTAAAGACATTGATTAGCTTGTTCAGGTGTGTTTGATTAGGGTTGGAACTAAACTCTGCAGGACTGCGGCTCTGTAGGACCGAACTTGCCTACACCCGTCTTATACCTTCCCCCATACTCCCCCTTCCTGAATCCAATAAAAGAGGTTTTTTTCAGCATGGCGTGGAAGGTATATGACCTGTGGCCCTATTACTGTGTGCCCTTCATTCAGGCCATGGAGGAGGCCTGTGATCATATAGAAGCAGCTACTGTGCAGGGGTGGATTCGTCACATGAGGCGATTCTTCCAAAGGTGCCTTGCCAATGAAGACATGGCCTGTGATGTGGCTGAAATATTATGGCCTGATGCAGCCAGACAGAGAGATGATGAATAGGTACAGTATACTTGTTGCTTTTACAGTAGTTTTTTCTTCAGAGTCAAAGTGTATGTATTTCATGCATTATTTTTTATTTGTCTACAGATGTTATTTGTTTCAATGATTTCATTGTTGGTTGATTACTGTAACTGATTATGGTAAGAAATACTGTAAGTATTGAAATAAATACTTGAAATATTCAGTCTGCAGCATCAGTGTTGTGTAGTGCTTGGTAAGTTTATAGTAGGCATATTTGTGTACTTTCTCCCCATATCTCAAACTAATCATGAAGATTGTTGTGGGTTTGTCATGATTTATTTTAATCTAAATTATCCCTTACATAACAATGTATGGCCAAAAATCTAGCACATGCTATTGCCTAAAATTAGTTTTTTTTACAAATGTGTTTTTTATTTATCACAGCAGTGTGAAACTGGCTGCAATAGTGTCTGATCATTGAGGACTGTGTTGGTTAAATGACAACTAATAGCATTTTCACAAATATGTGTATATGTTTTGACTGAAGTGTGTATGTTTTGACTTAAACGTGTCATTTTGCAAACAATCTAGGAATTATGCAAATTGAGTGTGGTGTTTGGATAACTGTGATTATATTTTGATAAAAAGAACCTGGTTTTCAAAATTGCGTGTAAACTTTTGAAAAAAACTGTAAAAAAAATGCTCTCGTATTGCAGGCTCATGCAAAGCATGCTGGGAACCATCAGCGGAGCCTTCAAGGCAGCTTCTGCAGTGAAGCAGTTCGAGCTCACCGTTGGTCAGATGAGTAGCGCAGATATGGTAAGATAGGAATGAGACTTTATTCAAATTCAGCTCAAAATGTTTCGAGCATTTTTTTGCTTGCCAGTTTCATGTGTTGGTTATTCAATTGTTATTCATATTTTCTTACCATTGTTGTTTGGGATTAGAATAACTTTCTGTTAGACAAAATTACATTCTCACCCTAACTCAATTCCAACCCCACGCAAAAACAGTTTAAAAATCTAAAAAACCATAAATCTAACCCCTATCCCAGGGGTGTCCAAAGTCGGTCCTGGAGGGCCTGTGTCCTGCAGAGTTTAGCTGAAACTTCCATCAACACACCTGCCTCAAAGTATCTAGTCTGCCTAGTAAGACCTTGATTAGCTGAATCAGGTGTGTTTGATTAGGGTTGGAATAAAACTCTGCAGATTCACCGGCCCTCCAGGAGCAGAAGTGGACACCCCTGCCCTATCCGAAGCGACAATGGTTTGAATAAAGGAAAAATTAAATGAATAACCAAACATGTAAAACTGGAAATAAAGAAAGTCGTGCCACAGACACATGACGTCACAGAAACACGCCACTGAAACGTTCAAAACATTTTGAATTGTAACCAATAACAGTCTCATTCCTATTTTACCATATCTGCGCTACTCATCTGACCAGTGGTGAGCTCGAACTACTTCACTGCAGAAGCTGCGTTGAAGGCTCCGCTGGCTTAAACCAATAACAAGCATTTTGATTGGTCATTGTTGTGAACCAATCAGTCTCATTCCTATCTTACCATATCTGCGCTACTCATCTGACCAACGGTGAGCTCGAACTGCTTCACTGCAGAAGCTGCATTGAAGGCTCCGCTGAGGGCTTAACCCTTGTGTGGTGTTCGTATTTTTGTTACTTAGACGATGTTTGTGGGTCTGGTGGACCCAGAGCATTTTTAGTATCTTAAACCAATGCATTCATACAAATGTATGTAATATTGTTTACAGATGTTAACTTTAGCCTTATTGCAAGTAATATAGACAGAATTTATGGTTAATATTGGTCATTTACCACTGGTAGAGGACTATTTATAAACTAAAGTGCCATTCGTTTTTGTGGTAATATGAAATAAAAGAAGGAAATTCTATTCTGATCCAGATATTGGGGGAAAAATCATATTTATCTTAAATAAGTATAAATGAAACAAAGTTTTTCATCACTGTTGATGTTTAATTATTTGAACTTTTTGAAATTGTACACATTTGTGTCAGTCTACACAGCACAGGCCCCAAACTGAACAGATGCCGTATCATAAGACATCATCCACACTAAACACATAACCTGTTCATGCCAGCCTACACAACACATAAGAAGCACATTTTTAATGTGTAGCTATGTTATGTATGCATTTCTTGCATTTTACACAAATATACTGTGTCCATCTGGTCCACACACATTGAAGTACAATGTGTTGCTATTGGCCACACTTTAGAATGATGAAAATACATGGATAATATTTTACTTTCTCTATTATTCTCTCTCTCTCTCTCTCTCTCTCTCTCTCTCTCTCTCTCTCTCTCTCTCTCTCTCTCTCTCTCTCTCTCTCTCTCTCTCTCTCTCTCTCTCTCTCTCTCTCACACACACACATCTTTGTGGGACATTTGGTCCCCACAACGTGATAAATAGCAGGTACACACACCATAGGTTTTGTGGTAAACCCATGGGTTTACAAATGGTAATCAATATACCAAATAACCATGATTACTACTCTTTTACTACAATAAAACTATGGATTTTTTTATAATGGTAAAATGTAGAATGGTTCCTGTTAGGCAGAAGGTAAAGTGTTTGGGACAGTAGGTACAGACAAATGTTCATGCACGGCATATAACATGTTGTATCCTTGCGGCATTACAGCAAGTGCAGAAGGACAAAACTCTGACATGCATCCATCACATATGTACAGACATGTATACAAACACACTCATGCACTCACAGGAGTCCCAGGTAGGAGAAAAACAGAGTGAAGTTACATAGCACATTCAAATTTTACACTTTTATTAACCCCGGGTCCAGTGGACCCGAACACCACATATGTAATATAAATGTGTAGGGGGGGTGTACAGTGTACAGTCATTATAAAGTTGTTTATTTTTATGTTCTTCATAGAAAATGAGCCAAGGCCAATGAATCTGAGGTTGAAACAACAATTAATTGCATAATTTTTCTTTCAGTAAACATTCAAAACGGGTCCCACAGACCCGAACACCACACAAGGGTTAAACCAGTAACGAGCATTTTGATTGGTCGTTTTGTGAACCAATCATATTCTTTCTGCCCGAGATGGTCCTCACTGCGGAACACAACATCCAGGGGGCGGGGTTGGATCTAGATCCAACTCCTCCCACTTTATATACTTTGTTCCGCCAAATGAACCAGTATATTTGCGTTGTTGCAGCCCGCAATTAGTTGCAACCTGTGGTCGCCAACGTTTGCTCTTATCAATTTAAGTGTACATTTGATTAATAATATAGTTGAGAAAGATTCATAATTTAGAAAGTATCACAGTTAGGTGTAAGAAGAGATTTATTTGTACATTATCCCACTTATAACACAGCTATTCCTATACGGGTAAATATAAAAACTAAAATTTATTTGATATCTTTTATTAGCAAATAAAAAAAGTAAACCATCTACGAGGGAAACCTGTTTCCTAATGGCTGTAAGCAAGACGCGTTAAAACAAGTTCAAAGTCCATACAAGATAAACATTCAATTTATTAATTTTAAATAACATGCCATAGCCTATATATTTTAATAATTATGCATATTTATACTGTATCCATTAATAGGTCTTAAACTGCATGTGGTAAGATTACTCATAGTAGACTTACCCGAAATTTTTTACTCCAAAACATTATAGCAAAAAAACTTACATTTTACCCTAAAGGCACTACTTTTATTGTAGTCATAAGTAAAGTTAGTTTTTATGTCAAAATAATAACTTAATTTAGTTACAACTTATTTCGGAAATGGTAACGCAGCAACACATGTATGACGTGTCTTGTGGTAAAACTGCCGACCAATGGGATCTCTGGATCGGGATCCAGCTCCGCCCCTGGATCTAAATCCAACCCCGCCCCCTGGATGTCGCGTTCTGCAGTGAGGCGCTACTGTTCTGCCCTCAGAACATGTTTGAGTAAGGAAAACTTGTTTGAGTAAGGAAAACTCCTATCTACTGATTGCACTTTAAACTGAAGAAAAGTTGCAGTGCCAGACACTTTCTTAGCTTATCTTGCAAATTGAACTCTTCACAACCACCAAAAGTTTGTAATTATTTGCAGTGTTTGTTACAATGAGGCTGTGGTATTAAAATGACTCCGTTTGGAAGTAATAAATATTTTTTTTTGAGTTTTTTGACTCATTTTATTTGAGTTTGTAGAACTTAAAATTGTGAACATGTTGAAAACACATAATAATTGTACGTTTAACAAACTTTTTAGTTCAGTTTACTCATTTTAAATGAGTACATTGTACTGTTTGGGTTTACAGTGTGGGCTACTCATAGCCGGACTATATTGGGTCTATAGTTAGTCATCATTTCAACCCTCGGTTTTTGCTTGCTGGGTATTTTTCTGTCTGTTAGATAAAGTCAAGATTTACCTGGGAGCAATTTACCAATTTCGGACAGATTTTGAAAAAAATGTCTAATGGAAATGTATAGAAACATGTTTGACCAAACCCTGTATTATGACAACTTGTTCAACCATTTTGCGTGTAAAGACTGAACTTATGCCTAAATGTTGTGGGGGTGACACTATTCAACAGAGACCCATTATAATACATTTTGATCAACGTCACATTAATAATGTAGGGAAAAACAGAGAATTGTACATAATCATTTGCATGGATGTACCAAAGTATTTGCAACTTCTTCAAAGAAATAAGAAACTGCTTTTTTGATGCGCACAAGTGACACAATGGTGTGAGAATTGAACAGGTAGTTATGAGAATTTCAATTCTGATCTGATAAATGTACCAAGCAACTGAGAAAACTGTAACTGAATGGATTATATTGTGGGAACATTATGCACGTCAATTTAGAGCATATAGTTTTCATTTTTGCATTTAAATTTAATACCTCCAGGGACCTCTAAGACTCCCCAGCCCTCTGTAAACTCAATGTGGGTTGTTGGCTTTTTTGCTATTTTTGTAGTATAATGGCTTTATTTTTACTTGATTACCATATGTATTGCCATACAGTAGTTTGCTACAAATATCATGACTAAATAATAGTTACTACAAATACTAGGATTACTGCGTTAAAGTGACTTTTAAATGTATGAAATATTGCTTTAATAAAACAAATTCATGAGGTAATTCATGACTCTTAGAGGTCTTTGGAAAAAAATATTTTTTAAATTTCTTTGCAAATAAGCATTTAGTTACCTATGGCTGGAAGAGATTAAATACAAGCATACAACCCTTTATTCAAAGATGAATACAACTGATAAACATAAGACTATAATAAAATGATACAGATGATTTGAAAACATAAGACATTTTTATAAGAAATTGCAATTTTTCAAATTTTCCTGCTTTACATTTAGCAATTATGCAGACTCTTTTATCCAAAGCGACTTATAAAGATTAGGAAACAAATCACAAGAAGTGCATAACCAAGTTATGTGTTTTTACTATTGTAAAACAATGCCTGTTGAATAAGAAACAGAGAATATCTGTCAATATGTATTTATCAAGTATTTTGGAAGAGATGAGTTTTTAATGTCTGTAGTCCCTTCATCAAAAGCACTGTCAGGTTTATTCTAGTCCCAAACTAAAATGCATGTTTGAGCTGTCTTAATTAAAAAAACACCTTGTAGTGACATTTCCTACCATCAGTGCCATGATTTGTCTCAGTACACACCAGTATTGTTTTTTGTAAAAAACACTTAAAGATTCTAATATAACTAAGGCCTAGTCCTAGATTAATTTAAAAACTGTCTTGGAAACTGCCCCTATAATTGTTCATCTGAATTGTTTCTCTAAATCTTCAGCGTGGTCTATTTCTTGCGCAGTTTACTGGGTCAACTATCCCTTTAATGTTTAATATCCATACTACCTATATATCCGCACATTATGTCACTATGGATGTGGAGGGGACTGGGAGGTGGCAAGGGTGAAATTAGACAAACATGTCCTGAAAGGTTGAACGGTATAAAATTATTAAACCATATTAAAATTTAAACCAAACCTTGCCAAGAATGGACAGAAACACAATAACGATGATTATGTAAAGAACAATAAAGATTACATTTACAATTCTTGCTGCTAAGGTCCAGCACGGTGAGACTTTTTGTTGGTGTTGCTGAGTAAAAACCCAAAACTCCATGAAGATCTGCTTCAGCATGTCGGGTGTACATGTCATCTCAGTTCTACCGGTTACTGTGTCTAGAGAGTTATGCAAGTATTTTACGCCATCTGTGGAAAGAAGTAGATTATAAAGGGTATAATAAGCATTGGCTTCAGCCTACACCTTTTTTGGTTATTATGTACACTCTAAAAACAAACTGTGTTAAAAAGCACTAAAAGTGGTTCTTGGCTCTTAATCATAGGGGAACCATTTTTAGTGCTATATAGCACCTATGAAGAACCATACGGGGGTCATATAGCACCACTATAGCACCACATAGCACCTTATGGTTCTACACAGATGCTACACAGGTACTTCATCAGTGCCATATGACACTTAAAATGGTTCCTCTATGATTATATAATTTTTTTTTACATATTTTTAAATATGTTTTTAAATTGAACTAACACAGGAAAATCCCCAGTGTTAAATTAACTCTACCAGTGTAAAATCAACACTATTTGGTGTTTATATAATCCACACCAAGATCGGTGTTAAAAAGACTGGTGTTAAAAATATAACTCTGAATCAGTGTTGAAGTTAATGAGATAATGAAGTGATGATTAAGACTTAATGGTAAACACCTGCTGGTCATTCCGTGTCAAATCAATTACATTTTGGAAATGTTCCTGTCTCTACATTTTTATTTTGATGAATCGTTTTCTGGAGAAAATAATACTAAAATGATTAAGAAAGACAGATGACTAAATGCAATAGATGAATACTGTTAGGTATATGCCTCCAAAAGCTGCAATCTTTTACATTTGCCTCTCTATCATCATCTCTGTTTGAAAAATAATAAAATAACTTGCAGAGTTATTTTCTAAATGGATAAGTTTAACTTCTAAACAGCTGTCAGAACATAATATAAGTGCTCAACTATTTCAGCATCCACACACGTGATTTAGTAGACAAATCTTTCTGACGTGATGTAATCACAGAATGTATCACATTAAATCTTAAGTTTGTGTTTGTTTTGGGTTCATTTGAAGTCACCATTATTGTGATTAACGTTTCCTTTAGTTAGGCATTTGTCCGTTGACCTTCACAGATCTAACTCTCTTCTCTTAACAATAGCAACAGTGTTATAGTGATGGGAGAAACGAAGCTTTGAATCAATTGAACCAATTGCTTCGAAAATTGATTCAGTTTTTCGAAGCAATTCGAAACCCACACACGCTGGCGACCCCTGCTGGTCAAAACAGTGTAAAAGCAGATCTGTCCACACATTTTACACTTTTTTTTACAAAATAATAGCAAGATTTTTGTTAAAATATGTTTAAAAAATGATTTAACTTATTTAAGACATAGTTAAAAGTGTTTTTAGTTGTATTTAGGGCAAACAAATGAATAAAACTAACTACCCTTTTAATTATGCACATTTTTGTCATTAAATCTGTCTATAAACAAAAAGTAGACAACATGGCAGTGTTATTAGTCAGAAGGATAAATGTTTTATGAACTTTCATTATAAAACTGACCCGAGTTCACCTAAACTTATTAGACACTGGTCATGTGATCAACTCCCCCTAGTGGTGAACCATCGGATTTTCGAAACGTTTCGAAACAGTTATGACGTAACGAAGCCTCGTTTGCTAAAATCACGTGACTTTGGCCAGTTTGAAACAAGCTCCGAACCACTGATTCGAAACAAAAGATTCGTAAATGTTTCGAAGCCTCATGAAGCAGTGATTCGAAAACGACCATCACTACAGTGTTATAATAAGATCACTTGTTTGTTGTGTAGATAAGTAGAGATTGTTTATTTTAATGGTATTCTGCTCTACAAATTGTTTAAAAACTTGATCACAAATTAATTATGAAGAAAGTGAAGCATGTAAATAGAAGCGCTATGCAAATAAGACTGTATTGAATAAGACTGCTGTAATGCTTTAGTATTTTTTTGTTTCACTGAATTTAAATCAGTCATCTGCGTCTGAACGAAGTCTTGAACGAAATTATATGATTCGTGAACAGTGTTGGGTGTAACTAGTTACTAAGTAATTAGTCACTGTAATTTAATTACTTTTCCCTTGAAAAAGTAAAGTGATTGATTACTCTTATTTTTCTTGTAATCTAATTACAGTTACTTATGATGTAACTAACTACTGTGTATGGACTCTAAAACAATTATGTATACTAGTATAATACAATAGTGGATTTAACATGGTTTAAGTTTACAATTCTCACTATCAACTGGTTGATTATTAGCATTAATTTTAATGAGATGTTGGCTGTTTATTAATACTTAATGGCACATATTAATGCCTGATTCTGGAAAACCTTATTTTACTTTCTTAACCCTCCCCATTTCTACCAATACTTAAAATTAACAACTTGTGTAGTATTAAAAAGCAGTAGTTGGAGTATATTGAGGCAAAAGTAGTTAATAGTTAGTTAATAGAGACAATTGGACCCTAAAGTGGGACCAGAATAATTGATGTACTTTTATATATTATTTCTTTGTGCCATTTCAAGCCTATCCTTGTATCATGTACTAAATAGGATTTAGAAAGTAATAAGTAATCAAATACTTTTTGGAAAGATTAATTTGTAAAGTAATCTAATTACATGATTGAAAATGTAATTAGTAACTAGTAATTAATTACTTTTTTTGAGTAACTTAGCCAACACTGTTCGTGAACGAGGATCTGATGACTGACTGAACCAGAGGAGGCATGCACGGGAGTCTTTATTTACAACAAATCCAGATTAGATGTACTATAAATGTACGTGTGTCTTAATATATTCTGTAGCTTGATAAAATTATGCTTAGTATTTCACAATTTGAGCTTTATTAAAAACTAATGAGTTTTTGCAAGTCTTTCATTGTCTTATAACACATAATGGCACACATCTTGTGCATATCTGGTTTATCATTGTCATCAGGAAAATATAAGAAAATAATTTAGGATACAATCCCAGCCAGCAGTGCTTGGTAGGGCAAATGTAGGCCCCATATGGGCTTGCAATATGGGCCCCAAGCTGGGCTTGCACCCGGGTTCCATGCTGGCCCCGTCTGACTTAGCCCACATGAACCTTCTGTAGAAACTAAAGCCAATGTGGACTAAACCAAAGTCAAGTATGGGTGTGGTTGGGTTGAAGAAGTGATTAAGTTAATTAGATAATGAAGAGATGAACGAAGTGATGATTGACCATTAATGATAAACACCTGCTGTTAATAAACAGAATCACTAAAGAAAGATGAACAAGAAGAGAATAAAGACAAAATACCAGCAGAACCACAACAACTACAAAAAACAAATAAACATTTCTTGGTGGAGCTAATGTAGACTGCAAAATCCCCAGAGTTAAATTAACATTAACACTGCTTAATCTTTATATAGATCCACACTACAGAGTGTTAAAAAAGTAACACTTGAAGCATTTTACATCTTGCATCTTACTTGTAGAGTTATTTATTAACTTGGGTTTAGATGTTTCATTTAAAGTCACCATTATTGTGATCATTGGTTGTTTTAGTTGGACTCTTGACTCTTTGTTTATTTTTTCCTGCCTGCTGTAACTTTGTGTGTTATATTTGTTATGGTAAAGAAGAGACCATGTTGCAATTCTGTTATGGTGGTTGATACGTAATGTTGAACATCTAGAAAATGTATTTATTCATTTAGTGTTTGCTCATTTAGCAGATGTATTGGTCTCTCTCAGTAATGTGATGCTACAGTATGATATCTGGCACGCTAAAAGCAGTTTGTCATTCTGAAGATTTTGAAACAACGTGTACTGATTAACCATGCTGTAACTTAAACCCACAAACATCAAGTCTCACCGTATGAATCTCAACAATGGTGACAAAGAAAAATGCCAAAATGTTCATGATCTTTTTCATGCCGCAGTGCATTCTGGGAGTTCTGTATAAGATTTGTTGATACCCAGAATGCATTTCAGCATGAAGCTTTTCATTTTATGGTCACCATTATTGAGATCCATACTCAGATTCTTTATATTTGGGTGTCTAAATTGGACAACAGTAAATTTTGAACTAAACAGTGTTTCAACTTTCTTTAAAATGATAAACTGATATGAGAGTGCCAGATGTCATACTTCAGTATCACATTACTCAGAGAAAAAAAATTTTTGGTAAGCAAACTAAAATAGCATATCAGTTTTTTTACATGACCATATTCAACACTATATCATAGCCACCGCCATAGAATCGCACTGGACACTTCTGTCTCTTTCGCTGCCATAACAAACAGGTTTTAAACACACCAAGTTACTGCAACCAGAAACCAACAAGTCAAAACAGAGTAAAGAGTCCAACTAAAACTACCACTGATCACAATAATGGTGACTTTTAATGAAACAGCCAACATCTAGACCTAATTTAATAAATAACTCTACAAGTAAAATTAAAATGCCTCAGTGTTACTTTTTTAACACCCTGTAATGTGTATCTAAACACTGAGCAGCATTAATTTAACACTGGGGATTTTGCAGTCTACATTAGCTCCACCAAGAAATGTTTATTTATTTTTTGTAGTTGTTGTGGTTCTGCTGGTATTTTGTCTTTATTCTCTTCTTGTTTATCTTTCTTTAGTGATTCTGTTTATTAACAGCAGGTGTTTATCATTAATGGTCAATCATCACTTCGTTCATCTCTTCATTATCTAATTAACTTCATCACTTCTTCAACCCAACCACACCCATACTTGACTTTGGTTTAGTCCACATTGGCTTTAGTTTCTACAGAAGGTTCATGTGGGCTAAGTCAGATGGGGCCAGCATGGAACCCGGGTGCACAACCAGCTTGGGGCCCATATTGCAAGCCCATATGGGGCCTACATTTGCCCCACCAAGCACTGCTGGCTGGGAGGGGGCAGAACAACTGGAAGATATCATTAGGTGTCGACATCGGCTGCGGCTGGATTTAACCGATCGGTGAGCCGCGTGCAGGCGGGGAGGATCTGAAAACGGAGATGTGAAGTCGGACACGCTGTGGTTCCCGTAGTTTGCTGCATTTACATTAGGCATGGCTGATTACGTGGCGTTTGTTTGCTTTATAGCAGTAAACATGATTTGTAAGATGAAAACAACATAAAAAGTGAATTATACTGTTTTGAATGTCCGTGTATGAGCATAAGTGGAACTGAAGAGGCTTACAGCATCTGTTTTTACAGGAATAAAGTTCAACATAAGCATATAATATTTCAATACTAATGTAGTGGGGTCTACGTTTTTTATCCATTTTATTTAGATGAACATGACACAATATAACATCGCGACTACATGAAAACAGCTTTAACTGTTACTGTATAAAAATACAGATTTGTGAGCATTTGTGGAACTGAGGGCGTGAAAATAAACACGAAACACACGTGATTGTTGTCATTTGGTGAATCCAACCAATTGTGAAACAGCTGTGTCGTCATTACAGCCCGTGCAGCTCCTCTTCGGGAAATGCGCTGGCTGACTCAGGCGGCTGATCTCAAATCGCGTTTTTTTAAAACCATGTGACACAGTCACCTGCCTGCAGCGCCAGCTCAAGTCGGACAAAATTATAACCGTAATGCACTGCTTCAAGTCAGCCGCCGATCGGTCTATGCAGCACTGCATGAAGTCGAACACACCTAAATAAATGTTCAAGACAATAGACATGTGAAACACAAGACAGGATCGTGACACAAATAGTATTAATTCATTTAAGTGATTTTAAATATATGAAATATTGCTGCAGTAAAACAAATTCATGAGGTGACTTTTAGAGGTTTTTAGAAAAGAATGATTTATTATATGACTTTGCAAATAAGTTTTTAATTGTATAGATGGCTAAAAGAAATTAAATACAAACATTCAAAACATTCAAAAATAAATACAACTGTGACAATGACCACATCACAATTATACAGATGATCTAGAAACACAAGACAATCTGAAAGAGCAATTTCTCTCATTTTCCTGATATTGTCAGAATACAGTAATTAGTCCTGTATACTATTTAATTGTCTTGATATTACCATAATAATAGGCGCACTTCTAGTAAGACAATCATACACTGAAAAAACAGTAAGTAGAATTTACTATATTTTTAAATTGTAAGTTCTTGCAAAAAGTATTTTTCACACACATTTCACAATGTTGGTAACAATTCTATACACAATATTTTTAATTACTTTTAATCAGTTACTTCTTTGATTTTATTTATTTGAAATTGTAATATCGCTTTGTTAGCTATTTATTATATCACATTATAATGAATAAATCAAAAGAGACTAGTCTCCATACTAATATTAGTACAGTTATTTCTCATTGACTGAATTAACACACATCATGATTTACACACATCACCTACAGTCTATACACACGCACCACTCTTCTTAATGATGGCAACCACAAAACTCAAAGAAGAAACAGAAACTCTTCTAAAACTAAAAGATAAATGAACATTAACAAGTTTTTTTTCTAATTAAAAACACATAGAATAGCGTTTCATTTTTAAATTTTACTCTGTGGGTGAAATTAGACAAACATGCCCTGAAAAGTTGAAAGCCCCTGTACACAGCAAAAGTCCAGTGTTAAATGAACTCTCACAGAGTTGATTTCAACACTTTTTCAGAGTTTATAAAATAAATTTTTGGTTTCCCCAGAGTGCATATTATGTGATATTTAAAGGGGTCATATTTTGAGATATTTTTAAAATGTAAAATAAAGCTTTGCTGTCCCCAGAGTGTGTATGTGAAGTTTTAGCTCAAAATACTCCACAGCTAATTTATTATAGCATGTAAAAATTGATAATTGAGCAAAATTGAGCAAAAGTGAGTCGTTTTTGGGTGTGTCGTTTAAAATACAAATGAGAGGATGAAGTGCAACCACTGATCACAATGATGGTGATTTGTTGTAATTGAAACTCAATTGTGCTGTCAAGTACTTTTTCCTTTCTCTCTTTCTCTCTGCACTATGGCAGTGCTGTGGTTGGATATTGCAGATAAAGGGGCGGTATTATTGTAATTCGCCTTACTACCTACCTCACAAAATAGGCAAAATCTGAACGACCTAATTTTTCACACGCTTGCAGAAAATGGCTTACCCAAACAAAGTTACTGGGTTAATCTTGATTACATTTTCTAGGTTGATAGAAGCACTGGGGACCCAATTATAGCTCTCAAAAATGGAAAAAGTCTGATTTTCATGCTATGACCCCTTTAATCTAGGTCTGAGCAAAAGTGTGCCGTTTTGGGTGTGTCATTTAAAATGCAAATGAGCAGATGAAGTGCAAACACTGATCACAATGATGGTGGTTTGTTGCAATTGAAACTCAATTGTGCTGTGAATTATTTTTTCTCTCTCTCTTTCTCTTTGCACTAAATGGCAGTGCTGTGGTTGGATAGTGCAGATAAAGGGGGCGGTATTACCTTATTCTGACATCACAATAAGGGCCAAATTACAATGACCTATTTTTTCACATGCTTGCAGAGAATGGTTTACCAAAACTAAGTTACTGGGTTGATCTTTTTCACATTTTCTAGGTTGATAGAAGCACTGGGGACACAATTATAGCAGTTAAATATGGATAAGTCAGATTTTCATAATATGTCCCCTTTAAGTTTATAACACTATAATTTTTTACAGCATGTTTAAATTGCCACTTAAGTCACAGTAACATGATTAGTTTCAAACATACACTGCTGGCGTTCATATGCATGTGCTGTAAACACCTGTGTAAAAATTTAACATTTGTAATTTTGCTTTGGAGGACCATGCAAAAATGTGCTGTTTATGAGTGTATCAATTACAGTGCAAATGTTCTAATAAAATGCAAACACTGATCGCAATGATGGTGACTTCAAATGAAACAGCCAACAAACTTTACAAGTAAGATGTAAAATGCAGCTTTAGGTTTCAAACAGAGATGGTGATAGAGAGGATAAAGTAACATATTGCATTACAATTTTTTTAACTGTTTTACTTCCCATTTAATCTGCAGGACACATGAAAACAAAAGACTGAAATGTGTGGGCGGAGTGTAATCACATCTCTAATGAGTTGAGTTAAAACTGACATGATTAACTCTGTCAATGAACTCCAACTCAGAACAACAATTTACTCATTAGGTGTTGAATTCAACTCAGAAGTTTTACACTGAAATTTTAATTCTTGCTGTGTATAAAGTTATATTAAAAATGAAACCAAACCTTGCCAAGAAAGGACAGAAGCACAATAACAGTGATTATGTAAAGAACAATAAATATTACATTTACAATTCTTGCTGCTAAGGTCCAGCACGGTGAGACTTTTTGTTGTTGTTGGTGATGAGTTAAAGCCTGAAACTCCATGAGGATCTGCTTCAGAATTTCGGGCGTAGATGTCATCTGTTCAGTTCTACCGGTAACTGTGTCTAGAGAGTTATCCAAGTATTTTACGCCATCTGTGGAAAAAAGTACAAACCATGGCTCTGGATAAATGCTATGGGTCATGTAAATTTTTTTTTACTGTAGCTCATATAAAAATATTTTTAAAGATTTTAATCTTTTTCTATTCAAATATTTTTACTTCTATAAGGCTGCTTTGCTCCAATGGACGTTGTGAATAGTACAACAGAAATAAAATTACGTTTTGTTTTTCCATAAGAATACAAAAATATACAGTGTGCTGACCAGATATGATATGAACAGCTGCACAGAATATCATTATTTAAACATTATTAACTAAAGAATCAATTAAGTACATCTTCTGTTGTCTACTCTGGCAATGTAGGTGGTGTGTCTCTTCTAGTTATGTAGTGGACAATCAAGGTTGATGTTGTAGATGACTTTTGTTTGTATGGTGGCTTTTCAGTTTTACTGTAAGATTAAGACGGATTTAAGACAATATTTATTATATTTAATTGCTGGGTTGCCTCTTACCATGTTGAACAGTTACATCTAATCCGCTTTCTGTTGGTGTTACCGGTTTGGTCTCTTTTCCTTTAGCAATCAGAATGCTCACAAAGATGGTCTCCAGAATACTTATGCCAATAAGTGAGAAAACCCCAATGCAGTAAATCCCTGTGACAACAGCATCAAACCATTATAGCAAAAAAATTAAAAATGAGTTAAAGTTACATTTCTCTCAAGTCTCTGTGAGAGTATCATAAGCCCTTTTCACACAGATATGCAAGAAAATACACAGGAAAAAGTGAGCAGGAGTAATAACAGGTTTATAGTGACTCACAATGTTATGTCAGAGTATCGCTGCTTCTGTTGTTAAAAGGTCCAATATGAAAACTTTGTGCTTGGTACATCACATTACAACAATAGTCAGAGAGTAGACAGTCTTTTTTGGCTGCTCGAACACATTTAACAACATGAGCATCTACACCACCAAAAAAGCGCAGATATGGTAAAATAGGAATGAGACTGTTTTTGAATTCAGCTCGAAATGTTTAGAGGATTTAAAGGGGACATATTATGAGATTTTTTTTAGATGTAAACTAAGTCATAGGGCTCTATCTTACACCTGGCGCAATGCAGCGCAATGCGCGATGCAAGTGTCTTTCGCTAGTTTCCACCCTAATTTTCACGTTTAGCGCCGCATTGTTTAAATAGCAAATGCATTTGTGCCCCCTTTGCGTCCATGGGCGTTCTGGTCTGAAAAACGAGGTGTGTTCAGGCGCATTGTTGCGCGTTGCTATTTTGAGGCAACTAAAATAGACTACGCCATTGACCAACAAAAACCTAGTCTAAAGTCAATGGCGCAATATGTTTTATGTTATTTAAAGAGCGCATTAGTAATATGCGCCTTAACGGGAGGACAACGCGGGTTTGCTTATCACAAAGTACATGAATGCGCAGCAGCACAAAAATGCTTTTAAATATGAAAGATTAAAGGATTGAATGTAAAAGATTATTACTGAGTCTCTTGGACATAAATGAGGAGTAATTATGAGATGTTAGATGGCGCAAAGAGCTGCTTCACCTGCAGCCTGGTAAGAAAATAAATGCTTCCCTTTCAATACGGTTCACTTCGCATTGCGTCAGTTTGCTGACGCTATGGGGGAAACTCCTGTTTACTCCGTGATTGAAGCCTATTGGTTAACGTCTGTAGAAAATACAGACCAATGACGTTTGAGCCCGCGCGGGGGCGTGGCACACGTCCCTATATAAGCCGGTGAAATACGTCAAGAGCTCATTACTTTTCTCCTTCAGCGCGAACCTTCTCGCTGCTCCGAAGAAGAAGCCCTTACTCGCCGTCGATCCAAGCACTGCAGCGGACTACAACACACCAGCGTGTTCCCCTGCCGCTTTCCGGTGAGCCTACAAAGAGTATCTAAAAGAGCAGAAGCGCGTTGAGATAATGTCGCTTCGGCATTGCGGCTCCTGCCGAGCCCCTTTGCCCGTGGAGGATTTCCACAAAGAGTGCGTCATCTGTCTGGGTCCTGCCCACGCCGAGGCCGTACTCACCGAGGCGGGCTGCGCCCACTGCGAGCTCCTTCCTATCGCGGTGCTGCGCTCCCGCCTCGAGATCTTTAAACGGAAGGCTTCCCGTGCTCTCCCGCCTAAACAGCAGCGGAGCCGTGAAGCTGGAAGACGCCCTGAGACCGAGTCCACGCCGGCTCATCCCCCGCGTGCTCTGTCTCCCCGCCGTCATCCTGTCACCTTCGCCCGTGAGGACTTACGCCCCCTGCCGAGTGCTAGCGGCATGGTTTCCTTTGGGTCCGGTGACAACTTGGAGATGATGTCATCCTCTGAGGAGTTGGAGGATTGGGCGGCTTCGGATGACGACGCCCACGCAGCCGCCGCTGATGAACCTACCGAGTCGCGTCCTCACGACTCTGAGCTCATCCGCATCTTGACGCAAGCTACGGCGGAGCTCAATATCAAGTGGTCGCCGCCGTCAGAGCCTCAACTCAGCCGGTTGGACGAGTGGTTTCTGCAGCCCGGGCGCCGTCAATCATCCCGCCAACGGCAGGCGCCGTTTTTCCCTGAGGTTCACCAGGAGCTCACCAAATCCTGGCGTGCTCCCCACTCCACCCGAGCTCAGAGCGCCGTCTCCCACGTCCTCTCCGTAGTGGACGGCGCCGACGAACACGGCTACTCTAAGATGCCGCCGCTCGAGGAAACTGTCGCCGCCCATCTCTGCCCGTCTTCAGCCGGCGGATGGAGGGCTAAGTTGAACCATCCGTCGAAGCCCTGTCGCCTGACATCGACCCTGGCGTCGAAATCCTACGCCGCCGACGGACACGCTGCATCCGCTCTCCATACGATGGCGGTACTGCAGGTATACCAGGCAAAACTCCTCCGTGACATGGACGAGTCAGGTCCGGACCCGTCGACCTTTCAAAACCTGCGCAGCGCGACTGATCTGGCCCTTCGCGCCACTAAAGTCGCCACTCAGGCTGTAGGAAGAGCCATGGCCAGCCTGGTTGTTCTGGAGAGACATCTGTGGCTGAACTCGACGGACATCAAGGACACGGACCGGGTTGCCCTTCTTGACTCGCCCGTGTCACCGTCGGGGCTCTTCGGCTCCGCTGTGGAGGGGTTCACCCAGCGCTTCACTGAGGCACAGAAATCGTCGCAGGCTATGCGGCATTTTCTACCGAAACGATCTGCCTCAGCGTCTGAGACCGGCCGCCCAAAACCGCCGCCAACTCAACGCCCTAAGCCAGCACCAGCTCAGCCCCAGCCGAGAGCTGAACCGGAGGTCAAGCGCCAGCGTCCTGCACGACCGGCTGGCCCGCCTCGACGCCGCGGTCCCCGTCCTAGGATTACGCTGGACCCGACGCCGGCACCGCCTCCCTGAAGAGAGTCTGAGGAGGAAAAGAGGCTCTGGTCCCGCTTCGGCCGGCCCGCCCTCGAAAGTTCTGCGTGTTTCAGTCCCCTCGGGCGCTGGACACACCCTCGCTGTAACAGCGAAACACAAATTTTTACCTTTTCACAAAAAGAGCAAATTTCCTCCTCTGTACACACAAACACACACACACGGCTTAACGTCCATAAGCATATCGACGCTCGCCGTCAAATTTCACGTTTGGCAATCCACCCCCGGTATGCCGGGCTGGATTCTAAACGTAATCCAACACGGTTATTCACTTCAATTCGCCCGGAGACCACCCCGGTTTCGCGGCGTTCTCTACACCACTGCCCCAGACGATCGTATACAGATCCTCAGGGAAGAGGTGCGTTCTTTATTACTAAAAGACGCGATAGAGACGGTCCCGGCGGATCAAAGCGAATCAGGCTTTTACAGTCGTTATTTTCTCGTTCCAAAGAAAGACGGCGGCCTCAGACCGATATTGGATCTACGCGTTTTGAATCGCGCTCTTGCCAAACGGCCGTTCAAAATGCTTACAGCCAGACGAATCATGGCGTTAATTCGACCGGGCGATTGGTTCATATCAGTGGATCTGAAAGACGCTTACTTTCACATTCCGATAGCGCCACGTCACAGGCCGTTCCTAAGATTCGCGTTCGACGGGACAGCATACCAGTACAAAGTTCTGCCCTTCGGATTATCTCTGGCACCACGCACATTTACCAAATGTGCGGATGCGGCTCTCGTCCCTCTCAGACAGAGCGGCATCCGCATATTGAATTACCTCGACGATTGGCTTATTCTGGCACAGTCAGAGAGGGAAATTACTGCGCACAAGACCGTTGTACTCCAGCATTTGGAGAATTTGGGGTTCAAAATCAACCTCCAGAAGAGTTTGCTCACCCCCACGCAGCGAATCACGTTCTTAGGCACGACGCTCGACTCATTAAAGATGCGGGCATGGCTTACACAGGAACGCGCGCTCACGGTCAGACGCGAGGCGGCATCGTTCAAAGCGGGTTCACATCTCCCTCTCAAACGATTCCAGAAAATGCTGGGTCTGATGGCAGCAGCATCCCCACTAATACCGTTGGGAATGCTGTTCATGAGGCCGCTTCAGTTTTGGTTGAAAGCGAAAGTTCCGCCCCGTGCTTGGTTGTCGGGCCGCTTATTAATCAAAATCACGTACAGCTGCGTGAAAGCGCTTTCGATATGGACATCCCCTCACCTTTTCCTCTCGGGCACGGAGCTCGGCTCCGTGAGCAGGAGGAAAGTGGTGACTACGGATGCGTCTGCGACGGGTTGGGGCGCTCACTGCGACGGCGAGCTCGCCTTCGGTGCGTGGAACAACCAGTTGTCTCAGCTACATATCAACCACCTCGAGATGTGGGCGGTTATCTTAGCGCTACGACACTTTCGACCGAAACTCCAACATCAACACGTTCTAGTGCGGTCGGACAGTATGACGGTGGTTTCGTTCATAAACCACCAAGGAGGGCTGAGATCTCGCTCCCTATCCAGGCTGGCGAAACGGCTTTTATTATGGGCTCACGCGAATGTACGTTCGTTAAAAGCGACTCACGTACCGGGTGTAGCCAATACGGGTGCAGACATTCTCTCGCGCAACGGTCCGCCGCCGGGAGAATGGAGACTGCATCCTCAGACGGTCGAGAGAATATGGACCGTCTTCGGCCGGGCGGAGATCGATCTGTTTGCATCAGACGAGAACGCGCATTGCCCGATCTTCTTCTCGAGACATCACGATGCCCTGTCGCAAGCATGGCCGGCGTGTCTTCTGTATGCTTTTCCTCCGGTGGCCCTGTTACCACAGGTCCTTCAGAGGATAAGAGAGACGAAATGCGCGATAATTCTGGTCGCTCCGTTTTGGCACAATCAACCGTGGCTCCCCGACCTATGGCAGCTGAAAACATCAGCACCATGGCCAGTACCGCTGAGGAAAGACCTCCTATCTCAGGCGAGAGGGACGATATGGCATCCACAGCCGGAGCTATGGAATCTACACGTTTGGTCTCTGAACGGCAACCATCACGCCTTTCAGGACGAGTGTTAAATACTCTAACTGAAGCTAGGGCCCCATCTACCAGGCGCCTTTACGCTCAAAAGTGGTCTATTTTTTCTGATTGGTGCACGACGAAAGACTTAAACCCAAACACCTGTGAAGTGGAGCATATTCTCTCCTTTCTGCAGGAAATGCTGGACAGCGGTCGCGCGCCCTCGACGCTTAAAGTGTATGTGGCGGCGATAACGGCGAATCACGCCCTTATCGCCGGTCGCACCGTGGGAAAACATGATCTAATCATTAAATTCCTCAGAGGCGCTCGCAGACTACACCCACCGCGACCTAACACGGTCCCGTCTTGGGATCTGTCCACGGTCCTGAAAGCGCTGCGCGGTCCCCCTTTCGAGCCCCTCGAGCAGGCTGACCTGCGCGCTCTCTCGTTTAAAACCGCTCTCCTCCTGGCGTTGGCATCGGTTAAACGAGTAGGCGATTTACACGCGTTTTCAATTGACCCGTCGTGTCTGGAATTCGGTCCTAACGATAGCAAAGTGATCCTTAGACCGAGAGCGGGATACATTCCTAAAGTTTTGACCACGCCATTTAGAGTTCAGGTGGTTTCACTTCTCGCCCTTCCGACGGCGGACGGCGAACAAACCCCGAACACGCTCTGCCCCGTCAGAGCGTTAAGAATATACACGGACCGTTCTGCCTCATACCGCAAGTCAGACCAGCTGTTCGTAAGCTTCGCACAACATTCCTTAGGTATGCCGCTCACTAAACAGAGGCTATCTAAGTGGATCGTCGAAGCCATTGCTTTGGCTTACGCCTCCCTGAATGAACATTGTCCAGTTGGTTTAAAAGCTCACTCCACGAGGGGTATGGCTTCATCTTGGGCTTGGTCTACGGGGATTTCTATCATTGACATTTGTAACGCGGCCGGCTGGTCCTCGCCGTCTACGTTTGTCAGATTTTATAGCCTGGATGTCCCTGCCTTACAAGCACAGGTCTTATCGGCTTAATGATTCACGCGATTGCGTTTCTGTATGCCTTCACGGTGCGTTGCTAGCTCACCGTCATGGCTACCTATTAATAAATCATGCACAGCTCGCGGCGCGCTCAGGGAACCCGCCGTCTCGTGCTCTATTGTATATGCATCATGGTGCGTTTAGAAACTTCACTGTATGCGTATTACTGTCTCATATATGGTGCTTACACTTGCGCTCGCTAGAGCTATGTATATGCTGGGTTAGGGCCACATGCAGTGTCTCTCCGGTAAGGGCACCTCAGTCCGTTGTGTATGCACGGCGGGATGGGATTACGTTCCCCCATAGCGTCAGCAAACTGACGCAATGCGAAGTGAACCGTATTGAAAGGGAACGCTTAGGTTACTCACGTAACCCCGGTTCCCTGAAATAACGGGAACGAAGCATTGCGTCGCTGGCCGTGCTACAAACGTCTACGCAGCGAGTGTTATTCGGCTGCGCGCTTCAGTCGAATAATAATGAGCTCTTGACGTATTTCACCGGCTTATATAGGGACGTGTGCCACGCCCCCGCGCGGGCTCAAACGTCATTGGTCTGTATTTTCTACAGACGTTAACCAATAGGCTTCAATCACGGAGTAAACAGGAGTTTCCCCCATAGCGTCAGCAAACTGACGCAATGCTTCGTTCCCGTTATTTCAGGGAACCGGGGTTACGTGAGTAACCTAAGCGTTTGCTTTAAAAAAATGCATCTGTTTTTAAATGTTTTTAAATGCTACCTCACGGATTTATTGTATATGACGACTCTGTACCTGTGGATATGGTCAGATGAGAAACATTTTTAAGTAATGCTTAAAAAAACTCTTTGCTAAAAAAACGCTGTCCAAAGTGCTGAAACGTGCGGAGAGCCGTTTGTAAATTCTTTATCTCCTGTTTGTTACAAATAAAGTATTGTTAGAGTACAAACCTTATCTTACATACTTGTAAATTATTTTTTGATGATAATGGATAGCCATACATTTAAAGCAATTAAAAGCCTGCTTTTTTACTTCCATGACTAAAAGAAAACGGGTTTTAAAGGTTTTAATAAAAAAATTACAATTTCAATACAAGTGAAAAACAACACATTTTTTTTTAACATTAATCTTAAACTGGGGATCTTCTTCCTCCGCTTAGTTTTTCAGTTTACAAAGTCCGTCATCTAAATACGGATTAGACATAGCGTCAGCGCAACAGGCTTTTAAAGGGGATGAGAGCTGAGACTCTCATTGGTTTATTGAACGTTACGCCCAAAATACTCCCATTACAATAGGACCAACCCTTTTCGACCATGCGCTCGGCGCACAAACCATTTTTCACGTCGTTAAATTAGCAAAAGTGGATTCGGACATGCCCATTTAGACGTTGCGCTGTGCGCTTTAGACAATGCGCTTAGATCGTTAAAATAGGGCCCTTAAAGGGGTATCATATTATGAGATATTTTTAAGATATAAAATAAATCTTTGCTGTCCCCAGAGTGTGTATGTGAATTTTAGCTCAAAATACTCTACAGCTATTTTATTATAGCATGTAAAAATTGATAATTTGTAGGCCTGAGCAAAAGTGAGCCGTTTTTGGGTGTGTCGTTTAAAATGCAAATGAGCGGATGAAGTGCAACCATTGATCACAATGATGGTGATTTGTTGTAATTGAAACTCAATTGTGCTGTCAAGTACTTTTTCCTTTCTCTCTTTCTCTCTGCACTATGGCAGTGCTGTGGTTGGATATTGCAGATAAAGGGGGCGGTATTATTGTAATTCGCCTTACTACCTACCTCACAAAACAGGCAAAATCTGAACGACCTAATTTTTCACACGCTTGCAGAAAATGGCTTACCCAAACAAAGTTACTGGGTTAATCTTGATTACATTTTCTAGGTTGATAGAAGCACTGGGGTCCCAATTATAGCACTTAAAAATGGAAAAAGTCAGATTTTCACGCTATGACCCCTTTAATCTAGGTCTGAGCAAAAGTGTGCCATTTGGGGTGTGTCATTTAAAATGCAAATGAGCGGATGAAGTGCAAACACTGATCACAATGATGGTGGTTTGTTGCAATTGAAACTCAATTGTGATGTGAATTATTTTTTCTCTCTCTCTTTCTCTTTGCACTAAATGGCAAAAGGGGGCATCACAATAAGGGCTGGGTTGATCTTTTTCACATTTTCTAGGTTGATAGAAGCACTGGGGACACAATTATAGCAGCTTAACATGGAAAAAGTCAGATTTTCATAATATGTCCCCTTTAAGTGACGTGTTTCCATATTTTCACATATCTGGGGCACGACTATTTTTTCGTGCTATTTTCACGTATTGGTTACTTAATTGTTTTTCCTTTTTTCAAACCGTTGTCGCTTGGGATTGGAGTTAGACTTGTAGTTTTCATCAGATTTTTTAATTGTTTTCGCGCGAGGATAAGGTTGGGTTTGGGTTACAATGTAGTTTAAGCAATGGTTTATACTAGTGATGGTCGTTTTCGAAGCACTGCTTCATGAGGCTTCGAAACATTTACGAATCTTTTGTTTCGAATCAGTGGTTCGGAGCTTGTTTCAAACTGGCCCAAGTCACGTGATTTTAGCAAACGAGGCTTCATTACGTCATAACTGTTTCGAAACGTTTCGAAAATCCGACGATTCACCACTAGGGGGAGTTGATCACATGACCAGTGTCTAATATGTTTCGGTGAACTCGGGCCAGTTTTATTATAAAAGTTCATAAAACATTTATCCTTCTGACTAATAACACTGCCATTTTGTCTATTTATTGTTTATAGACAGATTTAATGACAAAAATGTGCATAATTAAAAGGGTAGTTAGTTTTAATCATTTGTTTGCCCTAAATAAAACTAAAAACACATAATACACTTTTAACTATGTCTAAATTAAGTTAAATAATTTTTTTAAACATATTTTAATAAAAATCTTGCTATTATTTTGTAAAAAAAGTGTAAAATGTTTGGCCATATCTGCTTTACACTATTTTGACCAGCAGGGGTCGCCAGCGTGTGTGCTGTTTCGAACTGCTTCGAAAAACTGAATCAATTTTCAAAGCAATTGGTTCAATTGATTCAAAGCTTCGAAAAGCTTCGTTTCTCCCATCACTAGTTTATACAGTTATCTACGAGCCAAGTGCCCCATTTAAGGAAACAATGATCACTATAATGGTGATTTCAAACAAACCATATAAAGTCAAACTGGTTTGTAATAAGTGAAGATGTTAATGGTGTTTGTGTTTAATTCTCCTATGGGGAGATCTTGAGCGTTTATATCTTTTGTTTATGTTATATTTATACAGTTAATGTTCATCTAAGATTTTGTCTGTAGTTCAGTTGTACTTGTTTTGTCTGCTCTCTATTTCATCATTAATGTTCATTGATCATGTTATTATTTGAGTGTCACTTTTTAACTCTGTAAAATGGACTCATGTAGACACTGAGCGATTTAATAACCCTGATGTTGTTTTGTATTTGTTTGTATGATACAATCTTTGAGCATGTGCAATGTCTCTTTTTAAGTTGTTGACAAATAATTAGAAAACAATTTGTAATAATTTTACAACAAACTTTGTTTCCTTGTGCAGCTGTTTATTTATATATAATCCATCAGCTGGATTATAGTGGTTTTCTGCATGTATTAAAATATTAATAAAAATATATTAGTTCAAAAAATACAAGAAGTTGTTTACATGTTCATATATTTTTAGGATGGTTTTCTTGCAATCACATCTGCATTTTACCATAAAAAATAAGAGTTTCTAAACAGTTAATAAATCAATTTACAAAAATTTGCTGCAATACATACAACTGTGTTGTTGTGTTGTTTTTTACGGTTTTAATTTTATACAGAACTTTTCCGGTAACCACGAACGGCCAGTATTTCTTTGTAAAAACTATGGATTTTTTACAGTGTAGGTTTAATCTCATGGTATTGTCTATGTATTTTTTTGTAATAAAAATGTGTTTTCTGTGAAGTCACCGTTTCATTTGCTTTGGTGTACATGGACCCAGTTCAACATATCATGTTTCTTTTCACAATAATAATGTGCATGTCATCAGTGCATTACACTGTTAACCCTGATATTGTCTTTACTTAAACAATCAAATAAACATCACTTAATATTTTCTGTTTTGAAGCCAAAGCTTAAAAAAGTTTAGTTGATTTAACTTTTAAGCTTACAAAATCCATTAAACTAAAACATTCAAGTAGAATGAACTTAAAATTATTAGTTCATGTTGTGAGGAATACCCATATTCCTTTGCGCCTGAATACTTTGATTATTTTCTGCTTTTTCACAGAATAAAAACTAATAAGAACTTTCACTACTTAAATATTTGTTAATAAAATGTCCTATAGGTTTAAGCTCTTATATTATTGATGTTGTTTTGTTGTAAATTATAATTTTGTAAAATCACCGTTCAGGTGAGTAGTGTTTCAGTACATGAACCCTGTTCAGAACACTTTATTGTATTTTTCTCCACTGTACTGACAATGCATGTCAAAAACACAGCTTTGTGTGTGTTTCTGTGGAGAAACACGTTTACTCAATGACTGACTAAAAATCAGTCATCAATTCTGTGTTATAATGCCATTTATACAATCAAAAGTAA
Organism: Paramisgurnus dabryanus; assembly: GCF_030506205.2. Lineage (NCBI taxonomy): Eukaryota > Metazoa > Chordata > Actinopteri > Cypriniformes > Cobitidae > Paramisgurnus > Paramisgurnus dabryanus. Next base: position 35,021,853 of record NC_133339.1, on the reverse strand, counting down.
TATAAAGTGATAAAAACTAAAGTTATATGCAAGGGGTTTCCTCACAAATTTCTAGTAATGTCAACTAATCTGGGTTAAGAGTGCAGGAATATTGGAAGAAGTCTATTCAACTTAAAATTGTTGTTAGAACAGTTTATATGTTTAAGTAATCATTACTTAAAGTTTTTAGGGCAACAAGTTTGATTCATTTTTTTAAAGTATATTCAACTTATCCGGGCTTACAGTGTAGTGCTTGATAGTTATAAAGTATGATGTGCGTTTTTGTAGAGATGTTTAATCAACAACTGACAGAAAGTTAATCATCAAGTTTAATGAAATGATATCCCATACACTAAATAAATACCAACTAAAGTGAACTGAAAAGTTTAAGTACAGTCTATATGAGCATTGAATTAAATGAAATTTAGTATTCCAGTTTTTGGGAACCCCTATTTTCCATACATTTTTCTAGTAATTTGAACTAGCAGATATGTTATAGTAACTGTTAAGCTTAAATCAAATTTGTAAGTTAGCTGAACGTATCATACGAAGTTACCTTTACTCAAGTTATCATGTAATTTCTGTGCATACACTGTCAAAAATAAAGGTACCAAGCTGTCGCTGGGGCAGTACCCTTTAAAAAAGGTCCTAATATGTACCATTTAGGTACAAATATGTACCTTTAAAGGTACATATTGGCAGTTCAAAGTACTAATATGCACTCTTTGGGTACAAAGAATCAGAATCAGAATCAGAAAGAGCTTTATTGCCAAGTATGCTTGCACATACCAGGAATTTGTTTTAGTGACATAAGCTACCAGTACACAGAGACACCAACACACAGACAAATAAATAGTTGTATAAACAATTGTGCTATAAATGACAATGGCATAGCATTGAATAAGGTGCAGGGAGGAAACTAGAATTGAGGGGTAACAAATAAATATAAGGATATTGCACTTGTTTTTTTTTTTGTTTTTTTTTTGCCTAAGCATAAGTGGGGAACATTTAACTGTTCATGAGGTAGATTGCCCGGGGGAAGAAACTGTTTTTGTGCCTTACTGTTCTGGTATTTGCCGCTCTGAGACGCCGGCCAGATGGCAAAAGTTCAAAAATGGGGTGACTTGGATGTGAGGGATCCAGAGTGATTTTATGAGCCCTTTTCTTCACTCTGGATGTATACAGTTCTTGAAGGGTGGGCAGGGGAGCACCAATAATCCTTTCGGCAGTCCTAACAGTTCTCTGTAATCTTCTGGGGCCTCATTTATAAAGCGTGCGTACGCACAGATTTGATCGTAAAGTGTGCGTAGGCAAAAATCCACGGCAAAGTCCATATTTATAAAAACTGTCTTTGACGTGGAAAAGTGCTTAGCGCCACGTCAGGGTCTGAGCAGACGTACGCTCTTTTGCTTGTCTGATTGCTGCAGGTTTTTGGAAATATAAGCCATTCTTGCTGTTTGAAATTGGGTTTAAACATTGACACGCGCTCTTTTATATGTCTGACATTAATTACGCATTTTTTAAAGGCGGAGATCTGAAACTGCTCGGCTGCGCGCACAAGTTCAAGTTCATTTGCGATTTATGGATTTGAAAGAGGTACGCGCGTTTTCTGCGCGTACGTTCGGTTTATGAATCACGCGTACGCATTTTTGTTAAATGATCGTAAGATCAAATGTAGGATGGTTTTTACGCAGCATTTTATAAATGAGGCCCAAGAAGTCTGATTTTGTTGCTGAGCCAAACCAGACAGTTATGGAAGTGCACAGTACAGACTCAATGACGGCTGAGTAGAACTGTTTCAGCAGCTCCTGTGGCAGGTTAAACTTCCTCAGCTGGCGAAGGAAGTACAACCTTTGTTGGGCCTTTTTCACAATGGAGTCAATGTGATTGTCCCACTTCAGGTCCTGCACAGCAAAATCGCCGGTGTTAAATTAACACCGGCTCAGTGTTTATATGGGTACCACCAACAGAGTGTTAAAAGTAACACTGAAGCAGTGTTAGAGTTAATTAGATAATTAAGCAATCATTTGAGTGATTATTTGATTATTGAAGACACCTGGTGATAATGAGCCGAACTACAACTACAACTTCCAGTCACATCTCTCTTATTACAAAACAGACTTTTGTCTACTTAGAAATTGTTTGGTCACCATTATGGTGATCTGTGGTTCCTTTAGTTGGGCAGTTTGACTCTTCTTTTTGAGGTCTTTGCAACAGTGTTTACTGAACACATATTTGTTGTGAAGGTTGTTAAAGCAAAGTTTATAGAGTTTTTATAACAGAGATTGTAGATTTAGAGGGGACATATTATGAGATTTTCTTTAAGATGTAAACTAAGTCTTAATCTAGGTCTGAGCAAAAGTGTGCCGTTTTGGGTGTGTCATTTAAAATGCAAATGAGCGGATGAAGTGCAAACACTGATAACAATGATGGTGATTTGTTGCAATTGAAACTCAATTGTGCTGTGAATTATTTTCTCTCTCTCTTTCTCTCCGTACTAAAAGGTTGTGCTGTGGTTGGATAGTGCAGATAATGGGGGCGGTATTACCTTATTCTGACATCACAATAGGAGCCAAATTACAATGACCTATTTTTTCACATGCTTGCAGAAAATTGTTTACCAAAACTAAGTTACTGGGTTGATCTTTTTCACATTTTCTAGGTTGATAGAAGCACTGGGGACACAATTATAGCACTTAAACATGGAAAAAGTCAGATTTTCATAACATGTCCCCTTTAAGTAAATTGTTTACACAGTCAAAAAATTCAGTTTTCATGGAAAATAATATGTTTATCAAACATATATTCTCTATTGATTTTAACTTGTAGAGCTTTTCAAATTTTATTGTTAAATACTTGCCGGAAAGTTTATGTTATGCCTCACGTGCAGATATCATGAATCACCCCATTAATCACAACAAGGGTGACATAATTTATTTTGCAATGCATGATGGGAGTCATGAGTTTTATACTATGGTGGATCCCAGCATGCTTTGCAACATTATATTTGTCACCATGATTCCGATTAGTGGGGTGATTCATGATATCTGCACGTGAGGCAATAAAGTATTTCCAGCAAGTTTTTAACAATAAAATTTGAAAAGCTTCCTCTGCTGAAAGGTATGTTACTAAAAGCGAATATAGAATAATATGCATTTGATCAACATCTAATATTCTATGAATACTATGATTTTTTTGATGGTGTAAATAATTTACTTAAATCTATAATCTCTGTTTTAAAACTATATAAACATTTTAACAACCTTTGCAACCAATAATGTGTTTAATAAACACTGTTGCAAAGACCTCAAAGACAGAAACAAGAGTCAACCCACCCAACTAAAGGAACCACAGATCACCATGATGGTGACCAAACAATTTCAAAGTAGACAAAAGTCAGTCTGGTTTGTAATAAGAGTGATGTCTTTTCAGTTGATTTTATCTAAGGCAGTGGCTGGAAGTTGTAGTTGTAGTTCGGCTCATTATCACCAGGTGTCTTCAATAATCAAATAATCACTCAAATGATTGCTAAAGTATCTAATTAACTCTAACACTGCTTCGGTGTTACTTTTAACACCCTGCTGGTGGTACCCATATAAACACCGAGCCGGTGTTAACTCTTTCACTGCCAGCATTTTTCATGATTTTCACAAAAGTTTAATGCCTTCCAGAAAATGCTCCTTTTTAAATATATAAACATTTAATATATGAAATAAAAGAACAGACCCTCTGCTTTCAAACAAAAAATCCGTTGCATCCTACCTTCATGTGTTCTGTTTTTATCACCTCTCAAATATGTGTAGGTTTCATCAAAAACACCAAATTTTGAGCAAAAAGCTGAGATAATTCAATTTTTGTGAAGGACTTTTGATAGAGATCAGATGCAGAGCGATCTTTAAAACATACACGGAGATACAGCTGTTTGCCCTATGGCAATACTTCCGGTTTTTATAAGTTGCGGAACCTGGTGGATAATAGCGGTATTGCAGATTGACGAGATATCTCGTCAATGGCGGGGAAAGAGTTAATTTAACACCGGGGATTTTGCTGTGTGAGAGATGGTGGTTCCCAGGAATCTGAATGAATCCACTGCAGTCACAGTGCTGTTCATGATGGTGAGTGGGGGATGTGCAGTAGGGTTTCTCCTAAAGTCCACGATCATCTCCACTGTTTTGAGCGTGTTCAGCTCCAGGTTGTTAAGACTGCACCAGACAGCCAGCTGCTCAACCTCTTGTCTGTAAGCAGACTCATCACCGTCTTGGATGAGGCCGATGACTGTAGTGTCATCTGCAAACTTCAAGAGCTTGATAGTGTGGTCTTTAGAGGTGCAGTCGTTGGTGTACAGGGAGAAGAGCAGAGGGGAGAGAACACATCCCTGAGGGGCACCAGTGTTGCTGGTTCAGCTGTTTGACATGAATTTATCTTACTAACTGTTTCCTATCTGTCAGAAAGCTGGTGATCCACTGACAGATAGAGCTAGGAACAGAAAGCTGGGTCAGTTTGGTCTGGAGGGTTGTTGGGATGATGGTGTTGAAAGCCGAACTAAAGTCCACAAACAGGATCCTCACATAAGTCCCTGTTTTGTCCAGACGTTGCAGGATGAAGTGCAGTCCCATGTTGATTGCATCATCCACGGACCTGTTTGCTCGGTAAACAAACTGCAGGGGGTCCAGTGGTGTCCTCCAGATAACCCAGAACCAGTTTTTCAAACGACTTCATGACGACAGATGTTAGAGCCACAGGCCTATAGTTGTTAAGTTCTGTTATCTTGGGTTTCTTTGGAATGGGGATTATGGTGGAGCGTTTGAAGCAGGAAGGCACTTCACACAACTCCAGGGATCTGTTGAAGATCTGTGAAAAGATGGGGGCCAGCTGGTCGGCGCAGAGTTCCAGACAGGCTGGTGTAACCTTTTTGAAAGGGCACTGTCCCAGTGACAACTTTTGTACCTTTATTTCTGAGAGTGTACAGAAGATAACTCTGCAAAGCTGTTTTAAGTTTTACTAACTCTACTAGAAAATTTTAAGGTAATCTGATTCTAGGTAAACTCAACATATTACTTTTAACAGTGTAGCATAATATTCAAATCAAAGGTTTTTTTTATTATTTTTGTTGATGTTAATTTCAACAATTACTAATAATTTATTAAAATCTTGTTAACATTAGTTAATGCCCTGTGAACTAACATGAACAAACAATGAACAGCTTTATTTCTATTAAAGGGGACATATTATGAAAATCTGACTTTTTAACTGCTATAATTGTGTCCCCAGTGCTTCTATCAACCTAGAAAATGTGAAAAAGATCAACCCAGTAACTTAGTTTTGGTAAACCATTTTCTGCAAGCATGTGAAAAAATAGGTCATTGTAATTTGGCTCCTATTGTGATGTCAGAATAAGGTAATACCGCCCCCTTTATCTGCACTATCCAACCACAGCACAACCATTTAGTGCAAAGAGAAAGAGAGAGGGAGAAAATAATTCACAGCACAATTGAGTTTCAATTGCAACAAACCACCATCATTGTGATCAGTGTTTGCACTTCATCCGCTCATTTGCATTTTAAATGACACACCCAAAACGGCACACTTTTGCTCAGACCTAGATTAAGACTTAGTTTACCTCTTAAAGAAAATCTCATAATATGTCTTCTTTAAATAACATTAACAAAGATTAATAAAGACTGTAACAAATGTATTGCTCATGGTTTGTTCATGTTAGTTAATACATTAACTAATTGACTGTCACTTTAATGTTGACTGTCACGTAGACTTACCAATTAGTGGCATTTGACTGGCAGTAGATGGCAGCTTGTCATTAAGAATCAGCAGTAACACAGATATGGACAGCAGTAAAGTCACTTTAAAGCCCAGCTTCTCTGCTTCAGATGCATTCATGAAGAATGAGGCCACATCCAGCACAAGAAAACAAAATACTGGAAAAATTAAGTTGATGATATACAGCAGAGGTCTCCTCTTGATGGTGATCTGCAATATAAGAGTATTGTATGAACAATAAAGCAAAACCAAAAAAATGTATGATCTCATAGCCTGCCTATTTGTCAGTTAAAAGTGAACATTTAGCCATCGAGGGTCATTTCGACCATCTAAATCCCGAGACTTAAATCAACTCTGCTGGTTGTACATATTGTCCCAATCTTACTGTGCATTCACACCGCCACCGGCGAGAGCGTCAATAAAAGCTCTGGCTGCCCTGCCAACAACGCTAAAGAAAAGGTGTAGTGACGCTCTTGATGCTCGAATGCGTTCTCTGAACTCCTCTCAGGCGGAGGTTCCCGTCTTCCGATTGGTTGCTGCCGAAAAATTCCGCCTTGCGATTGGTTGCCGCCGAACCGCGTCATATCTCATTACCATAAAGTTGAGCTGATTTCAACTCTCATCGACGCTCACGCTGTACATGACGCGCCGCGCCGCTGCTTGCAGGAGCTCGCCGCCGGCTCTCATTGAAAATGAATGACTTCCGGCCACTTTGAAGCTCTCACCGGTGGCGGTCTGAATGCACAGTTACAGAGAGTTAAAAGTAACTCTGAAGTTGAGTTAAAAGCTGCAATCAGTCATTTTATCCTCTCTATCACCATCTCTGTTTGAAACCTAAAATTGCATACTTGTAGTTATTTTCTTAACTTAACATTGTTTGTTTATTGTATTTAAACACAACTGAATGCTGTTTTCACATATTATCTGTTCTGTTGTCAGACATATAGGGGCGGTTTCCCAGACAGGGATTAGACTAGTCCTAGACTAAAATAAATATAGGAGCTTTCCAAACTGAAAACATCTTGCACTGACATATCTTAAAATACATCAGTGCCCTTAGTTTGGCCTCAAAATGCACACAAGTAATGTTTTTAGTAAGCCATGTTTTTTTAAACGAATTATATTTCCTAATTAAACTAAGGTCTAGTCCTAATCTCTGTCCAGGAAACCACTCCAAAGACTATTTAAATAGTGACTAAACATGACCCATAAACCTTCTATTTAATCCAACCAGCTGTTACTTTAACTACTAAGATACTCTTGATTTATAAACGCGACATCGCAGACAATTCGGTGCAAATTAAAAAATTGCCATTACACAGAGTTACTACAGAAGGCATGTGCGGGCATAGGAGAGAGAGAGAGCTCGCGCACAAGCACATAGAGAACCAGTGTTTGTGTGGGAAAACACTGCTTACCTTTCATGATAAACTCGAATCAGTCGTCTTCTCTGCCAGTAACATCTGACGTTTACGTGAAAATGCAAATACACAGAGGAATCCGCATGGACAACACAACTTTTAATTCTTTCACTCAGTGTCATGTATGAGAGGCGCTGTCTAGGGGCTTCACGCAGAGAAAGAGAGAGAGTGCGCATGCACAAGAGAGGCACCACTAATAAATGAAGCCGTTTTAAATGAAAATAAAAATGTAAATGTTGCGGCCATTGTTGATTTTGTGGCGCACACAAACAAATCAATGTATGTATAACACTGCCAGGAGCAGAAGCCGCCATTACGCGAAATGAATGTAAACAGCGACATTTGATGCATGTCGACATAATCGATGACGTTGACACGTCGTTGCAGCACTAATCCTTTTCCGTTAAATATGTGAGACTGTAGTATAATATCTAGCACTCTCATGGCAATATGTCATTCCGAACAATTTTGAGGGACATAAAAATTAACCACAGCACAACGTAGACACACAAACATCAAGAATCAGAGTATGAATCTCAACAAGGGTGACAAAGAAAATGGTAACAATGTTCATTATGTATTCCTGCCACAGTGCATTCTGGGAGTTTTGGATAACATTTGTAATTTGTTGATACCCAGCATGCATTGCAGCATGCAGCTTTTCATTTTATATTCACCATCATTGTGATTTATACTCTGATTCTTGATGTTTGTGTGTGTATGCTACACAGTGGTCAAAATTTAAGTATCAGCATTTTAAAATAGTTCAGAATGACAAACTGCTATGAGGGTAGCCTGGGTGCCAGCTGATCTTTGCCCCGCCCACCACTTTTTGAAAAAACTGGAAAATTGGTCTGGCGTTTTTCCGTTGAGGAGCTACTATACTCGACCCAAAGCTAGTCAATGAACCAAATTGTGAGGGCGGGCTTTATACGATGATGGACAGATGATCAACAGTAACGTATCAACCACGTCACCAAAGAGCGCATGTGTTGAATCTGTTTACAATGAAATGGGTGCCGCTGGAGAATTCAGATGTGTGGATTCTGACATTGAGTCTGTTCTAAAAGATATCGACAGAGCATTGATTTAAAGGGCCCATGGCATGAAGATGTTGGCATTAGTGATGGTCGTTTTCGAAGCACTGCTTCATGAGGCTTCGAAACATTTACGAATCTTTTGTTTTGAATCAGTGGTTCGGAGCTTGTTTCAAATTAGCCCAAGTCACGTGATTTTAGCAAACGAGGCTTCGTTACGTCACTGTTTCGAAACGTTTCGAAAATCCGATGGTTCACCACTAGGGGGAGTTGATCACATGACCAGTGTCTAATATGTTTAGGTGAACTCGGATCAGTTTTATTATGAAAGTTCATAAAACATTTATCCTTCTGACTAATAACATTTCCATTTTGTCTACTTTTTGTTTATAGACAGATTTAATGACAAAAATGTGCATAATTAAAAGGGTAGTTAGTTTTAGTGATTTGTTTGCCCTAAATAAAACTAAAAACACATAATAGACTTTTAACTATGTCTTAATTAAGTTAAATCATTTTTTAAACATATTTTAATACAAATCTTGCTATTATTTTGTTAAAGGGGTCATATTATGAGATTTTTTTAAGATGTAAGTTAAATCTTTGGTGTCCCAAGAGTGTGAAGGTGAGGATTTTACTCAAAATACCCCACAGATAATTAATTACAGCATGTTTAAATTGCAAATTTGTAGGTCTGAGCAAAAGTGAGCCATTTTTGGGTGTTTCCTTTAAAATGCAAATGAGCGGATGAAGTCCAAACACTGATCACGATGATGGTGATTTGTTGTAATTGAAACTCAATTGTGCTGTCAAGTTCTTCTTTTCTCCCTCTTACTCTCTGAACTAAATGGCAGTGCTGTGGTTGGATAGTGCAGATAAAGGGGGCGGTATTATTATAATTCGCCTTGCTACCTACCTCACAAAACAGGCGAAATCTGAACGACCTAATTTTTCACATGCTTGCAGTAAATGGCTTACCCAAACAAAGTTACTGGGTTGATCTTTATCACATTTTCTAGGTTGATAGAAGCACTGGGGACCCAATTATAGCACTTAAATATGAAAAAAGTCTGATTTTCATCCTATGACCCCTTTAATAAAGTGTAAAATGTTTGGACAAATCTGCTTTTACACTATTTTGACCAACAGGGGTCTCCAGCGTGTGTGGTGCTTCGAACTGCTTTGAAAAACTGAATCAATTTTCGAAGCAATTGGTTCAATTGATTCAAAGCTTCTAAAAGCTTCATTTCTCCCATCACTAGTTAGCATTGCCACTTTGTAGGTGTGAGCAAAAATGTGTCGTTTTGGGTATGTCCTTTAAAATGCAAATGAGCTGATGAAATGCAAACACTGATCACAATGATGGTGGCTTGTTGTAATTGAAACTCAATTGTGCTGTCAAGTCCTTCATTTCTCTCTCTTTCTCTCTGCACTAAATAGCAGTGCTGTAGTTGGATAGTGCACATAAACGGGGCGGTTTTATTATAATAAGAGCTCCTTATGACATCATAAAGAGGGCCAAATTTCAATGACCAATTTTTTGCTCACACCTACAAAGTAGCAATGCTAACCTCTGTTTGCCATGGGCCCTTTAAAAAGAGGAACAGAGAAACGCGATCGAGTCATTTGTTTATGTTTTCGCCATCCTTCCTACGGGATTCTGCAAAAGTTGGTCGCACTTATGGAGGACAAAGTTAAAGAAGCAACTGAAATGAGGGTCACAGCCAGAGGCGGACAATCCATGTGCCATGAGTAAAAGTCCTCTCCAGTATTTTGTTCCAATCACCTGGATTTGCTAATTAGCACAATTTTTCAGCAGGAGGTGACCTCCTGACTTGTTGGTGTTTTAAGCCCTCAACGAAGCCTTCAAGGCAGCGCTGCCTGGAAGGCACTCCACGTGCCCAGAGCGTTTTAGCCAATCACAGCACTGGTGCTAGATATCGAGCCTTCCGTCAGCTTCTGGCAGTTCGAGCTCACCATTGGTCAGGTGAGTAGCGCAGATATGTTAAAATAGGAATGTGACTACTTTTGAATTGAGCTTGAAATTTTTCAAGCCTTTAAGTGACGTATTTGTGCGTCTTCACGTGTCTGTGGCACGACTTTATTTTTGTGCCAGTTTCACGTATTGGTTACACAGTAGTTTTTCATTTTTTCAAACCATTGTCGCAAAGGATTGAGGTTAGATTTGTGGTTAACCTCTCAATTTTTTTCGGCTTTTTTCATGAGAGGATAAAGTTGGGTTTGGCATAAATGTGGATGTCATTTTAAAGGGGACATATTATAAGATTTTTTTTAAGATGTAAACTAAGTCTAAAATAGGTCTGAGCAAAAGTGTGCCGTTTTGGGTGTGTCATTTAAAATGCAAATGAGTGGATGAAGTGCAACCACAGATCACAATGATGGTGGTTTGTTGCAATTGAAACTCAATTGTGCTGTGAAATATTTTCTCTCTCTCTTTCTCTCCATACTAAATGGTTGTGCTTTGGTTGGATAGTGCAGATAAAGGGGGCGGTATTACCTTATTCTGACATCACAATAAGGGCCAAATTACAATGACCTATTTTTCACATCCTTGCAGAAAATGGTTTACCAAAACTAAGTTATTGGGTTGATCTTTTTAACATTTTCTAGGTTGATAGAAGCACTGGGGACACAATTATAGCACTTAAACATGGAAAAAGTCAGATTTTCATAATATGTCCCCTTTAAACATTGGTTTATGTGTTTATTTGTCAGAATTTTAAACTGTTTTCAGTTGTGGTTAGGTTTAGAGTTGGGTTAGGGTGAGGATGCAATATTCTGTAACAGAAAGTTGTTCTAACCCCAATCCCAAACAACAATGGTAAGAAAATAGGAAAAACAGTTGAGTAACCAATACATGAAACTGGCACGAAAAAGAAAGTTGTGCCACAGACACGTGGAAACACGTTACTTAAGCGCTCAAAACATTTCGAGCTAAACTCAAATTCAGTCACATTCCTATCTTAACATATCTGCGCTACTCACCCGACCAACGGTGAGCTTGAACTGCCAGAAGCTGGCAGAAGGCTTGATATCCAGCACCAGTGCTGAATCGCTCGGGGCACTTGGAGTGCCTTCCAGGCAGCGCTGCCTTGAAGGCTTCATTGAGGGCTTAAAACACCAACAAGCCAGGAGCTCACCTCCTGCTGAAAAACTGTGCTTATTAGCAAATCCAGCTGATTGGAACAAAATACTGGAGAGGACTTTTACTCATGGCACATGGATTGTCCGCCTCTGGTCACAGCGATGCAATTCGGCGTGCACGACGATATGGATATAATTAGCAGTCGTTGACAGCTTTTTTTCGGAAGCCCGGAATCGTGGCTGCTGAATAAGTGGAGGGACATGCTAGGCTCCGATATTTTTCAAGCCAACGTAATGGAAAGCTATTGTAGTGGATGAAGTTCACCTAACATACAAATGGTAAGAGATAGTCTTACTGTATGACTTAGTAAATACTTAATGTTGTGATATAAATGAAATGTTGTAAACATAGTAGGTGTTGATGTACGTTCGCTAACTCAGACTTAGTATAATCACAATGATGTTAGTGTCATTGTAGCGAAATAACTAGAAGTTTGATCAGGCTGCAAAAGACGACATTTCAACATACGTCACACACTCCGTTGCTCTGATTGGTGGTAGGTCTATCCAATTGAGTGGAGAGGCATTTTTCGGTTGAGACACGCCCTCATTATTTTAGCTCAATGGAGCGGTATCAGACTCAAATTCTGACTAGAATTGAGTATGACAATGTCAGGCTACTATGAGGGTGCTGTATTTTATACTACAGTCTCACACAATTAATGGAAAATAATACTTCTGATAAGTGTGCAAACACTACACCAGCACATAAGTTTTCTAGATGCTGATGATGTTTAGACTTTATGTACTAAACACAACTATGGAAGTGTGCTGTTATATATTTCCTTGCTATAACAAAACATGTTTTAAACAAACATAGTTATAGCATTTGGAAAATAGTGATGTCCAGTTCATGAACGAATCGTTCTTTTGAACTGGTTCTTTTCAGTGAACGACTTGAATCAGTACACCTAATCGGACTGAATCATTTAAAAAGTTTGTGTCTCGAGACAGCAATGATCCACAAGTTACTCACTTTCAGATGTGCTCGACAGTCATTCCGATTCTAATTAAAAGAGAGTAATCCGTATCTAAACTCGTAGAAGCTCTCCCCAACAGTATCACTGACTGAACCGAGACATGGTGAATTTTGTTGATACTGAGCATGCGCAACAAACATACTGGTATTCTAGAGTCACCGATAAAATAAAAACCTGAATCAAGAACGGTTTCTAACGGACGTGTCCGACATGATGAGCCGTTAATACTGCACATGTGTTACTGAAAAACATGATACAGCGACTCTCGAGTCAGGAACAGGTTGCTGCATTTATGGAGTCACAAGTTCACTGATTTGAGAACAGTTTCTATCGGACGCGTCCAAAGAACTAATCAAAGAACTGTGGATACTGAGCTAGCGTTAGCCAAACAGTACGGACATCAGTGAGTTGCTGTGCTAATACTATAGCCTACATGAACTAAGATGATTGACAGACATAAAATTTATTTAATTTTACCATAAAACTTACGCGAAATATGCATGGAACAGCAAATTATATTAAACACCGTTTTGACAAAAATTTATTTGTATATATATTTTAAGTTGTTATGAGCTTGGTCATGATTTCTGTTACAAGTTTTTGAATGTGCTTTAGTTGGAATTTTTGAATTTTTTTATGTATTTTACCCTCCTGGATGACAGAATTAGATGCGAATGACGTCATTACGTAAAGTACGTTAAAGAACTGGTGAATAGGTTTTTTTTAACCAGTTCTTTGAACGAACAGTCCGAAAAAACTGATTCACAAAAAAGAGTCGGACTTCCCATCACTATTAGAATAGTTAGCGACTAAGAGTCAAGTCCTACTAAAACAACCACTGAACACAATAATGGTGACTTTAAATGAAACAGCCAACATCTAAACCTAAGTTAAGTTAAGATGTAAAATGCAATTTTAGGTTTCAAATAGAGATGGTGATAGAGAGGATAAAGTTACAGATTACAGCTTTTAACTCTGCTTTACAGTTACTTTTAACTCCCTGTACGATTGTGACAGTATGTACACCCAGCAGAGTTGATTTAACTCTGGGGATTTTGCTGTGTTATGACTTATGACCCATCACTGTAAAAAATTTCACTGTTAAATTACAGTAATATACTGGCAGCTAGATTTGCCAGCATAAAGTTGTAATTTTACAGATTACCAACTGTAATTTACAACAACAGTTTTTTACTGTACAAATATTACGGGACGGTACTGTAAAGAAAGGGAGCTGCACAGTATAATACTGTCAGATGTTTGGTTGCATTATACTGTTATTTTAGGGTTCCTGTTGTAATTTATACTGTAGAATGTGATTTTGCTAGCATTGTTAAAATGTAATTTTAAAATAAACACTTAAATTGCTCGCAAAAATACTCAAACAAAGGATGATGATAAAACACTGTTTTTATTAAATATAATAAAATTCAGTGCATCCATAAATGTCAGTTTCTGCCTCACCAATGGGACTGGGCTGAATAAAACATAATGCTGTGATGTCACATAAATATCACAACATTGCAGAATACAATGTGAAAGCCCCACTCAAAGTCCATGAGGTTTCTGATGAGGGTGGCCACTCTGCACTCCATTGCAGCATTTTTCTGGACAAGCTTTCCTGTCTTCTTGGACACCTTCACCTGCCTGGCTTTTGTTCCCCTCTTAGGGTTCACACCAATGAAGCATCTACAAAGTACAATGAGAAAAGTAAAGATTAATTGCAATGAAGACAGATAAAACCAACTGCATTCACAGTATAAATATTCTAGGTTGTTGCCATTCTGGCAGTAATGAGAGAGAAATACTTTATTCAAAACATGTAGCATGATAACAAATTTGGCCTGAACCCAGTGTTATGTCTATATGCACATGCTATCTTAAACTTCGACTCACTATTTAAAAGACCTAATGCAATTAAAGTCAATTTACAAAAAAGAAACAGACACTAATTTAACGCAATGTGACATTCTTGAACAGCTAGAGGATTTACCTTTGAACAAACTCCAGTGTCCTCGCAGCTTCATCTTTCCTTCACAGATGATGTTGTTTTCACTGCTGATCATCCAACCTCCAAATGTGACTTCATCACCAGCAACTGATGCAGACAACAATTATAGTTAATGTCCCAAAAAACTATCAGATATTATACAGCTGCAAATCCATTCCTTAGAAAAGCTAATGATATTAATTTCAGAAAGAGATTTTTTAGACAGACTGAAAGACTTTTCTATAGGCCTACTGTTTTATTGTTCTATACTCCATACCTTAGTGTTACACTTACCCAGCAGTATCAGCCTTGGACTAGCCATTTTCAATATTTTACTATGTTCTTACCTCAACTTAGACAAATTAATACAGCCCTATCTTTTTTCAATGCATGCACTTCATCTTTGTACAGTGCCTCGTGAATGTGTTAGCGTTTAGCCTAACCCCAATCATTCTAATGGCTCCAAACAAAGGTATTATTTTGTGCCACCATACTTTTTTGTGTAACTACTCATGTAACAGTCTTTAAATAGGGAAAACATGCAAGTGTTTGGTGGCTTCTAAATTCATCCCTGTTTGGAGCCATAGGAATGAATGGGACTAGGCTAAATGCTAACACATTCACGAGGCACTGTACAAAGATTAAAAGTGCACACATTGAAAAAAGATACAAACAAATGGTGAAACAGAGCCCAATCCCTCAAGTAGATTTAAAAAAATATCAATAGATAATCACACGTCAGTCAGACATTTGATTAGATTGCAAATTAACATTAGCATCTTTATTTGTATTTAACTTATATAGCTAGTTGCCAATTCGTTTAACAATCAACTCTAAATATGTCAAAATCAAATAAATCATTTTTAGAAATATTTCAAAAATAAGCAAATATATATAACATTTTGTCAATTATTTTACTTAGAAACACAGACTCTGTTCAGTTTGTGCTTACCTTGATAAACAGGCGAGGAGTAAAAAACACGTGAATTCCTAGTCCATCTCAGTGCTGGTAGGGTCACAATCGGAGTGAAAATGGATAGACAGTCTTTAATTCTGCTTCCTTCTCGTATAATAAAATGCCGAAAAACAGTGAAGTTAAATCAGTTTGACTCCTGGTTGCAGATGAGTTCGTCACATGTCTGACATGCCTGACCAGACCAAAAAATACTGTATTATCCCGTAAGACTGAACAGTAGCTTGCTGTTATTATTTTGCTTGTCATGTTAATGTTTATTTACAGTATTCAACTGTATTTATGAGAAACGGTAAATTACTGTCCAAAATTTCCCGTTTTTTTACAGCAATTTTTTACAGTGTACTGTATAAATACCAACTTGTAGTATACTGTACTGTACTGTACTACACTATAGACAGTTTCATTGCATGCCTCTGGAACAAATACCGATAAAATAAAATACCAATCTGTAGTTTACATTGTATACATTAATTTTATACAGTAATGTTAGCTCAATCTTACAACTACAGTGTGCACAGAGGCACAGTCATTTTGGGACAGAAGTGGCCCTCTCCAAACTCTAGCGATATAATTGGACCATTTTATGATGCAGCATTACGATTTGTTTTCATTGGATATATACAAATATAGACCCCACGTGATCAAACAGAGTTAGCAAATCAGAAAGTTTATCAAAACAATTTCCCAGCATTAAAATATCTGGTTGTTGCGTTTGGTTGCACTAATATAATATACTAATATACATATATACTGTATGTATCTGGCCACTTTATATTTGGCCTTCTGCTAACGTCTTCTATCCACTCCACTATAGTACACGGATCAGGTAGCTGTGTTTAAAAAGTTGATAAAGTCAACTTTTTAAAATAATTTTCTCTGTCTGTGTTGCTTCACTGCTGATTCTTGTCATACTTCCATTGCCAAAATGGCATGTATATGTTGCCACGTCATCATTGTGTGCAAACAGTAAAACTGTCTATATGAAGAGTTTCTTTGCAAAGAGTTAACTCTGTTTTTTTATAATTTTTCAGAAATCTCATTATTGGTTGCGCATTCCAATTCAACTGCAGTTGGTTTGTTTTGATTTAAACCTTCATAACCTAAACAATACAGCTAAGTAGCACCATAAAACAAAATAATAACATAATAATAAACATGTTTTGACAAAAATGTTAAAAACTGAGTTATCTCATTTTGCAACGAAACTCTTCATATAGCCCTTTTAACTACCTGAAATATTTCGCGACTTTGTGAGAACCACATAGTACTGGAAGAAGCTATATATGAACTTATATTGAGAAGTTCCCACTCTCCCTGGGTCTGAAAGTTCACCCGAGATTCAAAAGTAAGAATCTTTGAATCAGTGTGGTCACAAAAGACTAGCTCATTATCTGTGGGGAAAAAAAGCAAATAATTAAACATACATTAGAATTTGATTAATTTAAATGTAAAAATTTTATGTGTTTGTTTTACCTTTATAGACTAAAGATTGAAGTGTTAAATTGCAGGTTTGTGTGTCAAATGGAAACCTGTACAAGTCCATCTTACAGGCTGAGGTCACAGATAAAATATCCACTGTGTATACTACGCCATTATAATCTACCTGCACATATGGACACTCCTTTGATCCAAACTCTGTTTTGATGCTAAATGAACAAAACAAAATAAAAATACTAATGACAAATATTAAAGAGAAACAATTGAAATGAATGATTTGATGATTTATTATAATTTTTTCTTTTAAGTTGACCCGTCATAACAGCAAAGCAAATTTAAAGCTGGCTTGTGCATCTTTCCTCCTTCTCCCAACACACTGTAAAAATGCTGCATTAAGTTCAAACAACTTGGTTTTGCAAGTCAGTTCAACCTACACTGAAAAAAATGAATATGGCCCTAATTAAATGAAGCATAATTCAATTTAGCTAATTTTAACTATCTAAATTAAGTTTTTGATTTTAATTAATATATATATATATATATTAATAGGTTTTATGCAAATTACATGTGTTTTAAATCCAAGTCATGTCAATGAATTAATTTCAGTTTTAAAAAATTTGGTTGGTTCTTTGCGCATGCACGCAGATGCACATTTTCCCTGGCACTAAAAGGAGTTTCCAGTCAGGTTTATGGGGGGAACTAAAGACGGGAATTTCAGCCCCGGAGTTTTGCTCAGTCAGTCTATTTGCACATCACTGAAAAAAATGATTCATTCAATATACTAAATTTTTTAAGGTAAGTGGTTGCAATCAATTTATTCAACACTCTTAAAACGAATGTGTTAAAGGGGTCATATTTAATTCTAATACAGTCTGACTACCCAGGGCCCAGGTCAGGAAACAGATAGATCGGCCTACCCGTCCATCTGTTAGCTGCTCTGACATGTCAAGATCACATATATCGCAGAACTTAGAGTCTATCTTACCAGAGTATCAACACATTTCAACTGTGTGCGTTCCTCGAACAAACGAATACAGAGCACCGTTTACCTCATCTCGTACAAATCTTACTAACATAAAATTAGAAAACAATACGTTTACAGATGAACCTCGAATGTTAAAATTCGGCCCTCTTAACATTAGATCGCTTACCAATAAGGAACCCATTGTCAATGAAATAATTACTGACCAAAACTTAGATGCACTCTCTTTAACAGAAACCTGGCTTAAAGCAGACAATTACATTAGTTTAAACGAATCCACCCCACAAGACTACTATTACCAACATGAACCGCGATTAAAGGGGAGAGGGGGTGGTGTAGCTACAATATACAACAACATTTTTAAAGTTAACCAAAAATCTGAACTAAAATTTAATTCATTTGAAATAATGCTGTTAAATATGGAAATAACAGATCGTAACCATAAACAGCTCTCTTTTGTCCTTGCTACAATCTATAGACCTCCGGGCCATCATGCAGATTTTCTTAAAGAAATATCAAATTTCCTGTCTGACCTCGTAGTCACTGTAGATAAAGCTCTTATCGTTGGTGACTTTAATATACACGTTGATAACCCAACAGATACATTAGGATTAGCGTTTATAGATATTCTAAATTCTCTCGATATTAGACAAAACGTGACAGGGCCCACGCATACCCGTAGGCACACATTAGACTTAATTCTGTCACTCGGGCTCAATATTAATGAAATCGAGATATCACCTCAGAGCGATGCAGTTTCAGATCATTGCCTTTTCTCATACACGGTACTTCTAGATAGGATCACTTGATCCACAATATGCTACCGACTAGCCAGAACAATAATTTCAACCACTAAAGATAACTTTATTAGCACTCTTCCAGACCTGTCCCAAATGAAACATGTAGCAGATAATCCTGAAGATCTAGATATTGTAATAGAAAACCTGAACAGTATTTGTGCTAACACATTGGATGCCGTAGCTTCAATTCGAAAAAAGAGAATCAAAGAAAAAACGCCAGCTCCATGGTACGACCATCATACCGCATCCCTTAAAAAGGCTGCTAGAAAAATGGAAAGAAACTATAGAAGCACAAAGTTAGAGGTATGGCGTGCAGCATGGAAAGAGAGTGTTAAACACTACAGACAGGCTATAAAAATTGCCAGATCTACGTATCTCAGCAATCTTATTAAAGAAAATCATAATAACCCTCGCTTCCTCTTTAGCACAGTTGCGAAACTGACTAGAAATAAAGAACAAACAGAACCCACTAATAAACTCCCACACAATAGTAACGACTTCATAAACTTCTTTACTAAGAAAATTATGATTATTAGGGAAAACATTGTAGGTACCCAAGCAGCCACCACTCTACCCAGTAATATATTTAACGCTAGCTTACCATACGAACATCTTGAGTCATTTAAACCTACTACAATAGAAGAGCTATCTAAATTAGTAGCGTCATCCAAATCATCATCCTGTATATTGGACCCTGTTCCCACAAAATTACTCAAAGAGGTATTCCCTGTAGTGTCTAACCCAGTACTAAATGTATTTAACTCATCACTACACTGCAAAATCCCTGGAGTTAATTTAACACTGCTCAGTGTTTATATAGGTCCACTCTCCAGAGTGTTAAAAAAGTAACACCGGAGAGAGTTAAAATCTGCAATCTGTGACTTTCTCCTCTCTATCACCATCTCTGTTTGAAACCTAAAATTGCA
Source organism: Paramisgurnus dabryanus (assembly GCF_030506205.2). Taxonomy (NCBI): domain Eukaryota; kingdom Metazoa; phylum Chordata; class Actinopteri; order Cypriniformes; family Cobitidae; genus Paramisgurnus; species Paramisgurnus dabryanus. The sequence continues at coordinate 35,002,385 of NC_133339.1, read as the reverse complement.
TTTTACATCTTACTTGTAGAGTCATTTTCTTAACTTAGGTTTAGATGTTGGCTGTTTCATTTAAAGTCACCATTATTGTGATCAGTGGTTGTTTTAGTTGGACTTGACTCTTGACTATTAGCTTGTTAGATTTTTCTAACTGCTATACCTTAGTGTTTTTAAAACACATTGTTATAGCAAAGAAAAGGTTAATGTGTGGTTGAATATTGATGGTTAAAACAAAATGTCAAGCATAATCATTTAATGAACAGATTTATTAATACAGTTTTTCCTACTCATCAGAAGCATCATTTTCTATTAATTATAAATTATAACAGTTCAAGATCCAGAACTCTCATAGCAGTTTGACATTCTAAAGGGTTTTGATAGTGTGCACAAAAACATTAACCGCTGAACAATGTAGATACAAAGACATCAAGAATCGGAGTATGAATCTCAACAATGGTGACAAAGAATATGGTAAAAAAGTTTTTTTTTTTTTAAGTTATTTATTCATGCCGCAGTGCATTCTGGGAGTTCTGGATGAGATTTGTTATTTGTTAATACCCAGCATGCATTGCAGCATGAAGCTTTTCATTTTATTGTCACCATCATTGTGATTCATACTCTGATTCTTGATGTTTAAGTGTCTACATTACACTGCAGTTTTTCTGTATTGTCAGTGTTTAAAAAATGGTTCAGAATAAAAAACTGTTATGAGCGAGCTGGATATCATACTACAGTATCATATTAACATAAATAATTACTTCCAGTAAGAAATCACTAAATAAATTATTTTTTAAGAGTGTTATTTGAAAGTATATCCTAACAACAATTATAATCATAACAATGCACCAGTGTCTCCTCTTTGGCCACAAAAAACATGTTCTTAACACATGCAATTATAACAGGCAAAAAGGCTGAAAAGCTAGGACTAAGACTCAAGAGTCCAATTAAAACAACCACTGATCACAATAATGGTGACTTTAAATGAAACAGCCAACATCTAATCCTAGGATAAGAAAATAACTCTACAAGTAAGATCTAAAATGCAATTTCAGTTTTCAAACAGAGATGTTGATAGAGAGGAGAAAGTCACAGATTATAGCTTTTAACTCTCTCCGGTGTTAATTTTTTAACTCTCTGGGGAGTGGACCTATATAAACACTGAGCAGTGTTAATTTAACTCCCGGGATTTTGCAGTGTAGAATTAGGCTATGTTCCAACAACTTTCAAACTAGCAGTTATTAGACCGCTCATTAAAAAACCAAACCTTGACCAGGGAGATCTAAATAACTTTAGACCAATCTCAAATCTCCCTTTTCTTTCCAAAATATTAGAAAAAGTAGTGGCAAGCCAGCTACGTACATTCTTAGCAAATAATAGTACATATGAAAAGTTCCAATCAGGATTCAGGCCCCACCAAAGCACAGAGACAGCGCTGCTTAGAGTTACAAATGACCTTCTCCTAACATCCGATCGTGGCGAAATATCACTCCTTATATTATTAGACCTTAGTGCAGCCTTTGACACAATAGATCACACAATCTTACTTAATAGGCTAGAAAACTATGTTGGCATCAGTGGTCAAGTGTAGCCTGGTTCAGATCATATCTAACCAATCGCTATCACTTTGTTTATGTAAATGAGGAGGAGTCACATCACTCCATGGTTAAATACGGCGTACCGCAGGGATCAGTTTTAGGTCCTATCCTGTTCTCGTTATATATGTTACCTCTGGGAGATATTATTAGGAATCATAACATACAGTTTCACTGCTACGCAGATGACACACAGCTTTACATCTCCTCACATCCTAGCGAAACACACAATTTTTCTTAGCTATCAGACTGCATCAGTGATATAAGTGACTGGATGGCACATAACTTTCTTATGCTAAACTCCAATAAGACAGAGATACTTGTTATCGAACCGAATCGCTACAAATATAATATGACAGACTACAAGTTGCCCATAGATGGCTGCACTGTGGTGCCAACCTCCACGGTTAAGAATTTAGGTTTGATGTTCGACAGAAATTTATCCTTCGACAGCCATATCTCCAATGTCTGCCGCACAGCATTCTTCCACCTTAGAAATATCTCAAAAATACGCCATATGTTGTCTGCATCAGATGCAGAGAAGCTTATCCACGCTTTTATGACCTCTAGAATAGACTATTGTAACTCGTTACTCGGAGGATGCCATGCAAATCAGGTAAACAAGCTTCAGCTAGGTCAAAACGCTTCTGCAAGAGTTCTTACTCGATCTAAGAAGTATGACCGCATAAGCCCAATTCTGGCATCTTTACACTGGCTACCAGTTAAAGGGGACATATTATGAGATTTTTTTTAAGATGTAAACTAAGTCTAAAATAGGTCTGAGCAAAAGTGTGCCGTTTTGGGTGTGTCATTTAAAATGCAAATGAGCGGATGAAGTGCAACCACTGATCACAATGATGGTGGTTTGTTGCAATTGAAGCTCAATTGTGCTGTGAAATATTTGATCTCTCTCTTTCTCTCCATACTAAATGGTTGTGCTGTGGTTGGATAGTGCAGATAAAGTGGGCGGTATTACCTTATTCTGACATCACAATAAGGGCCAAATTACAATGACCTATTTTTTCACATGCTTGCAGAAAATGGTTTACCAAAACTTAGTTATTGGGTTGATCTTTTTAACATTTTCTAGGTTGATAGAAGCACTGGGGACACAATTATAGCACTTAAACATGGAAAAAGTCAGATTTTCATAATATGTCCCCTTTAAATATCGTATACAATTTAAAATACTACTAATCACCTACAAAGCCTTAAATGGCCTAGCACCCTCATATCTTAGAGAATTATTATCAGAATACAATCCATCACATGCATTGCGGTCACAAAATTCTGGCCTCTTAATAATCCCTAAAATATCAAAAGTGTCTAAAGGTGGCAGATCCTTTTCCTACTTAGCCCCTAAGCTATGGAATGATTTACCAACCGACGTCCGAAAATCAGAGACAGTAGATAACTTTAAATCTAGACTTAAAACTTTTCTCTTTAACAAGGCATTCGCATAGTTTGTTTTAGCAATAGTACTTATCTCCCAATAGCTAGCTTGTACAACCTAATAAATAAATAAATTAATGAATAAATTAAAACCTTTTTTTCGTCAACACTCCAAAGCATGGTAAATGTCATTAATACTCTTTAGTAATCAGAGGTGGACAATCCATGTGCCATGAGTAAAAGTCCTCTCCAGTATTTTGTTCCAATCAGCTGGATTTGCTAATAAGCACAGTTTTTCAGCAGGAGGTGAGCTCCTGGCTTGTTGGTGTTTTAAGCCCTCAATGAAGCCTTCAAGGCAGCGCTGCCTGGAAGGCACTCCAAGTGCCCCGAGCGATTCAGCACTGGTGCTGGATATCAAGCCTTCTGCCAGCTTCTGGCAGTTCAAGCTCACCGTTGGTCGGGTGAGTAGCGCAGATATGTTAAGATAGGAATGTGACTGAATTTGAGTTTAGCTCGAAATGTTTTGAGCGCTTAAGTAACGTGTTTCCACGTGTCTGTGGCACAACTTTCTTTTTCGTGCCAGTTTCACGTATTGGTTACTCAACTGTTTTTCCTATTTTCTTACCATTGTTGTTTGGGATTGGGGTTAGAACAACTTTCTGTTACAGAATATTACATCCTCACCCTAACCCAACTCTAAACCTAACCACAACTGAAAACAGTTTAAAATTCTGACAAATAAACACATAAACCAATGTTTAAAATGACATCCACATTTATGCCAAACCCAACTTTATCCTCTCGCGAAAACAGCCGAAAAAAATTGAGAGGTTAACCACAAATCTAACCTCAATCCTTTGCGACAATGGTTTGAAAAAATGAAAAACTACTGTGTAACCAATACGTGAAACTGGCACAAAAATAAAGTCGTGCCACAGACACGTGAAAACGCAAAAATACGTCACTTAAAGGCTTGAAAAATTTCAAGCTCAATTCAAAAGTAGTCACATTCCTATTTTAACATATCTGCGCTACTCACCTGACCAATGGTGAGCTCGAACTGCCAGAAGCTGACGGAAGGCTCGATATCTAGCACCAGTGCTGTGATTGGCTAAAACGCTCTGGGCACGTGGAGTGCCTTCCAGGCAGCGCTGCCTTGAAGGCTTCGTTGAGGGCTTAAAACACCAACAAGTCAGGAGGTCACCTCCTGCTGAAAAATTGTGCTAGTTAGCAAATCCAGGTGATTGGAACAAAATACTGGAGAGGACTTTTACTCATGGCACATGGATTGTCCGCCTCTGCTAGTAGGCCTTCTCGACAGTTCATTCTTGTTCATTTTCTGTGTGCATCATTGTTGCCTGTTTTTACGTTTCTATTCTGAATAAACAAACAGCGCAGTTTACATGCTTCGTCCTTGTTGCATTAGTTCATTAAGATAATTCTAAACAGATTTCTGTAATTCAAACAACTCTGAATTGTAGTTGAGAATGTCACGGCCCACTATTAAAACATTGTCGATAATGTGTCGGTCGGGCCAGGCTCGGACACAACGTGCAGGGGCTTCGGTCATGGTTTTTGTGCCCGATCTAAGCTCTAATACAGATGATGTTGACGCTGTAAAAGTTTTGAATATGTATTTATTTTTTATCAAACATTTTCAACACTTTTTTACATTAGCCAGGGGATGAAAGAGAAAAAGAACTAAATAAAAACATGAAAATGCTGACATACACCCAGCCAGCAGTGCTTGGTGGGGCAAATGTAAGCCCCATATAGGCTTGCAATATGGGCCCCAAGCTGGGCTTGCACCCGGGTTTCATGCTGGCCCCATCTGACTTAGCGCACATGGTAGATAGGAGTTTTCCTTACTCAAACATGTTCTGAGGGCAGCAAGAATATGTTCACAAAAACGACCAATCAAAATGCTCGTTACTGGTTTTAGCCCTCAGCGGAGCCTTCAAGGCAGCTTCTGCAGTGAAGCAGTTCGAGCTCACCGTTGGTCAGATGAGTAGCGCAGATATGGTAAGATAGGAATGAGACTGTTTTTGAATTCAGCTCGAAACGTTTCGAGCATTTAAGTGACACGTTTTCACGTGTCCGTAGCACGACTTTCTTTTCCGTGCCAGTTTCATGTATTGGTTATTCAAATTTTTTTCCTTTTTTCAAACCATTGTCGATTGGGATTGGGGTTAGATTTGTGCGTTTTGTCACATTTTCAAACTGTTTTCGCGCGAGGATAAAGTTGAGTTTTGGTTAGAATGGCATTGTTTATACATTTATTTACGTAAAATTCAAATTGTTCTTGCTTGGGGTTGGGGTTAGAGTTGGGTTAGGGTGAGGATGTCATTTTATGTAACAGAAAGTTGTTCTAACCCCAATCCCAAGCGACAATGGTAAGAAAATAGGAAAAACAATTGAATAAACAATACATGAAACTGGCACGAAAAAGAAAGTCGTGCCACGGACACGTGAAAACGTGTCACTTAAATGCTCGAAACGTTTCGAGCTGAATTCAAAATCAGTCTCATTCCTATCTTACCATATCTGCGCTACTCATCTGACCAACGGTGAGCTCGAACTGCTTCACTGCAGAAGCTGCCTTGAAGGCTCCGCTGAGGGCTTAAACCAGTAACGAGCATTTTGATTGGTCGTTTTTGTGAACATATTCTTGCTGCCCTCAGAACATGTTTGAGTAAGGAAAACTCCTACGTGCGCCCACGTGAACCTTCTGTAGAAACTAAAGCCAATGTGGACTGAACCAAAGTCAAGTATGGGTGTGGTTGGGTTGAAGAAGTGATGAAGTTAATTAGATAATGAAGAAATGAATGAAGTGATTATTGACCATTAATGATAAACACCTGCTGTTAATAAACAGAATCACTAAAGAAAGATGAACAAGAAGAGAATAAAGACAAAATACCAGCAGAACCACAACAACTACAAAAAATAAATAAACATTTCTTGATGGAGCTAATGTAGACTGCAAAATCCCCAGTGTTAAATTAACATTAACACTGCTTAATGTTTATATAGATCCACACTACAAAAAAGTAACACTTGAAGCATTTTACATCTTACATCTTACTTGTAGAGTTATTTATTAACTTAGGTTTAGATGTTTCATTTAAAGTCACCATTATTGTGATCATTGGTTGTTTTAGTTGGACTCTTGACTCTGTGTTTATTTTTTTCTGCCTGCTATAACTTTCTGTGTTATATTTGTTATGGTAAAGAAGAGACCATGTTGCAGTTCTGTTATGGTGTTTGGTACGTAATGTTGAACATCTAGAAAATGTATTTATTCATTTAGTGTTTGCTCATTTAGCAGATGTATTGGTCTCTCGCAGTAATGTGATGCTACAGTATGATATCTGGCACTCTCAAAAGCGGTTTGTCATTCTGAAGATTTTGAAACAATGTGTACTTAGATTAACCATGGTGTAACTTAAACACACGAACATCAAGTCTCACAGTATGAATCTCAACAATGGTGACAAAGAAAAATGCCAAAATGTTCATGATTTTTTTTTCATGCCGCAGTGCATTCTGGGAGTTCTGGATAAGATTTATTGATACCCAGAATGCATTGCAGCATGAAGCTTTTCATTTTATGGTCACCATTATTGAGATCCATACTCAGATTCTTTATATTTGGGTGTCTAAATTGGACAACAGTTAATTTTGAACTATACATTATTTCAACTTACTTTAAAATGATAAACTGATGAGAGTGCCAGATGTCATACTTCAGTATCGCATTACTGACAGAAAAAATATTTTTGGTAAGCAAACTAAAATAGCATATCAGTTTTTTTACATGACAATCAACACTATATCCTAACCACCACCACAGCCGCCATAGAATCGCACTGGACACTTCTGTCTCTTTCGCTGGCATAACAAACAGGTTTGAAACACACCAAGTTACAGCAACCAGAAAACAACAAGTCAAAAACAGAGTAAAGAGTCCAACTAAAACTACCACTGATCACAATAATGGTGACTTTTAATGAAAGAGCCAACATCTAGACCTAAGTTAATAAATAACTCTACAAGTAAGATGTAAGATGTAAAATGCTTCAAGTGTTACTTTTTTAAAACTCTGTAGTGTGGATCTATATAAACATTAAGCAGTGTTCATGTTAATTTAACACTGGGGATTTTGCAGTCTACATTAGCTCCACCAAGAAATGTTTATTTATTTTTTGTAGTTGTTGTGGTTCTGCTGGTATTTTGTCTTTATTCTCTTCTTGTTTATCTTTCTTTAGTGATTCTGTTTATTAAGAGCAGGTTTTTATCATTAATGGTCAATCATCACTTCATTCATCTCTTCATTATCTAATTAACTTCATCACTTCTTCAACCCAACCACACCCATACTTGACTTTGGTTTAGTCCACATTGGCTTTAGTTTCTACAGAATGTTCATGTGGGCTAAGTCAGATGGGGCCAGCATGAAACCCGGGTGCAAGCCCAGCTTGGGGCTCAAATTGCAAGCCCATATGGGGCCTACATTTGCCCCACCAAGCACTGCTGGCTGGGCATTAGCTTTCTTGATTATCAGATTATTAATAGATTTTAGGTAGCCTATTGCTTAACTTCTAATAGAAAAATACGGAATAATGGTTTATAATCCCCAGATTTACATGTATTAATAATTAACTTTGCAAACAAAAGTAACACATTAATCACATAATATTTCTTATGTAATAAGATATCATAATAGAAAAAACGAATTAAATATTTTCCAAACAAAGTCTTAAGCAAAATATATGAATTCTAACAAAATATATGAATTCTTTTTATTTTATTTTTTTGAATAAGGACAACTCAAAAACAAATGAAAAAATGTTTCTGTATGTTGACCACAAAAGGTACAAAACAAAAAGTTTCGAATATCCCTAACTGCAATACTGCAATATTGCCACAAGGAAACGTGCGTACGTCAAGTCGGAACCTGACGTGGAGGTAAGTACTTTTCCACGTCAAAGACGAGTTTTATAAATCTGAGCGTTTGAGTGGATTTGAGCGTACGCACAGTCTAAGATCAAATGTGTGCGTAAAAACGCTTTATAAATGAGGCCCCTGACGTGGAGGTAAGTACTTTTCCATGTCAAAGAAAAGTTTTATAAATCTGAGCGTTTGAGTGGATTTGAGCGTACGCACGGTCTAAGATCAAATCTGTGCGTACAGATGTGGCCTTTAAAAATGCGCGTTTTCTTCCGCGGCATTCGCCAATTCGTCTCGCAGAGTCTCGCAGCATTCTGCAAGTGCTTTCGGGGGGGCTACTTTCCATTTTCCCTTAAAGGGGACATATTATGAGATTTTTTTAAGATGTAAACTAAGTCTTAATCTAGGTCTGAGCAAAAGTGTGCCATTTTGGGTGTGTCATTTAAAATGCAAATGAACAGCTGAAGTGCAAACACTGATCACAATGATGGTGGTTTGTTGTAATTAAAACTCAATTGTGCTGTCAAGTCCTTCTTTTCTCTCTCTTTCTCTCTGAACTAAATGGCAGTGTTGTGGTTGGATAGTGCAGATAAAGGGGGCGGTATTACCTTATTCTGACATCACAATAGGAGCCAAATTACAATGACCTATTTTTTCACATGCTTGCAGAGAATGGTTTACCAAAACTAAGTTACTGGGTTGATCTTTTTCAAATTTTCTAGGTTGATGGAAGCACTGGGGACACAATTATAGCAGTTAAATATGGAAAAAGTCAGATTTGCATAATATGTCCCCTTTAATGTGTTTCGCTTCACAGAATATCCACCAGGTGGCGCATAAAAACATTGCATTGCGTTGTTTCCAGAAGTTAATAAGGGCATTGCTGAATATTTTACATTGCTACTGTATTAAAACAGCAAAGTGATATGTCAACCCCTTCTTGCCAGCATAACAGCGCATACAACTATTAAGATACGTGCAATGCGAATTTATAGGAAGTGCAACAGAGAATTTAGTGTTAGCCTAATAAACGCGACTCTATTTACAATGAATATCTTAATTATTTGTGTTGTCGAATTTTGACACCGTTTCATTGTTTGTTCATAATATTTATAATTGTCAGTTTTTCTAAAAGTATCAATATTTTAAAGAAATTAATGTGGTATAAAAAGACATGTTTTAAAGTTAAAAATGTTGTAAAAAATATAGTAGTATTTTTATATTTTAAGAATAACAATATGATACATTTATACCGCGCTAAAATGCTTCACATATGGAAAGAGGAATTCTTCTCAACCACCACCAATAAAGTTTACAAATTATTCTTTAGAAAAAAGGCGTTTAAACCCATGCGGGCTGTACAGTTGGCATATGATATCTTTTTTATTTCGTTTTTACATATTTATATTTATAAAATCTTTAATAATAGGCTACCTTTCTTGCGCATATGCAGTCAGTGTTTCTACGTAATTCACAATTGTAAAAAATATTATTGTAAAATAGAATATCACTAAAATAATTTATTAAAGTAACTTAATAAAATGTCTTCATGTCACTTATGTGTTTTTTTAGTTGGTCAAACCAAAATAATTGACACGAACAGAGAAACTGTGCCTTTTGCGGACGAAAAACACCTCCGAAATGTTGAGTTTATGAATATTTACAATATGTACTTTGTGAAATGTGTGTGTAAAATAATCAATTTTATAACATGTGGCTGTAGAGACAAACATGCCGCATCGCCTTCCAGATATCTTACACGTTCGCATTCAACACTTTTCAAAACTTATTTATATTAAATCTAATTAATAATTATAAATTATGACATGAGTAAATTAGAAGTGTACAAAAGAGCCAATTCAGATATTGTTAATTAAAGCTGTTTTATACACCTTTCTGCCTTGTTTAAATTAACAAGAATTTTATTTGCCACTGTCAACACGTTTTGTGATTGATTTAATGATTTATTGCAGAAACTTATATGAAGCAAAGCTATTGTACTAAGCATCTTTATATATATAAATATATGTTATAAATGTTGTAAAAAAATTAACTCTACCAGTGTTAAATCAACACTATTTGGTGTTTATATAATCCACACCAAGATCGGTGTTAAAAATGACTGGTGTTAAAAATATAACTCTGAATCAGTGTTAAAGTTAATGAGATAATGAAGTGATGATTAAGACATTAATGGTGAACACCTGCTGGTCATTCAAATCAATTACATTTTGGACATTTTCCTGTCTCTAAATTTTTATTTTGATGACTAATTTTCTGGTGAAAATAATACTAAAATAATAAAGAAAGACAAATTATTAAATGCAATAGATGAATACTGTTGGGTGTATGCCTCCAAAAGCTGCAATCTTTCACGTTTGCCTCTCTATCAGCATCTCTGTTTAAAAATAAAATGATAACTTGCAGAGTTATTTTCTAAATGGATAAGTTTAACTTTTAAACAGCTGTCAGAACAAAATACAAGTGCTCAACTATTCCAGCATCCACACACGTGATTTAGTAGACAAAGTCAAATAGACGTGATTTCTCACAAGTCAAATAGACATTTATCACAAAATGTATCACATTAAATCTTAAGTTTGTGTTTGTTATGAGTTCATTTGAAGTCACCATTATTGTGATTAGTGTTTCCTTTAGTTAGGCATTTGTCCCTTGACTTTAACTGATCTAACTCTCCTCGTTTAGCAATAGTAACAATGTTTTAGTAAGACCACTTGTTCATTGCTTTATGTAGAGGGAAAACCTTCCAGACCTTCTCAGATTGTTTATTATATTCTACTCTACAAATCATTGAAACATTTAATCACAAATTAATTATGATGAAACAGGCATATAAAAAAGCTCTATGCAAATGACATTGTATTGAATAAGACTGCTGTCATGCTTTAGTGTTTTTTTGTTGTTGTTGTTTTTTGCTTAAGAGAGACTTCATGATTTCTGATACAAATCTCAACGATGGTGACAGTTAATGGTAAGAAAGGTGCAAAATTTTTGTCATGTTGCAATGCATGATGGGATTTATGAATGAGTTTTCTACAATCCTGATACCCAGCATGCATTGCGGCATGAAGCTTTGTTGTTAATTGTCACCATGATTGTGTTTTATAGGCTGATTGTTGATGTCTCAGTGTGTCTGACTGAAACCACAGATTAGATTTAGGTAAACAATATCTAACTCTTCAGGGTATGTGGACTTTTACAGTACTGTTGGATTTCATGGGAGCTTCACAGGGTTGGCGGAACATAAATTAAACACTTATATTCAGTGATTACTTCTTTATGATATCATTGAATCCCAAGACTTACACTTTCCTACTAATTAACATAGTAACAGTTATAGACTTAATTTCTCTCATCTTCCTCTGCTTTAACAGATGTGTTTTATAAACACACTGCCACAATGAGCAGAAGAAAACTAACACTAAACTTCAAGACCCAAGTACCCAACTAAAGGAAACACTAATCGGCACAATGGTGACTAACTTTATTAACCAGATTTACAGCAGTTCTTTAGAAGTTAAACCTATCATCCATGTAACTCTGCAAGCAAGTTGTAATTTTAGTTTTCAAACAGAGATGATGATAGTGTTCATTGAACTCTAGGCATTTTATCTATTGCATTTAATATTTTGGCTTTCTTCCTCATTTTAGTATTACTTTCTCCAGATAAAGAGTCAACAAAATAAAAATTTTAAGACAGGAACAATTTCAAAATTGAGTTGATTTGACACGGAATGACCAGCAGGTGTTCACTATTAATGGCTTAATCACTTCATTATTTTATTAACTTTAACACTGATTTAGTGTTTTTTTAACACCAATCTTGGTGTGGATTATATAAACACCGAGGAGTGTTAATTTAACACTGGGGATTTTGCTGTGTATTCTTATATATTAAGAATAACAATATGATACATTTATATTGCGCTAAAATGCGTTACATATGGAAAGAGGAATTATTCTCAACCACCACCAATAAAGTTTAAACATTATTCTTTAGAAAAACGCCTCCGAAGTGTTGAGTTTATGAATATTTACACTTACAATATATACTTTGTGAAATGTGTGTTTAAAATAATAAATTTCATAACTGTAAAGACAAACACGCCGCATTGCATGATTTTATAAATACCGAGGTCCATATAAGTATTTTCCAGGGCATGCACCCCAGGAAAAAAAGCTTCTTATTTCCCTGCTCTACATATATGAATTTTAATACATCAGAAAACCAAAGAATCAAATACCTATAGATTTCAAACAATGTCAGTATGCGGAAGACTTGTGTTGATCATTAGGAATACATTGTAATAATTATTTTACCATCCTGGACACACTGCTGCACACTTTCTCTTCTTTTGTTATTTATTTAACTTTAATGACTTCAACAGGTACTGTTTATTAGGCTTTAAGACTGAATGCAATAAAATGTTCAAGCCAAAATATGAACATTTAAACTCCGTGCACGCGCGCTACGGGTGGATGAAGTGTTGTACCGCGCACGTGATGCATCGCGTTTTCAAGTTCAAGCTTAGCAGAAGTCCAGTGCAACACAGTGAATCTAATCATACAGTTAAAAACATATCTTCAAGAATTAAAGGGTGGCGTTGAATGTTGTTAATAAACATGCTGAATAACGGAAAGTGAATTACTGGAGGGAGAGAAAGCAGCGCATTAAATTTGGACACCCAAGTGCTCAGCTGCAGTAATGTTTCTTGTCCTGTCACCTTGACAGTCACTACGGTTTCATATTTCTCGTCAATAAACTGCTGTATAATAGTCAGCGTTTGATTACTTACATCTCTCTTGCACTTCCACTAACTGCGCATCTGACCTCTGTGTTGCACCTCTGTCTGCCTGGTTTGATTTTATTGGTCATCTCGGTTTCATTTTGACTTTATCTTAATTAATAGACCCTTTAACTGTTTGTACACCATGATGACATGGCACCGTATGCGTGCGCATTTAGGCAACGGAGGAATGGCAAGAATCAGCAGTGAAGCAACCTTCCCATTACACAAAAAATGCACACGGCCGCGCCGCTCTCAGTGTGTCTGCATCTATGAAAAAAATGTGCACCACCTGCATGCAGAGAGCACTCGCGCTGCCTGCACGACATCCAATCACTGCAGTCCCACGTTGGTTGGATGTTGGGACCGTACCAGTACAGCTCAGCAGTGGTGTAGTCTACTAGGAATTGTAAAGGATTTCCGTATACCCGCTAAAAATAGCGTGAGAGGATGAGTAACAGCATGGTTTTGTGACAGTAGTAGGCCTACAGTATGCTTTTGAATAGATCTCGCGGTAGTGTGATGTCAAAGGCCAACGGGTTTGCGCTGCGCCCCATTAAGTAAGATAAAGTGAAAATTATTCCTAGATGACCAATAAAATCATACCAGGCAGACAGCAAAGGAGGAAGGATACCTCAGTTAGTGGAAGTAATAGGTTAAATTGGGCCGGAGCGCACCGGAGCGCAGCTCCGCCTCCTCGGGTCCACACCTTGCCGGAGCTTCGGTCCGTCTCCTTCAGCAACAGGGTTTAATAACGTTTAACGCAAAGCGAATAATCAGTGTTGGGAACGTTACTTTAAAAAAGTAATTAGTTATAGTTACTAATTACTTCTCAAAAATAGTAACTGAGTTAGTAACTGCGTTACATTATTATAAAAGTAATTAATTACCAGGAAAAGTAATTACTGCGTTACTTAAAAAAATCTAATATTTCAAATAACTTGAATACCCCTTACAAATTAAATATGTTAAATGACTAAAATGAATACTAAAGAGAAATCACAAATTTTTTGGCAGCATGTGACGATTTGAGGTGCTTTATTAGATCAGAATTACTTGCCACAGACGTGGAGAGACTTTTTCTTCATGGGCATAAGTTGCACATTACACAAACATTATTGCCTTTCACCTCAACAATGGAAAAGTAGTGCTTTATACTTCGTGTTTGCGATCGCTACTTTTGAGCTTGTTGTACTTGCCATCACCCTGTCGCCGGTGTTTTCGGAGTGATTGATGCGCGATGCCCGGGCTGCCTGTCAGTGCTTTGAGATGGGGCACAGTCATCAGCAGCACCGCTGCTCGTTGAGAAGAGAAAACGACGCGTATTTTCATGTCAGTCTACAAATGTCTCCAACCACGTCAGAAAAGATAGCTAGATTTGTCCTATAAAGTCGCTAAAGTGATAGAAAGTTGCTAAATCTAGCGACAAAGTGACAAAGTTGCTCAGACTTTTTGACACTGCTCGCTTGCTGAGACTCTTAGTCGGACTGTGCGAGTGGGCGTGCCTGTTTGTGAACTCTGCCTCTGGTTGGCTAACGTCGGAGACTAAGCCAATCACCATCAGCTATGTGGTTCTCCCACCCCCTCTAACACACAGACACACCAATCAGCATCAGTTATGTTTCTCCCAACACACACACAAGAGAAAATCAGTGTTTGGCTGAGAGAGTGAGCATACGCGGGTGAAAATCACTACAGTTAGATCAATTTTAGTAACGCGCAGCATTTTAATGTCAGTAACGATAACGTCGTTATAACGGGGGAAACAGTAATTTATTTGATTACTCGTTACTGAAAAAAATAACGCAGTTACTAACGCCAATTACTTATAACGCCGTTATTCCCATCACTGCGAATAATAACGTTTTCATTCATAGGCTTCAAACTCGTGCTTGCGGGGCACCCTCGACAAAAATCATTTTGAGAAAATCATGCTTCTCAGAGGTCCACTGTGTTTTTAATCCCGTCTGAATCGGCCATGTCTGTGTTTTTCTCTGACGACCTCTGTAATCTGTAAATTTCAGAGCATTTTACCTACTGTTTTACGCCGAACTCAGAGGTCATCTGAGAAATGTAATCCCGTCCGGATGAAGGCGTCTGTGTTTGCTCGCAATATGTTTTGAAAACGCGTTTCTTTTCATGTTTTGGCAAACGTGATCTGCCGACAGGTCTCTAACGCACGTATAGACTATTGTACTTAATTCCTGAATCCCATTCATTCAGATAGCCTATGGATTTGTTTCCATTCGGCGGAATAAAATAATTAAATTAAGACGAGCTGAATATCATACACTGTTAAGACTGGACAAAACGGTTAGTTTTGTAGGTGTTCAGCTTGGGAGTTGTACTCGGTTTAACAAAAAATGGGAATAATAATACAACAGAATATTTGGAATTGGGGCAAGCAGAACATGAATTCACAAATCACAAAAAAATGTAAAATTAGATAAATTAGTTAATGATATTGCGCAAATTTGCTCTCGGTCTCTTCAAGGTCTACGCGAATTAGAGGTTTGTTATAAGACTCCGTTATACATCACGTCTCTTCTAATTGCACAGAAAAAATGAATCAAATGATGCGCATTTAAGTCAGATTTTTATGGAGAATAGGCTTTGTGACCGTTTAACCCAACGTGGACCGAACAAGAAACGTATGCTTTCATGGAGTCCGTGTATGACATCTCCTTTAGTTTTACATATTTTTATTTATATGCATTTAATAATACCGTAAGATCATAATGTATACACTGTAAAAATGATTCAGTGGCTTTGTAAATGTAGGCTATCTAAAATAAATGATTAAATTAACTTAATAATTTTTTTAATGTCAGTTATGTGTTTTTTTTTTAGTTAGACAAACCCAAATAAATGACTAGAAAATATTTTGTTAAATGTACATATTTTATTTGATGTATACGCCTTAATAATATAAGTATTTAATTTACAGATTATTTTAATCAATATATTTGATAAGGTCAGAATTATATATTTCAGTTTTTGAAACTGTAATAATTGCTTTCTTCAAATTAATATTATTTGCATTTAACATCAACTTAAAAAAAATGTACGTTTTACGCCTAACTTGAACTATGATGTACTTACTATTTTTACATTGATATTATTTGAGTAAATGTAGGCAAAAAAATAAATTAATAATAAGTAGAACAAATGTTAATTTTAAAAAATCCCATATAGCCAACAGGTTTTAATCAGCAACAGAGAAACTGCGCCTTTTGCCGATGACAAACACCTCAGAAACTCATCGAATTTATGAATTTTTACACTCACAATATGATTTTATTTACTTACTACAAAAATATAACTCATTATACAAATTTATTCAACACCATTGCACACTTTATATCGAGTTTCATACCATGTAAAGGAAAACATGATAATATAAAAAGTACAGTAATGCAGAAAAGCGCATTACAACCATGTTCAAGCTATTAAAAACGTTCAGATGCAAAAATGAACTAAATGTACAATTAGATAAACTAGTTAATGATATTGCGCAAATGCTCTCGGTCTCTTCAAGGTCTACGCGAATAGAGGTTTGTTATAAGACCCAGTTCACGTCTCTTCTTATTGCACAGAAAAAAATGAATAAAATGATCCGCATTTAAGTCGGATTTTTATGGAGAATAGGCTATGTGACCGTTTAACCCACGTGGACCGAACAAGAAAACTTATGCTTTCATGAAGTCCGTGTATGACATCTCTTTTATTTAGTTTTACATATTTTTATTTATATGCATTTAATAATACCGTAAGATCACAATGTATACACTGTAAAAAATGATTCAGTGGCTTTGTAAATGTAGGCTATCTAAAATAAATGATTAAAGTAACTTAATAAAATCTTTTAATGTCAGTTATGTGATATTTTTTTAGTTAGACAAACCAATATTAATGACTAGAAATAGATATTTTGTTTAAAATGTACATATTTTATTTGATGTATACGCCTTAATAATATAAGTATTTAATTTACAGATTATTTTAATCAATATATTTGATAATGTCAGAATTATATATTTAAGTTTTTAAACCTGTAATAATTGCTTTCTTCAAATTAATATTATTTGTATTTAACATCAACTTAAAAAAATGTACGTTTTACGCCTAACTTGAACTATGATTTACTTACTATTTTTACATTGATATTATTTGAGTAAATGTAGGCAAAAAATTAAATAATAAGTAGAACAAATGTTAATTTTAAAAAATCCCATATAGCCAACGGGTTTTAATCAGCAACAGAGAAACTGCGCCTTTTGCCGATGACAAACACCTCAGAAACTCCTCGAATTGAATATTTACACTTACAACATGATTTTATTTACTTACTACAAAATATAACACATTATACAAATTTATTCAACACAATTGCACACTTTATATCGAGTTTCATAACATGTAAAGGAAAACATGATCATATAAAAAGGTTGTAATGCACTTTTCTGCATTACTGTACATGTTCAAGCTATTAAAAACGTTCAGATGCAAAAATGAACTAAATGTACAATTAGATAAACTAGTTAATGATATTGCGCAAATGCTCTCGGTTTCTTCAAAGGTCTTCGCAAATTATTTTGTTATAAGACTCCGTTATCATCACGTCTCTTCTACTGTGTACACAAAAAAATAAGACGAATGATCCGCGTTAAAGTCAGATTTTTATGAAGAATATTTGACTGTTTATGTAACTGGCAAAAGAAAACTTCGCCAACCAAATGTTTGTCAAAAAGCTTGCATGTGACATCAAAGTACTGCCAAAGCACCGAGAATCCCTGTCATGTTACTTCAATATCATATAGTATGCTTAAAGCATAAAGTCGAGCACACATTGTCGTAGTATGCCCTACTTGAAACATGACTGCCCTCTACAGGTTTTTTATTTCCTGCGTCCCCCACCAAATCCCCCTTCTGCGGGATCTCGCAGAATTTCGGAAGTGCTTGCGGCATTCTGCTTTCAGAGACGCGCATTTTTAAAGGCCACATCTGTAAAAACGCTTTATTAATGAGGCCCCAGGGGCCTCATTTATAAACGTGCGTACGCACAGATTTGATTGTAAAGTTTGCGTAGGCAAAAATCCACAGCAAAGTCCATATTTATAAAAACCGTCTTTGACGTGGAAAAGTGCTTAGCGCCACGTCAGGGTCTGAGCAGACGTACGCACTTTTGCTTGTCTGATTGCTGCAGGTTTTTGGAAATATAAGCCATTCTTGCTGTTTGAAATTCGGTTTAAACCTTGACAAGCGCTTTTTTATATGTCTGACATTAATTACGCATCGTTTAAAGGCGGAGATATGAAACTGCTCAGCTGCGCGCACAAGTTCAAGTTAATTTGCGATTTATAGATTTGAAAGGGGTACGCGCGTTTTCTGCACGTACGTTCGGTTTATGAATCACACGTACGCATTTTTGTTAAATGATAGTAAGATCAAATGTAGGATGGTTTTTACGCAGCATTTTATAAATGAGGCCCCAGAATTGTGAATATAGACCATAGGGTTTAAGAGCTGTAGATGTTTTAGTTTGGAGTTGTCGTTTTTTTAGAAAATGCTCAAAAATAGAAGTGCTGGCTAACAGGTTAAACGCTCAAAACATTTCGAGCTGAATTCAAATACGGTCTCATTCCTATCTTACCATATCTGCCCTACTCATCTGACCAACGGTGAGCTTGAACTGCTTCACTGCAGAAGCTGCCTTGAAGGTTCTGCTGAGGGCTAAAACCTGTAATGGTTTTTTTATTGGTCGTTTGTGTGAACCAATTATATTCTTTCTACCCTCAGAAAATGGAAAACTCCTATCTACAATATGCACTCAAATGTAATGGGCTGCGTGGAGTTTGAGCGAGTGGCCTTTTTTCTAAATATAGTTTTGATGAAGGGTGAGAGTTTTAAAGTTGTTTATAAGTGATGAAGGTTTACCAAATATTTGTTTATAAAAATTAATGCCACTTAGGTAGCCTGAATGACTTTCCTGAATGAAATCCGGAAACGGACCTGGGGCCTCATGTATAAAACTTTGCGTAGATTCCATCCTTAAAGTGTGCGTACGCACATAAGGCAGAATTTGCGTACGCACAAAAGATTTCAGATTTATAAAACCATGCGTACTCCAGAAACTGCGCAAAATTCCATTCATAAATCCCAGTGAGTGGAAGATTGTGCGTACGTGCGTCCCGCCCCCATCTCCTCCCCGAAACAACCATACATGGAGCGTACAACCCCTAGTTTTAATAGGCATAATGTGGTCTGCATATCATTTTAATATGGATTAACGTTATAAAACGCAAGGAAAATATCGTAAAAATATATTTTTAAATTCAAAATAATAAAAAAATGCCAAAATATATATTTGCTGAAATATATTTTGAAATATGTTTTCAAAAATATATTTTCACAAGTAAATACATTTTAAAGCATAAAAAAATATATTTAGCCCTTCATATATTTTAATTCAAGGAAATATATTCACGTCGCATTGGAAGAAAAACTTTATGTTACGAACCTGTAAACAAAACAGTTTTAAAAAGATTAAAATGAAAAAGTTTCAACTTAAAAAATAAACTTTATAAAATTAACTTATTTAGCATATTATTTAAAATATACTTTTGGCCGGAGAAATAATTTTTTTAGGCTTATGGGTTTTATGAAATTAAAACAGTGTTTAAACACTGGCATTGTCAAAGTTGATACTGGTTTCACATATGGCCAGACAGGTGTCATTATATTCATAACATTTTTAATGGAAAACAAACTCAGAGGGAGATTAAATGTTTTTTACCAGCGGATGGTGGAGATCGTTTCGGGTCATGTTCGTCTTTATCTCAGGCGGCAAGTGCATCAATTATACCATTGAAGGCGACTTAATGCATTAAGACTGCAATATTACATACCTTATAAAGAATAGGCTGCTATAGGCAAGTAGACGAGCCCAGCATATAAAAGTTTCGCGTTAAGTGTTTCCCATAATAAAACATAAAGACAATTATGTATTACGCGGCGCTGCCATAAGGCATTAAGATAAAAAAAAGTTCAGTAGCTAAAAACAAAAAGTTCAGTACAAACCTTAAAAAACATATTTACAGGTAAGCAGATGAAACCAGAATATAAAAACCAATGAGTTTAAATACTTGTTAGTGTTTTCTTATATAAACCCGCATTGTAAGAACGTCTCTTTATTAGGCTAAACTTTATTAAATGTCCGAGACGAGTGCATCACATTTTTTTAATCATCTTACAGGTTATAAAGTCTATTGTAGCAATAGTCACTCGGGTTTGTTTCTGTCATTTGGCTTAACTAAATTAAAACTATTAATTTTTTTACAGTTTTGTCTATGATTAGATGATAAAGACTAATACACGAAACATTAGCCTTTAGGGTTTGTTGAGTGAAGAAAAGCTTATTCATGTAGTTCTTTATAGCCTTGCGTTTCAAACACGCAGAAGCGCTCATGACAGATGTGTGGCACTCCATTTACCCATAGAGGCTTCGTCTTTTCAATAATTTTCATCTGTTAAATATTTGCTACTCATAGGCAGGTGCGACTCCTAGATGCAATTTGAGTGATGATCTTCATGAATGAAACAGGAATATTAACAATAAATGTGTATAAAAACAAGAACAGAGTTTGTGTTCTTTCACTCCGCTCAAAAAGAGTGCGTACGCACAGTGGAGAGCATCCGTACGGTGCGCACTTATTTACGTCAAGTTTATTTTTTATAATTCCCGATATGTGCGTGGGAAATTGCGTACGCATATTTCTATGCCCATTTTGTGCGTACGCAACGCTTATACATCAGGCCCCTGGAATGCCCATGGCATCGGAGAGGTAGGCCCCATATGCAGTCGAAACAGGAGTGCATAAATAAAAAGGCATGTTTTTAGTAGCAAAACCTCGCAGCGTCTGCGGGAGCTTGGGCTGGGATGCTCACGGCACCAGATGGGTAGGTCCCACCTGCGTTCGAATGGGGCTCACCCAGCAATTGAAGGGGCAAGACGGATAAACAGAAGAAAAAGAAACATTGCATAGTTTCTGATTGGGGAAACATGCAGTAATGCAAATAGCAGAGCTTAAAAAGAAAACTATTGTTTTTAAATGACTGTGAAATAATGACGTTTAGACAAGCAGCAAAAGCAAAAAAAGCTGATTAACTGAAATTAAGCTGATATGCAAGCGCTGAGCAATTGGAAAAAACACAATTGAATTGGCATGTACCTACTGCCGGCTTCATCGCCACCAATGTAACATGAGAATGTGTTTGGTAACAGCGGGAATGCTCAGGTGTTGAAAACGAGCCAATTAATTAATTCCAGATGAAGTTTCCTTAGAGATAAAAAATAGTTCATGGTTAAATGATTTACAGTTGAATAATACCTTTGGAGGATAGGGCAAATCTCTGAGTATAAATTAAGGTATCTAGATTTTGCCTGGCGGCTTTAGGTAAAAACAGTTTTGTACTGTATGATGACTTACTAGGGATTGACTTGCATCCAGTTCTGATTCTGCACCGATGATGGAAAAACATTAATACGATTTTGCTGCCTGGCACATGCGTGGCAGTTAAATTTGATTTCGTAGACCATCGTAAAAAGCATAGCGAGGGGGCGCAGTGTTTCGTTGACAGTTTAGCAAATTTTAGCGTTTTCAATTTTATTTAGAATGCTACCAGAGCAACATGTAGGACAGAACAAAATTTAGATGAGAGAAGTTTACATTTAAAACAAAACTGGCGATTAAAAAAGGAGATTAAATACGACAACGTTATATAACTGAAATATAGCTTAAAACCCAGAAACCCAAAGGAGGTGGATGGGTCTCATGTCTTGCTCTCAGCGATGCCAGGATCTTTAAAACTTTTTGAACTGTGGGGGAGATCTGCTGGAATAGCATCGGGTGGTTAGATTGAGATTTTTTCAGCGAATAGAGGAATTGCATAGTTAAAAGGGACATATTATGAGATTTTTTTTAAGATGTAAACTAAGGCCATGTTTACATTAGAGCATTTGCGTTTTAAAACGGCATTTTAAAATGAAAACGATCCTCGTTTATACTGGCATTTTAAAAAGAATCTTCATCCACACTATACACCACCATAAACCCATGAAACATGACCAATCATGTAACTGGGCATGCGCATAAAAGTGTAAAATAACTTATTACTCTAATAATAGCTTACCTTTGTGCTTTACGCAGCCTAGGGGTGTGCGATATTGACAAAAAGTCATACCTGGGTCCTTTGCTGGCAACTATAACAGACACTATTTTTGAACCTATAAAAATGTGTTTGGGAAAGTCTTATACTGTTCTATCTCCCCCCTACAACATATTAATATGATTAATAGGTTAATTTTGATTTTATAACTAAACATAAAGGTCTTTATGATTTAAAAAGAAAGCATTCAAGTGAACAGTACTAACAGTAGCGAACTTGAAGCAAAAATAAATTTTAGCAAATGCAAACTTCAATCAAACATAGTAAGAGGTGAAGTATTGCTTTAGCCTACCAGAAATGCTTATTGCATTAATTTTTAAAAGTGTGCGAGGTCCGTGCACGTCCTCCGCTAGCAACAAAGAATAGATAAAAGCGCAAGCGCCTAAACGAGCATTATATATTAATGACGTTGAGTTTATTGTTTTTATTAATTTATATTCACAAAACTTATCAACAAAACATCGATTAAAATTAAGAGACAAATTATCTGAAACGAAATTCATTTTAAAGTAGCAAACAAAACTTAAATTAAACTCAAAAATAATGACTGACCCATTATAATTCTCCCTTCATATTGGCCTTTACAACACCTATATGGCGTTTAAAATGACAGTCTATCTTTCGTAAGCTAACTGAATTTAAACAAAACATAAACACATTAAACCCAACAATACTCAAACTTTAATATAAAACAGACATTATCTATAAGGATACATGTTAAAACAATCCGATATAGCGTTTATAATAGCTGGTTGGTAGATGTTTACTATTTTTGGCAAAACCTCCGTTGCAAACCAACATTTACATGAATAAAATAATTTTTACTTTGAAAATGATGCGTTGTCAGGTTAACATCAGCTGTTCGTTTACATAAGACTCCGTCTACGTTCATTTACACTCAGAGCAACGTCTGAGTTCTCAAACTAAAACAGGGTCTTCAGCGTTTGCGAACGAATTCGTTTATGAGGGTCAAAAACGGTGATGTAGTGTAGATGAAAGGCGTAAACGTAGCAAAAGTAACGCGTTTTAAAGGATAAAAGCATTAATGTAAACATAGCCTAAGTCTAAAATAGGTCTGAGCAAAAGTGTGCCATTTTGGGTGTGTCATTTAAAATGCAAATGAGCGGATGAAGTGCAACCACTGATCACAATGATGGTGGTTTGTTGCAATTGAAGCTCAATTGTGCTGTGAATTATTTTATCTCTCTCTTTCTCTCCATACTAAATGGTTGTGCTGTGGTTGGATAGTGCAGATGAAGTGGACGGTATTACCTTATTCTGACATCACAATAAGGGCCAAATTACAATGACCTATTTTTTCACATGCTTGCAGAAAATGGTTTACCAAAACTTAGTTATTGGGTTGATCTTTTTAACATTTTCTAGGTTGATAGAAGCACTGGGGACACAATTATAGCACTTAAACATGGAAAAAGTCAGATTTTCATAATATGTCCCCTTTAAATAAATAAAACCGAAAACCCAACACGAAATGAAATTTTGCGACTGATTTTCCCCACAAGTTAAATAAACCGAGATGCGGAATTGAATGAGGTTCATGGTCTATAGCAGGTTTTTATTTTACGGGCTGGTTAAAAAAATAAGTAAAAAGCTTAAAGGAAGATTAAGAGATTACCTGGTGCGGCATATGTTTTAGACAGCTCGGGATCTGCAGAGGCAGATTGGAATAAAATATTTTGACAGAATTAAGCAATGATTAATGTCAGACATCATTTAAATGGTAAAATCAGCGTCATAGCTCCACCATCGACTACAAAAGAACAAAGCGACTGGCAGGTGACGAATATTCTGCGTTCAATTTTTAAATAAATAAATAACCCCCTAACGTGAACGAAACAAGCAGAGCACCCTGCTGCGGGTGCTGAGAAACCATGGTAAGCTGTATATCCATCTGGGTATGACGCGAACAAGGAACAGCTTTTAACGTCGGCGGCAAGAGATAGAGCTAGTTAGTGCACTTCTTAGGGAACAAACACCGTCCTGTAGAAGGACAGACGAGCCGACACTTTAAAGCCGGGCAGAATGGAGGCGCGGTGTTGGCAGTAAATTATCGTCTTAATAGCAGGAAAACATTAAAATATATTTGTATTTGGTGTCCCTGCTTAAAAAAAACAGCTAAAACCAGCTTAAGCTGGTTTTAGCTGGTTTAAGATGGAAATAGCTGGTTTTAGCTGGTCTCCCAACCTGGTCATGGTGATCTCCCAGGCTGGTCAAGCTGGTCTCCCAGGCTGGCCAGGCTGGTCAAGCTGGTCTCCCAGCCTGGCCAGGCTGGTCAAACTGGTCTCCCAGCCTGGCCAGGTTGGTCAAGCTGGTCTCCCAGGCTGGCCAAGCTGGTCTCCCAGGCTGGCCAAGCTGGTCTCCCAGCCTGGCCAGGTTGGTCAAGCTGATCTCCCAGCCTGGCCAGCTTAAACAAGCTAAGACAAGCCAGCCTGACCACCAAGCAGGCATGACCAACCTTCAACGTTGACATTGATACAATGTTGAAACAACGGTGAATGGTAAACGGTTGCAAAAGGTTAATACAATGCTTAAAAATCAACATTATAATTTGGTTGAAATAGTGTTAGTACAGTGAATGGTAAATGGTTGTTTTATGACATTTTAATTTGTAAATCCTTTAAATAAAAATGTAAAAACTCATTTTATGAAAATACTTATATTTTTAAAATTTAACAAAAGTAATTGATCAAGTTAAAAATATATTAGACACATGCAAATAAATCATATTTGTATCTTTATTTTTCCCTTTCAAAACAAGTGCCTTTTTGGTAAATATTTTTCTAGGTTGCTCATATTATATAAAGTTTAAGAAGCTACAAATATTTTATGTATACTATTACATTGATTTTAACACTGGTGGGGCATGTGATTTCCATATGATGAATTCAGGAGATGGATTAGGCTATTTTTGTAAGCATTATTATGTTTGTTTTATTTTTAGTATATTTTCATCACAATGTCTAAAATATAATGTTTCAAATATACATTTTAAGAATACGATTAATAACGTAATAACATCCAACCTATTCTCGGCTTTCTTTACGGTGCCACAGACAGCTCCCTCAGCCTTTTGTAAGCAAAACATGCCCATGTGGGCCCACTGTGGGGTTTACTGTGGGACAGTGTGGGCAGGGTAAACTCACACCACATCCCAAATGGGCCCCACACAGGGACATATGGGCAAGGCGAGCGGGCTCCTTATGACTTTGCCCTTTTGAGCCCCATGGGGGTTTTTAGTGGGCATGCCCACAGAAAACCCACATATGCCCCATTTTTTTTTTTAGCTAGCCCCAATTAGTTTGCCATTAATCATAGTAGGGCCTAATATTTTTTTTATATTTTATGCTATGTTTACACGTGGGCTGTTATTTTCATAAACGGACATTTCAACCTCTCCGGTTTCAAAAATAATATCGTGCACACATGTCAGTTTTCAGAAAAGTGTTTATTTACACGTACCCGTGAATATATGCCGTCAAGAGAAGCTCAAGCCCACGTAAGCCAATCACCGGCAGCGCTGGTGGTGACGCGAACTGGTTTTTCATGTTGGAGGGAGGAGTTGTTGCAGTAGGTGATCGATGACGTCAAAGTACCGCGAGAGCGAGTTGAGGAATCATACGTAGAGGTCTAATTTCGAATCTCTCTCGCGGTACTTTGACATCATCGGTTTGTCGGTTCTTGCAGCGCCGCATGAAGTCAAACACGCGCAAGATTGCTGACCTCCGAGCACTCGTCTCTGCTCCTCGACATAATGGAGCAGCTGTATTTGCAAATACAAACATACGAAACGAGTTTGCACGAACATAAATGTGATCTTGGAAGCGTTCAGAGTAGCAGTCACATGTAAACATGGGTCGCACTTTTGACGTAGGTGCGAGCTCTGGCGCATACTCTGTGACGTTGCCTGCTTAAACATCCGTTTGTCTCACTTTACATGCAACCGTGCAACCGAAGATTTTCAAGATCTCCACTCTGGCCGGAGTTCTTAGAAACAATCGGTTTCACAGGCGAGTTCTCCGTTTGCGTGTAAACGAGGGGCACAAACGAAGGTAAATCTCTCAGTTTTTAAAAATAACCATGTACGTGTAAACAGAGCCTTAATTATTAAAATAAGTATTATTATTAAATTATTAAAATAATTATCATTGGTTGTTATTATCTTAGCAGATAATTTTTTTATGTTTATTGTTGTTGTTAAATCAAAAACCAGTTACTACACTTTTATTATAATAAAAACATTTCTTTTATTTTTGTATAAAGCTCTGTCCATTTAGAACAAAATGTGCATGCATGTTTATGAAATAATTGAACCCACCCCCGGATGAAGATCTAAAAAGCTATGTTTTAAAAGCACAATATTTCTGTTTATTTTAACACTGCAAAATCCCTGGTGTTAAATTAACACCGGCTTGGTGTTTATATGGGTACCACCAGCAGGGTGTTAAAAGTAACACCGAAGCAGTGTTAGAGTAAATTAGATAATTAAGCAATCATTAGAGTGATTATTTGATTATTGAAGACACCTGGTGATAATGAGCCGAACTACAACTACAACTTGCAGTCACTGCCTTAGATAAAATCAACTGAAAAGACATCACTCTTATTACAAACCAGACTGACTTTTGTCTACTTTGAAATTGTTTGGTCACCATCATGGTGATCAGTGGTTCCTTTAGTTGGGTGGGTTGACTCTTATTATCCTTTTGAGGTCTTTGCAACAGTGTTTACTGAACACATCATTTGTTGTAAAGGTTGTTAAAGCAAAGTTTATGAAGTTATTTTATAACAGAGATTATAGTATTAAGTAAATTGTTTATACAGTAAAAAAGTTTAATATTCATGGAAAATAAAATGTTGACCAAATATATATTCTCTATTGGTTTTAACTTACAGAGCTTTTCAATTGCTTTTTATTGTTAAAAATACTTGCCGGAAAGTTTTTACTGCGCCTCGCGTGCAGATATCATGAATCACCCTATTAATCACAACAAGGGTGACATAATTTATGTTGCAATGCATGATGGGAGTCATGAGTTTCATACTATGGTGGATCCCAGCATGCTTTGCAACATTATGTTTGTCACCATGACTCCGATTATAGTGGGGTGATTCATGATGTCTGCACGTGAGGCAAAAAGGTATTTCCAGCAAGTATTTAACAATAAAATTTGAGAAGCTTGATCCGAGGAAAGCTATGTTACTGAAATCCAATAGAGAATAATATACATATGATCAACATCTAATTTTCTATGATCACTGAATTTTTTGACTGTGTAAACAATTTACTTAAATCTACAATCTCTGTTATAAAAACTATATAAACTTTGTTTTAACAACCTTTGAAACAAAGATGTGTTTGATAAACACTGTTGCAAATTATTTTCATAGTTCTCAATATTTTGCTTCTGTTTATCACAGACCTAAAAACTGTGTGCTTCTTACATGCCAGTATACAGGCAGTATATTTTGGCTACATTTGAAAGTGTTTAAATGTAAGCATTAAAATTTACAACATGTTAAAACAAAATGATTACAGTTTTCTGTTACTTACATTGTACATGTTTACAAGTCTCTTGGTTGTAATGTATTGACATTGCCAAGTGTAAATGTTAGTTGTTTGGTATAATGCCATTAACAACATAAAGAATGAGATATTCTAAATTACCTTTGTGAACCCTTACTATAATAGGTAGATCTGGTTTGACCCATGTTGAATAAACACAGACACATGCATTTTTCAGGCATTTTACTTCTGTTATTTCATTAATACAGAAAAGAAGACAAACATAGTAGTGCAATTAACTGGCATCTGTAGTGCAAATTGGCAAATAATAAACAAAGGCATATTTCAAGTAAACTTAGACTTCAAGAGGAATTCACAAAAATAGTGCATATATAAAAATCGCATTCACACAATAGGCACTTTTCAAGTAAAAAAAAAAACGCTTTTCACGTAAAAAAACACTTCAAGAGGCCTTAACTTAAGGCTACCTATGTAGAACCCTTTTTAAACTCTTGGTACAAATATATTGGAACTGTTCAGGGTAACATTTAACACTAAAAAAACAAGTCCCCAAAAAACAGTACCAATTGGCAAAAACAAAAACACAATTGCACATCAATTGAAACTTTTTATATATCAATATCGCTAATCTTCCTTAAGGGCTTGGGTATATGAAAACTGAGCCTGCATGGCATCAACAGGTGTGTGTGTCAAATCAGTTATTCAATTCAATTCAATTTTATTTATATAGCGCTTTTCACAATACTTAATTGTTTCAAAGCAGCTTTACATTAATAGAAGAAGTAAAAGCACAGAAAAACGACAGATAGCACAACATAATACACGATAGCATAAGCAGTCAAATTTGCTGCGGCTATGACTCGACATTATAGAAAAAAGTGGCACTGCATTGTGTGGTCTGTTGTTAGCTGACGAGGTGAGTGGGAATGAATGCTGAATTGGTGCTGAATTTGGGGAATAGGAGTGTGTGTGTACTGGTGGGCGTGATTTTTTTTCCCAAACCAGTTCAGATAGGAGTTTTACTTAAACATGAGCTCAGGGGCAGAAAGAAATTTGATTGGTTCACAAAAATGACCAATGAAAGTCCTCAACTGGAGCTTTCAAGGCAGCTTCTGCAGTGAAGCAGTTCGAGCTCACCGTTGGTCAGGTGAGTAGCGCAGATGGTTAGATAGGAATGTGACTGTTTTGAATTCAGCTCGAAATGTTTCGAGCGTTTAAGTTACGTGTTATCACGTTTTCACGTGTCCGTGGCAGGACTTTCTTTTTCGTGCCAGTTTCACGTAATGTTTACTCAATTGTTTTTCCTATTTTCTTACCATTGTCGTTTCGGATTGGAGTTAGAACAACTTTCTGTTATGTAAAATGATATCCTAACCCAAACCCAACTCTAACCCCAACATCAAGTGAAAGCAGTTGAAATTTCTGACAAATAAATGTATAAACCACTGCCATTCTAATCCAAACTCATCCTCGCGCGAAAACAGTTTAAAAATGAAAAAACCCACAAATCTAACCCCAATCCCAAACGAAAATGGTTTGAAAAAAGGAAAAAAAATTGAGTAACCATTACATGAAACTGGCACGAAAAAGAAAGTCGTGCCACGGACACGTGAAAAACGTGGTAACATGTAACTTAAACGCTAGAAACATTTCGAGCTGAATTCAAAACAGTCACATTCCTATCTAACCATCTGCGCTACTCACCTGACCAACGGTGAGCTCGAACTGCTTCACTGCAGAAGCTTCCTTGAAGGTTCCGGTTGAGGACTTTCATTGGTCATTTTTGTGAACCAATCAAATTTCTTTCTGCCCCTGAGCTCATGTTTAAGTAAAACTCCTATCTGAACTGGTTTGGGAAAAAAAATCAAGCGTACTGCTGGAGTGTGTGCATATACTGTTCCATAAGAACCTCTTCCCTCAAATGGGATATTGTAATGTGGCGGTGTCTGCACAACTTGACGCAGGAGAGCAAACCCATCTGCAATTGATGATGTTAGCATATTCAGGGTATTTGTTATTTTAGAGAAGTTCTCAGATGCCTGCTTTTCTGAGGTCTCAATAATTTCCACGAGTTTCTTCTTCACATTTTTGTCATCCTCAATGGCATTCAACCAGTGTGCCTCAGCGGGTAGCTTCCTCTTTAACCGTTCATGCCGGTGTCCCTTCAGTTTAGCCTTTACAGAGTAGACAAAAACAAAATGTATTAAAACATGCCCATCCACAGAAGTAAACCTATCCAAAAATAATCACATTTGATATGAAATTGTTTTATTTCGGTCCTTACAATTAATTATTCATTAATAAGAAAATTATATAAATAATAACCGGAAAAGGTGTAGGCTGAAGTCAATGCTTATTATGCCTACTCTTTATATACATCAAATGAAAGTCACTTCCCCTGGACTTGATCAGTTCAAAATAACACAAGACATTCCCCAAAAAAGACACACACAGTAAAATCCCCGGTGTTAAATAAACACTGTTGGTGTATATATAATCCACTCCCAGATGGGTGTGTAAAAAGACTGGTGTTAAAATTTAACACTGAAGCAGTGTTGAAGTTAATGAGATAATGAAGTGATGATTAAGACATTAATAGTGAACACCTGCTGGTCATTCTGTGTCAAATCAACTTCATTTTAGAATTTTCCCTGTCTTTAAAGGGGTCATATTATGAGATTTTTTTAAGATGTAAGTTAAATCTTTGGTGTCCCAAGAGTGTGAAGGTGAGGATTTTACTCAAAATACCCCACAGATAATTAATTACAGCATGTTTAAATTGCAAATTTGTAGGTCTGAGCAAAAGTGAGCCGTTTTTGGGTGTTTCCTTTAAAATGCAAATGAGCGGATGAAGTCCAAACACTGATCACGATGATGGTGATTTGTTGTAATTGAAACTCAATTGTGCTGTCAAGTTCTTCTTTTCTCCCTCTTACTCTCTGAACTAAATGGCAGTGCTGTGGTTGGATAGTGCAGATAAAGGGGGCGGTATTATTATAATTCGCCTTGCTACCTACCTCACAAAACAGGCGAAATCTGAACGACCTACTTTTTCACATGCTTGCAGTAAATGGCTTACCCAAACAAAGTTACTGGGTTGATCTTTATCACATTTTCTAGGTTGATAGAAGCACTGGAGACCCAATTATAGCACTTAAATATGAAAAAAGTCTGATTTTCATCCTATGACCCCTTTATAGGAGTCATATTATGAGATATTTTTAAGATGTAAAATAAATCTTTGCTGTCCCCAGAGTGTGTATGTGAAGTTTTAGCTCAAAATACTCCACAGCTAATTTATTATAACATGTAAAAATTGATAATTTGTAGGCCTGAGCAAAAGTGAGCCGTTTTTGGGTGTGTCGTTTAAAATGCAAATGAGAGGATGAAGTGCAACCACTGATCACAATGATGGTGATTTGTTGTAATTGAAACTCAATTGTGCTGTCAAGTACTTTTTCCTTTCGCTCTTTCTCTCTGCACTATGGCAGTGCTGTGGTTGGATATTGCAGATAAAGGGGGCGGTATTATTGTAATTCGCCTTACTACCTACCTCACAAAACAGGCAAAATCTGAACGACCTAATTTTTCACACGCTTGCAGAAAATGGCTTACCCAAACAAAGTTACTGGGTTAATCTTGATGACATTTTCTAGGTTGATAGAAGCACTGGGGACCCAATTATAGCACTCAAAAATGGAAAAAGTCTGATTTTCACGCTATGACCACTTTAAGATTTTAATATTTTTCACCGAAATCTAATCTGTGCTTTCAGGCAGACACACTGAGACATCAACAATCAGCCTATAAAACACAACCATGGTGACAATCAACAACAAAGCTTCATGCCGCAATGCATTCTAGGTACCAGGATTGTATAAAACTCATTCATAACTCCCATCATGCATTGTGACATGACAAAATTGTGCAAATTTCATACCATTTACTGTCACCCTTGTTGAGATTTGTATCAGAAGTTATGATCTCTCTCTTAAGCAAAAAAAAAAAAAAAACATTACAGCAGTCTTATTCAGAACAGTGTCATATTCATAGAGCATTTTTGTATTTGCATTATTGTCTTTATAATTTATTTATGATCAAATGTTTTAATAATTGGTAGAGTATAAATAAACAACCTCAGATACTATGAAAAGTTTTCCCTCTACATCAAACAATGAACAAACAGTCTTAATAAAACAATGTTTCAATTGCTAAAAGAGGAAAATTAGTTTAGTGAAGGTCAAAGGACGAATGCCTAACTAAAGGAAATGTTAATCACAATAATGGTGACTTCAAATGAACCCATAACAAACACAAACTTAAGATTTAATGTGATACATTCTGTGATTACATCACGTCAGAAAGATTTGTCTACTAAATCATGTGTGTGGATGCTTGTATTTTGTTCTGACAGCTGTTTAGAAGTTAAACTTATCATCCCGGTTTAGAAAATAACGCTGCAAGTTATAATTTTAGTTTTTTTAACAGATATGATGATAGAGAGGCAAACGTGAAAGATTGCAGCTTTTGGAGTCATACACCCAACAATGTTCATTTAATACTGGGGATTTCGCTGTATTCATCTATTGCATTTTGTATTTCTTCATAATTATACTTTCTCCAGAAAAAATTCCAGGAAAATTTTGTTAATTTGACACAGAATGACCAGCAGGTGTTCACCATTAATGTCTCAATTGTCACTTCATTATCTCTTTAACTTCAACACTGTCTCAGTGTTAAATTTTAACACCAGTCTTTTTACACACTCATCTGGGAGTGGATTATATACCCTGCAAGTAAGCTTACAATGGGCCTGTATGGGCATAGCCTAAGGGCCCCGCACAGGTTTGCTCACTGGCGAAACGTTGGCCCCTTAGCGCTGGCCCTGCATGGGCAGCCCTCACTTAGCCCCCAGGAAGCCCTCACATAGAGAAATCCCCAGAGTTAAATGAACACTGCTGGATGTATATATTGTCCCATCTTACAGAGTGTTAAAAAGTAACAATGAAGCAGAATTAAAAGCTCTGTTATCCTCTTTCTCAACATCTCTGTCTGAAACCTTAAATTGCATTTCACATCTTACTTTTAGAGTCATTTTCTTAACTTATGTTAAGATGTTGGCTGTTTCATTTAAAGTCACCATTATTGTGATCAGTGGTTGTTTTAATTGGACTTTGACTCTTGACTGTTGGCTTGATAGTGTTTTCTGGCTGCTATATCTAAGTGTGTTTAAAACACATGTTATAGCAAAGAAAAGACAATAATAATTGAATATTGATTGTTGATACATAAACAACATCAAACATAATCATTAAATAAACAAATTTATCAGAATAGTTTTCCCCCTTATCAGAAGCATCATTTTCTGTTAATAATGAAATACTACAGTGTTAGGTCCAGAACTCTCATAGCAGTTTATTATTCTGAAGGATTTTGATAGTTTGCACATAAACATTAACCGCTGAATGATGTAGATGCACAGACATCAAGGATCAGAGTATGAATCTCAACAATGGTGACAAAGAAAATGGTAAAAAAGTTCATTATTTATTCATGCCCCAGTGCATTCTGGGAGTCCTGATTGAGATTTGTAATTTGTTGATACCCAGCATGCATTGCAGCATGAAGCTTTTCATTTTATTGTCACCATCATTGTGATTCATACTCTGATTCTTGATATTTGTGTGTCTACGTTGTAAAGCAGTTAATTTTGAGTGTCAGTGTTTCAAACTTCTTCAGAAAGACAAACGGCTTAGAGAGAGCTGGATCTCATACTACAGTGGTTCCCAAATCCAGTCCTCGGGACCCCCCTCCCAGCATGTTTTAGATGTCTCCTTATGAAACACCTGATTCCACTCATCAGGCTCCTTCCAGCCTGCTTGATTTTTTCCCCCAAACCAGTTCAGATAGGAGTTTTACTTAAACATGAGCTCAGGGGCAGAAATAAATTTGATTGGTTCACAAAAACGACCAATGAAAGTCCTCAACCAGAGCCTTCAAGGCAGCTTCTGCAGTGAAGCAGTTTGAGCTCACCGTTGGTCAGGTGAGTAGCGCAGATGGTTAGATAGGAATGTGACTGGTTTGGAATTCAGCTTGAAATGTTACGAGTGTTTAAGTTACGTGTTACCATGTTTTCACGTGTCCACGACTTTCTTTTTCGTGCGAGTTTCACGTAATGGTTACTTAAATTTTTTTCCTTTTTCAAACCATTGTCATTTGGGATTGGGATTAGATTTGTCGGTTTTTTATTTTTAAGCTGTTTTCGCGCGAGGGTGAAGTTGGGTTTGGGTGAGAATGGCAGTGGTTTATACATTTATTTGTCAGAAATTTAAACTGCTTTCACTTGATGTTGGGGTTAGAGTTGGGTTTGGGTTAGGGTTAGAGTGTCATTTTACGTAACAGAAAGTTGTTCTAACCCCAATCCCAAACGACAATGGTAAGAAAATAGGAAAAACAATTGAGTAAACATTACGTGAAACTGGCACGAAAAAGAAAGTCGTGCCACAGACACGTGAAAACGTAACTTAAACGCTCGAAACATTTCAAGCCGAAATCAAAACAGTCACATTCCTATCTAACCATCTGCGCTACTCACCTGACCAACGGTGAGCTCGAACTGCTTCACTGCAGAAGCTGCCTTGAAGGCTCCGGTTGAGGACTTTCATTGGTCATTTTTGTGAACCAATCAAATTTCTTTCTGCCCCTGAGCTCATGTTTAAGTAAAACTCCTATCTGAACTGGTTCGGGAAAAAAAATCACGCTTCCAGCCTAGCCTGATGAGTGGAATCAGGTGTTTCATATAAGGAGACATCTAAAACATGCTGGTAGGGGGGTCCCGAGGACTGGATTTGGGAACCACTGTCATACTATAGTATCACGTTGTCAGAGAAAGATCCTTCTGATTAGTGTGCAAACAATAAATTAATACATACGTTTTTATATGATGATATTTAGACTTTATTTACTGAACTGACCACCACCAAAGTATCGCACCCTGCCATAACAAACATGTCTTAAACTCACAAAGTTATAGCAATCAAACAATTGAACAATGTAAGAGTCAAGAGTCAAGTTTAACTAAATCAAACACTGATCACAATAGTGGTGACTTTAAATGAAACAAAATCTAAACCTAAAGTAAGAAAATGACTCTACCAATAAGATGTAAAAATGCAATTTTAGGTTTCAGACAGAGATGGTGAGAGAGAGGATAACAGCGCTTTTAATTCTGCTTCATTGTTACTTTTTAATATTCTGTAAGATTGGGACAATATATAAATCCAGCAGTGTTCATTAAACTCTGGATTTCTCTATGTGAGGGCTTCCTGGGGGCTAAGTGAGGGCTGCCCATGCAGGGCCAGCGCTAAGGGGCCAACGTTTCGCCAGTGAGCAAACCTGTGCGGGGCCCTTAGGCTATGCCCATACAGGCCCATTGTAAGCTTACTTGCAGGGAAGCAGTGTTTATTTAACACCGGGGATTTTGCTGTGCATCAATAATCTGGGAAATAAACATTTCATAGAACAATACAATACATTCCATACTCAGATTATCAACACCTTGTTTTAAAACATTATCTTGAATTAATTTTAATAAAGTGATTTATTTCCTTATCAAAGTTATTCTATAAATGTACAGCTTTGACAGATAAACTTTTTAAATGAGTTCTTGCCCTTATTTTATTAAACACACATAGGGCCCAGCCAACATTGACATGTGGGCCCCACGTGGGTCCCATCTGGGCAGCATGGGTTACATGTGGGCATGGGCTTCACATGGGCAATATATGTGGGTCCCATGTGGGTTTCCTATGTGGGCCCCATATGGGTTTGCCCATGTGGGGCCCTCATGGCACCTATGTGGGCAAAACATTTTTATGCTTGAAATACATTTTTATTCATTTACCATCTTAAAATAATAACTTTTGGTTGATTGTCACTTTTAAACAAATAGCAAATAATATAACAGATATGATTTGATCAGTATAAAACATTTTAAATGAAAATGCATTATTTTTTACATTTAATTAACATTGATATGTGGGCCCCACATGGGTCCCATATGGGCAACATGGGTTTGTGGCCATGGGCTTAACATGGGCAATATATATGGGTCCCATGTGGGTTGACTATGTGGGTCCCATGTGGGTTTCCCTATGTGGGCCCCATATAGGTTTGCCCATGTGGGATATTAAAACCTCTTACACTCTGAGGCTATTTTGGGGATTTCCGCCTGGATTTGGCCTACCCAATTTCAAAAGCTTCCCATACCCACAAGCAGAGGTGCACATACAAAAGTTTGGTATCATTTTACAGGAAACGCTTTGAAATTACATAAAACACTGTTAGAAGTGCTCAACATGGTTGTATGTGTTGTCAGTCTTCTAATAAACAAAAAAATAAATAGGCGCTTTTTGATGTTTTTTTCTAAAGTCTGTATTTAAAAGTGTATAACTCTGGCCCTGACTGGTAACGAAACCTGCAGACAGTTTTGTTTGATTCCAGCAATTGCCAGCTTACAGAGGAAAAAGGAATTTTTTCTCTATCATAATAAATGCAAAAGTTATTTTACTCCAACTGATGGGAGGAATAATACCCTTTTTGTATACAATTTCTGCCTAAAAGCATTTGAAGTGCTCCCATAACCACATACAGTGGAATAAATGCAATATCTTTATATCATTTTGCAGAAAACCCTTTGACGTTACATAAAAAGCTGCTGTTTGTGACAAATAATGTTATTTATGTTGGTTTTCATATGATAAAACACAAAATTTTCTTTTTTATGTTGTAAATACTGCCTTTGATAGTGTATAACTCTGGTTCTGGGTGCTCTAGCAGACTGCAGACAGTTCTGGTTGTTACCAGCAGCAGACAGTAAACACCCAAAAAAAGAATGAACTCTTTAGCATGTCACATTCAAAAGATATTCTTATTTTACTAAAGGGTGTGGAAATGCATTTTTCATATAAATATTAATTTTTTGTTTTGCACATATAATAAATAGCAAGGGATTAAATATGCACACAACCAAAGAAAATGCTGTGAATGGACTCATTGTTTAGAGTAGGACCTAAGATAAAAGATGGTGTATCATTTGTGGCTATATGTGCTATCTGAGGCAGTCCACACTCAAGTTTCTCATATGTTTACAAAAGACCATTTTTTACCTTATTATTCATTCGATGATTGTTGGATATGTGTTGATAATAGAACAGAAATAACAATGTAGCCTTATTCCTGAGAATGAGAGCTTTCATGTGATATAAGACTTGCCCATGTTTGTCATACTTGAAAAATATGAAATATGTGAATATTAAATCATATAATAAATTGTCGGGGGGGTGATAGTGTAAATTAAGTGTAAATAACTTTCTTACAGTAAAACATATCTCAAAGTGATGCATATCTGCAGAAAGTAGAGACTCTAAGCTTTCAAACAGTATCTCATATGTGGTACTGGGTCCATGACAGACCATTAAAAATTAAAGGAATATTTTATATTAAGTAAAAATAAGATAATTCTGGACCCGGTACAGGGTCCACAGAGTCAAACAAGTTAATGTTGGGCCCTCATGGCACCTATGTGGGCAAAACATTTTATGCTTAAAATACATTTTATATACATTTAAACTCTTAAAATTATTACTTTTGGTTTATAGTCACTTTTATACAAAGAGCAAATAATATCACAGATAGGATATGATCAGTATAAAACATTTTAAATAAAAATGCATTATTGTTAACATTTATTTGTAATATTTGTAACCTGCCAATTATTAATTTTAATTTGCACAGCTGAGCATGAGTGAAAATAAGAAATGTCAGAAAGTTCATCAGTTTGATAAGTGTGTTAATTAAAGAAATGTTTCAAACATTCTAAGGCTCTGTTTACACGTACATGGTTATTTTTAAAAACTGAGAGATTTACCTTCGTTTGTGCCCCACGTTTACACGCAAACGGAGAACTCGCCTCTGAAACCGATTGTTTGTAAGAACTCCGGGCAGAGTGGAGATCTTGAAAATCTTCGGTTGCACGGTTGCATGTAAAGTGAGACAAACGGATGTTTAAGCAGGCAACGTCACAGAGTATGCGCCAGAGCTCGCACCTACGTCAAAAGTGCGACCCATGTTTACATGTGACTGCTACTCTGAACGCTTCCAAGATCACATTTATGTTTGTGCAAACTCGTTTCGTGTGTTTGTATTTGCAAATACAGCTGCTCCATTATGTCGAGGAGCAGAGACGAGTGCTCTGAGGTCAGCAATTTTACGCGTGTTTGACTTCATGCGGCTCTGCAACGGATGATGTCAAAGTACCGCGAGAGCGATTCGAAATTAGACCTCTACGTGTGATTCCTCAACTCGCTCTCGCTGTACGTTGACGTCATCAATCACCTACTGCAACAACTCCTCCCTCCAACATGAAGAACCAGTTCACGTCACCACCAGCGCTGCCAGTGATTGGCTTACGTGGGCTTGAGCGTCTCTTGACGGCAAATATGCACGGGTATGTGTAAATAAACACTTTTCTGAAAACAGACATGTGTGCACGATATTATTTTTGAAACAGGAGAGGTTGAAATGTTCGTTTATGAAAATAACCGCCCACGTGTAAACATAGCCTAAAAGGAGTCTGATTAGTGGAGTCAGGTGTTTCATATAAGGAGACCTCATTACGATCTGCTCACTGCAACGACACATTACGCTTGACAAAGTAGTGCTGCTTCAAATGTTTTTAATTGTGATTTTTATCACATAATATAATATCATATTTTAAATAATCTTTGCTAAAATAGGCAGACTTTTAAAATTACAACTATAAAGATGATAAACATTTAAACTACAAGAATTTCCGCTCAGGCGCAAGAATACAGTTTCTACTGGAGCAGCAGGAGTCTCTCACAACTGTTACACTTGTAATTTATCCTGAGTTATGTTTTTAGAAAATGTAATACTACGGTACAAGTTCATGGACTGCACAGGGATGAATCAAAGCAAACGTGCAAGGACATTTAATGAGTTTGGCTGTGGATGCTTTGGAAGTTCTTCATAAAACGTTTGAGCAAATATTAATTGATGATCAGAAGACCATCTCCAGAAGAGTGAGCAATGTTTGTGTTGTTTTTGAGTTCGAAGAATTTTAAGAGTTTGACTTCTTTCAATGCTTATTTGAAATGTTATGTTAAATTGTTAGTCATTACCTGCCTTAGCAGTTTTGAAATGTTCATGATTATTTTAGCATTGTATTGTTATAAATTGACAATAAAGTATTTTGATATATTGAACCTTTACAGTTTTTTAATTTGATTTCTCATATTGCACTTCCTTCATGTTTTGTGATGTTACAGATGAATGAACTGTTGAATATTTATGCTGAAATCTGATATTTACCGAACTGAAATGATTTGCTTTTATCGGTTTTCAATTTAAAACAAATATATTATTTAAGTAAATTACAATTAAGCATTAAAAGTATAATTATTTCATAATAAGGGACCAGTCCAGTACCCATTAAAAATCCATTCTGGGCCCTGATATGTAACGTGGGCTTCATTACGTGGGTGCAATATGGGCCCTATGTGTGTTGCCCACGTGGGCCCCACATAGGCCCCACTCAGTTTCTATATCAAATTCATGTGGGCAATCCAGGTGGGGCCACAGTGGAACCCATGGACAAACCCATATAGGGCCCACATAGGAAGCCCATATGGGGCCCACATGGGCCCCACCTTGCAATGTTGGCTGGG
Organism: Paramisgurnus dabryanus; assembly: GCF_030506205.2. Lineage (NCBI taxonomy): Eukaryota > Metazoa > Chordata > Actinopteri > Cypriniformes > Cobitidae > Paramisgurnus > Paramisgurnus dabryanus. The sequence goes on along the minus strand of NC_133339.1, from coordinate 34,963,135 downwards.
GGGTGGTTTCCCAGACAGAGATTATTTTAAGGATGAATTATTCTGATGAAGTATTATCTTGAATTTCACGGATAGATGTACACATTCACAAACAAAGCCAACAATATATACACAACAGTGATATGAGAACAAATACATACCTGAAGCAGGTCTCTCCTCTGCTTTACTGTGGGGGTGATGTTCACACTGCCATCAACTTCTAGACCCTCTGCTTCAGACTCGGCGTCCACCAAGGACGAAGAAGATGTGGCGGAGGAAGGAGCGACGGAATCCTCCAGTTCGTAGGTCTCGATGCCGGAGGCGATGGTCGTAGTGGCTGGGGAACCACCCCAAACCTGCTCGCACAGTTCAAAGGAGAGGAGCACCACTCTTTCGTGGCCGCTCCTTCGTCCAGTGTCCACTGAATTTCTGTATTTACCTCTTATTGCCTTAAGTTTCGTTGTCAGATGGGCTCGCGTTATCTCCTCCTTCACATGAGGAAAGTCCTGGTTGGTCTCGGACGGGTATTGCTCCAGGAATCGGGCCAACAAGTTGACATATTTGGACTGGCAAGATTCCCAGTCGACATTGTCTTGGGATTTACTTGCCTTGTAGTCTAACGCTACACAAAGGGGTAACTCAACTTCGCTGTCTGTCCACACAAACGAACCTCGCGCCATGTTTGCTGTTGTGAAAGGAACAGGAAGTCGCTCGTGTTCTTCGTTGGTGTCGATTCTGACGATTTTGATTGGCTTGCATGGCTGTATTCCCCTTCCTACAATACCTCCCACACGTTTGGCATAGTTATTATGGCGCTCGACGGCGTATTTATGCGGGTTGATGTAAATGGACATTTTTTTTGAAAACGATGTTGTGTGCACGATGTTATTATTGAAAACGGAGTATTCGTTTCTCAAAATACCCGGCTATGTGTAAATTTAGTGAGCGACTTAGTTTACATCTTAAAAAAAAATCTCATAATATGTCCCCTTTAAGCCAGGACCCTTTGTTTAATTATGAAATATAACTAGTTTTAACAAACATGCCTTACTAAAAACATTACTTGTGTGAATTTTGAGGCAAAACAAAGGGCACTGATGTATTTTAAAATATGTCACTGCAAGTTGTTTTCAGTTTGGACAGCTCTTATATTTATTTTAGTCTAGGAGTAGTCTAATCTCTGTCCGGGAAAACGCCCCTCGATGCTCTAGAGTACTGCTTACTAAAGTTGCTTAGTTTATCTATTGCATTCACCTAAAAGTTCATACAGCACAGAATTATCAAGTAATATCATCAATTCTGTCCAAATTAGTTCTACTTACAAGCTTTATTCAAGTACATTCAGATATTACTTTTTACAGTAATACACCAAAGATTTATTTTACATCTTTAAAACGTCATGTCAAATGTCCCCTTTAAAAATAAAGGTGATACATTTGGCCAAATAAAAAAATTACTTAAGCCTCTGCCCCCCAAAATGTTTGTGCACCTCCCTGATTTTTAGTACCTCTGACTGAATGGTTCTGTGGGGGACCAAAAATAGTTCCAGAAATCTCAGAAGCAGCATCAGAGAACCCCGGCAACCATGGTTACTTTTACCTTTTTTTTCATAATGCCGGAAGAAGATGAAAACAAACTACAATGGCCCAGTGGCCATTCAATTATAAGTGTTTTTCATTTTTTGCTTGTGTCCTATTGCTAACTTTGCTGTGCTTTGCTTTGTAAATTTCATAGTGTACATCTAGACCACTGTAACTATTACTTTTATAAAGTGGGGAAAATGCCAAAAATTACGTTTTAAAACGTTCTCACCTTTCTCTGATGGTAATGTCTGGAGTCCAAAACAAATCTTTTTGAGCTGAAATTGTGAAAATACCACAAAAATCTGTAGGGTCCCATCCATTCCCTGTTAACCAAAGCTGTGAAAGTGTTTGAACTTTTAATAAAAAATTATATATTTTAAGTTTTATATAAGTTTTGAGTAAAACAAAAGAGTTTTAGAACACTTACAGTGTATAATTTTATTTGTGTTGAGATGCTCTGAGCTTTTTCATTCTGTGGATAAAAGCAAATGTGATGAAACACAACTGCTTGACATCTCAGATTCATACTGTAATGACCCATATAAAGACAGTAAATCATGCTGGACTCATACCACATCTGTGATGGAGTTCACAAACAAGTCCACATAAATGTTGGTGACTGTATCTGTATTAAAGGGTCGTGTGTTATTTAACAAATTGTCTTCCCACGAGCTAAGCCAATTAAAAAGTCTACGATTAGCTAAGGCAGACTCATAAGTATCGCATGATTCTCCACCAGCAGACATCCAACCTGCAAAAATGACACTTCTTTTAACACAGCTCAGATATATTCACCAAGCAAACAGTAAAACAAGTAGTTTTTCTGTTAAAAGTTTTATACTTTTTACATACTTTTGGTCGGCCACACAGACTGTATACAAACAAGTAACCAAATGTATATTATGTTTAAAAGTAAACATAATATACATTTCTATCAAAGTATTTTTAAATGTGTGTGTTGCTTTTAACTGAATGTGTTTTATTTGAGAGAACTATTATAAAAACACAATACACAACACAAATGATAAATATATTTTAAAATATATACTTACAGACTAATGCAAGAGAAAAGGTTACCCAGTGCCGGTCCATGACCAGTAGTTTAATAAAAACCTGTTTGAGATACTTTTGGTGGAGGATGAAGATTCACTTTGGTACACATTATTGTCATTTGCTCTTATTTATACACTGTGAGTGACAAACACGCTCCACCTGCTGCCTGCTGTCATCAGCAAAATCCCCGGTGTTAAATTAACACCGGCTCTGTGTTTATATGGGTACCACCAGCAGGGTGTTAAAAGTAATACTGAAGCAGTGTTAGAGTTAATAAGATACTTTAGCAATCATTTGAGTGATTATTTGATTATTGAAGACACCTGGTGATAATGAGCCAAACTACAACTACAGCTTGCAGTCACTGCCTTAGATAAAATCAACTGAAAAGACATCTCTCTTATTACAAACCAGACTGACTTTTGTCTACTTTGAAATTGTTTGGTCACCATTATGGTGATCTGTGGTTCCTTTAGTTGGGCAGTTTGACTCTTGTTTTCCTTTTGAGGTCTTTGCAACAGCGTTTATTTGTTGTAAAGGTTGTAAAGCAAAGTTTATAAAGTTTTTATAACAGAGATTGTAGATATAAGTAAATTGTTTAAATGTTTATCAAACATATATTCTCTATTGATTTTAACTTATAGAGCTTTTCAAATTTTATTGTTAAATACTTGCTGGAAAGTTTATTTTTTGCCTCACGTGCAGATATTATGAATCACCCCATTAATCGCATCAATGGTGACATAATTTATGTTGCAATGCATGATGGGAGTCATAAGTTTTATACTATGGTGGATCCCAGCATGCTTTGCAACATTATGTTTGTCACCATGGTTGCGCATAATGGGGTGATTCATGATATCTGCACATGAGGCAAAAAAATATTTCCAGCAAGTATTTAACAATAAAATTTGAAAAGCTTGATCCAAGGAAAGCTATGTTACTGAAATCCAATAGAGAATAATATACATATGATCAACATCTAATTTTCTATGAATACTGAATTTTTTGACTGTGTAAACAATTTATTTAAATCTATAATCGCTGTTATAAAAACTTTATAAACTTTGCTTTAACAACCTTTACAACAAATAATGTGTTCAATAAACGCTGTTGCAAAGACCTCAAAAGGAAAACAAGAGTCAAACTGCCCAACTAAAGGAACCACAGATCACCATAATGGTGACCAAACAATTTCAAAGTAGACAAAAGTCAGTCTGGTTTGTAATAAGAGTGATGTCTTTTCAGTTGATTTTATCTAAGGCAGTGACTGGAAGTTGTAGTTCTGCTCATTATCACCAGGTGTCTTCAATAATCAAATAATCACTCAAATTATTGCTTAATTATCTAATTAACTCCAACACTGCTTTGGTGTTACTTTTAACACCCTGCTGGTGGTACCCATATAAACACCGAGCAGGTGTTAATTTAACACTGGGGATTTTGCTGTGTCACATATATATATATATGTGTCACAGGGTGACTATGATAGGGCGGAACCAAAAGCAGAGAAGATTGGTTCCGCCCGAAGATGGTTTCCGCCCAGGCCGAGCAGTGCAAAAACGAGCACTTCCTGGTTGCTGTGACAACGCAATCGGGGCTGATAAGCAACAGGTAAGGAGAATTAAGGCTGGTAATGCGTGATTGGAAGAGGGAGGAAGAAGGGAAGTATATATAGACCTGCAGCAACACACAAGGGAGAGTAGATTTCCGGGGCGAGCTCCGCTCCACCAAAGGCAGACCACAAACTTACACTTCCTGTGAAGCGCCGAGGACGCCGTTGATCCGGGAATCGCTTTGGAAGCGAACGGAAAGAGTGCGGGCCCAAGAGAGGCGAAAGGAAGGAGTTGTGGCTATATAATATAGCAAAGCACCACGGAAAACGGGTGATGTGTTGTGTTCTGTTGGCGGTGTCATGTTGTGCTGTGCTGTCGTCAGAGGCGGACAATCCATGTGCCATGAGTAAAAGTCCTCTCCAGTATTTTGTTCCAATCAGCTGGATTTGCTAATAAGCACAGTTTTTCAGCAGGAGGTGAGCTCCTGGCTTGTTGGTGTTTTAAGCCCTCAATGAAGCCTTCAAGGCAGCGCTGCCTGGAAGGCACTCCAAGTGCCCCGAGCGATTCAGCACTGGTGCTGGATATCAAGCCTTCTGCCAGCTTATGGCAGTTCAAGCTCACCGTTGGTCGGGTGAGTAGCGCAGATATGGTAAGATAGGAATGTGACTGAATTTGAGTTTAGCTCGAAATTAGTGATGGTCAACCCGGATCTTTTTAAGGATTCGGGTTATTCTGAGTCACTCACTAATATGATCCGTGTTGTGCGAGTCACTTGGTCAAAATCTCCCAATTCCAATCGCTAAGTCATACTAATGCCAACCAAGCAACTCGGATCACGCGTGCAGCTACGAGTTTATGACTCCTCTGCTCACAAAAAAAGGGCTTATGTGACCTGAGGAACTCGTAAAAAACATGCATGCCCGTGGTAACATTATCAATAACATAATTGTAAAAGTTTGGTGTGTTTAGTTTCATTTCATAACGACAAATATATCAACACCACATTTAGATGTCAGGCTTGGTTGACTTGGACGTGAGAGGAACGTGTCCTGTTTCAGATTGATTTAAAAGATCCACGATAGGCTTCGGTTAATCTTGTGAGTGAGTCCGTGCCAGAGGTAGATAGGAGTTTTCCTTACTCAAACATGTTCTGAGGGCAGCAAGAATATGTTCACAAAAACGACCAATCAAAATGCTCGTTACTGGTTTAAGCCCTCAGCGGAGCCTTCAAGGCAGCTTCTGCAGTGAAGCAGTTCGAGCTCACCGTTGGTCAGATGAGTAGCGCAGATATGCTAAGATAGGAATGAGACTGTTTTTGAATTCAGCTCGAAACGTTTCGAGCATTTAAGTGACACGTTTTCACGTGTCCGTAGCACGACTTTCTTTTTCGTGCCAGTTTCATGTATTGGTTATTCAATTTTTTTTCCTTTTTTCAAACCATTGTCGATTGGGATTGGGGTTAGATTTGTGCGTTTTGTCACATTTTCAAACTGTTTTCGCGCGAGGATAAAGTTGAGTTTGGGTTAGAATGGCATTGTTTATACATTTATTTACGTAAAATTCAAATTGTTCTTGCTTGGAGTTGGGGTTAGAGTTGGGTTAGGGTGAGGATGTCATTTTATGTAACAAAGTTGTTCTAACCCCAATCCCAAGCGACAATGGTAAGAAAATAGGAAAAACAATTGAATAAACAATACATGAAACTGGCACGAAAAAGAAAGTCGTGCCACGGACACGTGAAAACGTGTCACTTAAATGCTCGAAACGTTTCGAGCTGAATTCAAAATCAGTCTCATCGAACTGCTTCACTGCAGAAGCTGCCTTGAAGGCTCCGCTGAGGGCTTAAACCAGTAACGAGCATTTTGATTGGTCGTTTTTGTGAACATATTCTTGCTGCCCTCAGAACATGTTTGAGTAAGGAAAACTCCTACGTGCGCGACGTGGATAGGAGTTTTCCTTACTCAAACATGTTCTGAGGGCAGCAAGAATATGTTCACAAAAACGACCAATCAAAATGCTCGTTACTGGTTTAAGCCTTCAGCGGAGCCTTCAAGGCAGCTTCTGCAGTGAAGCAGTTCTAGCTCACCGTTGGTCAGATGAGTAGTGCAGATATGGTAAGATAGGAATGAGACTGTTTTTGAATTCAGCTCGAAACGTTTCGAGCATTTAAGTGACACGTTTTCACGTGTCTGTAGCACGACTTTCTTTTTCGTGCCAGTTTCATGTATTGGTTATTCAATTTTTTTTCCTTTTTTCAAACCATTGTCGATTGGGATTGGGGTTAGATTTGTGCGTTTTGTCACATTTTCAAACTGTTTTCGCGCGAGGATAAAGTTGAGTTTGGGTTAGAATGGCATGGTTTATACATTTATTTACGTAAAATTCAAATTGTTCTTGCTTGGAGTTGGGGTTAGAGTTGGGTTAGGGTGAGGATGTCATTTTATGTAACAGAAAGTTGTTCTAACCCCAATCGACAATGGTAAGAAAATAGGAAAAACAATTGAATAAACAATACATGAAACTGGCACGAAAAAGAAAGTCGTGCCACGGACACGTGAAAACGTGTCACTTAAATGCTCGAAACGTTTCGAGCTGAATTCAAAATCAGTCTCATTCCTATCTTACCATATCTGCGCTACTCATCTGACCAACGGTGAGCTCGAACTGCTTCACTGCAGAAGCTGCCTTGAAGGCTCCGCTGAGGGCTTAAACCAGTAACGAGCATTTTGATTGGTCGTTTTTGTGAACATATTCTTGCTGCCCTCAGAACATGTTTGAGTAAGGAAAACTCCTACGTGCCAGACAGAGCCGCTCGCCCGCTCCTGCACGGGTCCTGTGAGTGAACCACTCACGTCACTCTGAGTGACTCAGTCAACAAGAGGAGCCGTGTACGTCCGTCGGTGGCGGATCTTTCCAGCAGCACTGCTGCAGCAGTCCTCGTATTTAAAAATGTTAAACATTTGCAGCTTCTACCCAAAACATTGTGCCAGTCAAATATTTCAACAGATTAGCCTACATGAGTCAGTGGGTTAACAACACGAGCAAGGCTTGTTTCTCCTAGCCCAGGATTCAAGCTCCATGAGTTGAGTCACTCTCTGTGTGAATCCCCGAGCCGCAGACCAACTCATTGCCGCGCGCACGCATCCCTTTGTACTCGGACTCGGAGCTGCAAGAAATAATGATCCGGAATAGCAGCTTTTGGTTCACTCGGTACCCCAAGTCGACATTTGGTGATGTAAATTAGCTCGTTGTTGCAAGTTATAGAACCTATGGCAGCTTATGTCGAGTTATTTGTTGTAATTCTGTTGTAAACATTTGAAGAGCTTTGTGTTTAATACAATTTCTAATTTTTAATGCAAAATCTGAGAGCACTCAACTGACTCGGGTTAATGGTCACTAAGGACTCATGGTTCTCGAGTCATTTTAGGGATCGGGTTAAATGATCCGAGTTTCGGGTGACTTGCTCATCACTACTCGAAATGTTTTGAGCGCTTAAGTAACGTGTTTCCACGTGTCTGTGGCACAACTTTCTTTTTCGTGCCAGTTTCACATATTGGTTACTCAACTGTTGTTCCTATTTTCTTACCATTGTTGTTTGGGATTGGGGTTAGAACAACTTTCTGTTACAGAATATTACATCCTCACCCTAACCCAACTCTAAACCTAACCACAACTGAAAACAGTTTAAAATTCTGACAAATAAACACATAAACCAATGTTTAAAATGACATCCACATTTATGCCAAACCCAACTTTATCCTCTCGCGAAAACAGCCGAAAAAAATTGAGAGGTTAACCACAAATCTAACCTCAATCCTTTGCGACAATGGTTTGAAAAAATGAAAAACTACTGTGTAACCAATACGTGAAACTGGCACAAAAATAAAGTCGTGCCACAGACACGTGAAGACGCAAAAATACGTCACTTAAAGGCTTGAAAAATTTCAAGCTCAATTCAAAAGTAGTCACATTCCTATTTTAACATATCTGCGCTACTCACCTGACCAATGGTGAGCTCGAACTGCCAGAAGCTGACGGAAGGCTCGATATCTAGCACCAGTGCTGTGATTGGCTAAAACGTTCTGGGCACGTGGAGTGCCTTCCAGGCAGCGCTGCCTTGAAGGCTTCGTTGAGGGCTTAAAACACCAACAAGTCAGGAGGTCACCTCCTGCTGAAAAATTGTGCTAATTAGCAAATCCAGGTGATTGGAACAAAATACTGGAGAGGACTTTTACTCATGGCACATGGATTGTCCGCCTCTGGCTGTCGTGCTGTTATTGCCACGGAGGAATCGGAGTTGGATGAACTGGGCGAAGAAGCGTCGCTAAAGCGAGTCACTAGGTCGGCTAAGTTGAAGACAGTTGCTGTTTTCGATGCGGATAGCCGGGAAGCCTCAGCAAGTGTGAGTAAACAAACTCAACCATTGGGAGTAACTAAGCAAAGAGTATCACCTGATCCTGCGTTGTGAGTTGCCACGTAGCGTTGCGGCCCCACTGGCAAGAGAAGCGTGGACGAGCCAGGGAGGCACGCTGGAAGTAGAGAATATACGTGAGTAGCATTGAAGTCTGTGGTGTATTGTGAATGCAAAAGTATTACCAGATCCTGTGTTGTGAGTTGCCACGTAGCGTTGCGGCCCCACTGGAGAGAGAAGCGTGGCCGAGCCGCGGAGCCACACTGGAAGTAGAGAATATACGTGAGTAGCATTGAAGTCTGTGGTGTATTGTGAATGCAAAAGTATTACCTGATCCTGTGTTGTGAGTTGCCACGTAGTGTTTCGGCCCCACTGGAGAGAGAAGCGTGGGCGAGCCGGGAAGCCACACTGGAAGTAGAGAACATATGTGAGTAGCATCGAAGTTTGTATTGTGGATTGTAAACACAAAGTATTACCTGATCTTGTGTTGAGAGTCACCCCGTAGCGTTGCGGCCCCACTGGAGAGAAAGAAGCGTGGGCAAGCCAGGAAGCATCAGAATCACCACAGGGGGTTCTGTGTCCATCTCCTATCTACTTCTTCCCCTCCACCAAGAAAAACCACCCAACCAACCACACGGCGGGCCCGGGTCGAGTTCTGGCTCCGTCCATAGTTCACGAAGTGTGTGTGTAGTGCTGTGGGTGAGTTTTGTCTTCATTTGTGTGTGTACACCAAAAAGCTTGCAGTGTCGGGCTGTGCTCATGTCGACAGAAGCCACTTCGAGGCCAGAGGAGTCGTGAAGAGATTCTAGCCGTTGAGGTCGGTGGAGTGTGGGTCGAAGAAAATTGTAAGTTGGGATTTCCTTGAGCGTGAAGTGACGAAACCTTCCCTTGACGAGTGGATGGGCAGTGGTGAAGCATCTGGGCGGTTAAAGCGAGTAGACCAATTTATGATCGATGCTTGCGACGAGGGGTTGTTGGGCTAACGACTGTGAGAAATAACTATCTTTGTGTGGAGCCTCTTCAAAGGTTCGCCCCTGTTCCGAAGCACATTGTGCAAACCTCCATGTTGTTAAGTCCACCGCCCTCGAGTAAAGAGGAAATAAGGAAGAAAGAGCCCCAGTCTTGTGTAACACTTACCTTTGCTTACAGCACAAACCTAGAAAAGGAAGAAAAAGCCCCAGTCTTGTGTAACACTTACCTATGCTTATAGCACGAACCTGGAAAAAGGAAGAAACGTCCCAACCTTGCAGTACCCATCTCTGCTCGCAACACGAACCTGTAGGAGAAAGGAGAAGGCCGGTATTAGTATTGGTATACAGTGTAGTAATTACTTTCTCTGATTTTGCCTCCAGGAGAACACTGAAAAAAATGATTCATTCAATTTAATAATTTTTTTTAAGGTAAGCGGTTGCAATCAATTTATTTAAGCTACATTTAAACAAAAACAATTTGTTGAACTTAATCAATTTTATTTAGTTGCCCTAGTATAAAAAGCTGAGTAATTTCAGCCCTATTTAATTATGCTACATTCTCGTATATTATTTATTTATGACTATTATTAATTGCATTTACAAATTTTTTTTAAGGTAAGTGGTTGCAATCAATTTATTTAAGCTACATTTAAGTAAATTAGCTTAAATAAGAGCGGATTAGACGCGCGGAAAAAGCAAGCATTTGACGCGCGTCCGAGGCAAAATCCGCTTCTTGTGGGAGGGGCAACTGCTGTGCGAGTGTCTGTTTGCAAGATGACTGATGTTACTTGTGCATTTATCAAGAGAGTTACCAGTTTGTATTGGGTAACCTTACTATAGGAGGAAAATAAACGGCGCGGGTCGATAAACGTCACGTGACTCAAAGTGAAGTGTGTATTACAACGTACCAGGTTGCCCAAAGTCCTTACTGACACTCTTCCAAGCAAGGTCCTTTTTATTCCTGTCTCCTAATAGAAATAACAACTTGTGTCATAGTGCATGTTCAATAACAATTTCTTTGTGTGTACAAGTGTTTAAAACAAGTGCTCACTGCACATTCACAAAATATAAAATAAAAAAACACAGATGGAAAGAGGCCACAATGTTTGTGAATCAATAAAACAGCACAAAAGTCAAAAACAGTAGTGCTGACTTCACACATTGCACAATAATTATTTTAAAAAAAGTGTTACATTTTTACAGACAACGGTTATGAATCATTAAAAGCATTATTAAAATGTTTAAAACTTCTGATTCCCAGGTCTTAAATGAAAAACAGAGTAGACTGTGACATCTGGACTAACATTTCATGCTGAGCATACATGTCTGCTACAAAATTTCAGTGCAGTGAGTAATTTTTAGAAGGATCTTTTGACAGAAATGCAAAATAATATACAAAACTTTATTATCAGGGGTGTATAAAGACCTTTCAATGTGAACTGTTATGTGTTTATTGCCTTAGAACAAGACCTTTTAATCTACATACACCGAGGGTCCCCTTACATGGAAGTCACCATTTTGTGCTGCCATTTTTTACAGAAGCCCTTAAAGGACAATTTTTTGCCAAGTTGTCTCCAACGATGACATGTTTGTCCTTCTCTATGCGTTTCAAAAGCGAGGGGTGAGCCGTGGCCGTTGGTTGCAACTCGCAACCTCACCACTAGATGCCGCTAAAATTTACACACTGCACCTTTAAAACGTTTTTCAGTCCTTGAATTTTTGGGGAGAGCTTTAGAATCCATCTGCATAATGAATTTCTAAAAATTTTTAAAAAAGTAGTATTTTAGTTCTTTGGGGTACGCCAAATTAAGCACATAGATTGTACCCAGCATCAATGCAGGCTTGTGCCACAGATTTGAGCTGCTCAAGAATCATCACTCCAACAACGATTCCAATATCGTCATAGTCGCCAAGAACACTTTTCTTTTTGATTACACATATGCCCATGGTGATGTTTTCCGGGTCTTTCAATAAGTCATCTTGTTGACTGTCCTACATTTAAATAAAAATAAGCTGTTATAAGAGATTGTTCTGATTCATAACACTTTGACAAGTCTACAGGCAAGGGTAATTACAAAAACTGACACCCCTGTTGCCCATATATTATACAGTGCCCGCCATTAATATTGGGACAGAGTGCACACACTCTGAGCTGTATTGTATTCACAAATTCCAATTTGTCTTTAGGATTTAGGAATTACAGTCTTTTAAATGGGCCAAACGTAATATGACAGTTGATTTAAAAGCTGTAATGGACATGAATTTTGTATTTGTTAAAGGGGACATATTATGAGATTTTTTTTAAGATGTAAACTAAGTCTAAAATAGGTCTGAGCAAAAGTGTGCTGTTTTGGGTGTGTCATTTAAAATGCAAATGAGCGGATGAAGTGCAAACAGTGATCACAATGATGGTGGTTTGTTGCAATTGAAACTCAATTGTGCTGTGAAATATTTTATCTCTCTCTTTCTCTCCATACTAAATGGTTGTGCTTTGGTTGGATAGTGCAGATAAAGGGGGTGGTATTACCTTATTCTGACATCACAATAAGGGCCAAATTACAATGACCTATTTTTCACATGCTTGCAGAAAATGGTTTACCAAAACTAAGTTATTGGGTTGATCTTTTTAACATTTTCTAGGTTGATAGAAGCACTGGGGACACAATTATAGCACTTAAACATGGAAAAAGTCAGATTTTCATAATATGTCCCCTTTAAATAATTTCCTCATATATGAAGCATGTTGGACGCTGTGGCTGTGAACACAAATCATGTACACAATTCATGTCCATAAAACAGCTTTTAAGCGAACTGTCCCATTATATTTGGACCTGAAATACACTGAAATACATGAAATCAGAAAAAATCCAAAGTGCTCAAAAATAGCTGAAAAAATTTTTGTTTGGAAAAAAATAGTTATGTGCTCTTTGGTGTAGGGTATACTAAACGTGTAAAAAAGGGGAATCCAAGGCACTCTTCATATATCAAAAGGTAAAAAGCCTTTATTCAAATATGGCTATAACATTAAAAACATATAACAGGGCAGTAACCCACGCATAGCTGGATAGATAGCCTTCTTCAGGGTATGAAGAAAAAAATGAAGAAGGCTATCTGTGCCGCTACGCATGGGTTACTGCCCTGTTATATGTTTTTAATGTTATAGCCATATTTGAATAAAGGCTTTTTACCTTTTGATATATGAAGAGTGCCTTGGATTCCCCTTTTTTCACACTGAAATACATTTTTACATATATAGTAACATATCCCAATATTTATGAAGGGCAGTGGTGTAGTCTACGTGATACTCAGGACTACGCCGTATACCCACTAGAAATTGTCAAGGATTTCCGTATACCCACTAAAAATAGCGTGAGGATGCGTAACAGCATGGTTTTGTGACATTTCATACTTTTAGTCATAATTTAGATGTGAAGCACTAACCATTAGCATGCTACACTTGCTACTTTAGCTGGTTTAAATGGATATACATAAGCTATTTATTTGATGACTTCCTGCCGAACTGTGCGATCCGATCGGCGTATGAAATCAAATTAATACTATAGCAGCGCTAGAGTGACTGGGGAGCAGACTGCTGTGGCGCCACAAGAACCCACAGGCGAGTGACAACAAAGTAGCGCGAGAGCGATTACAGTTATCACATGGAGAAATCTGCTTTGAATCGCTCTCGCGGTACTTTGACATCACCAAGAGGTCTGCTTAGCGCCAAATGAAGTCGAACCTGCAGTGTAGCTGCTCACGTGACACTGTAAACAAACAGTTTGTGGAGAAGTGAACGAGAGTTACCCGGAGAGTTAACAAGGCACATGTGAGTAAACAACATTTAAATCATCAGTCCAGTTTAATACTTTATCTCGAGGTAAGGTTTCAAGTGCAATAAAATAAGCCTGTTTATGTCCTGATGGTTTTAAGCCTCTTTCAGCATGTTTACTTGTGCTTCACAGTGTTAAACTTCACTTCTCTGTGTTCATTTATATATCTACGTTCAAGATATGATCTTATATATCTTAAACTTCTATGATATATGATCTTAAACTTCTGTGAGGAAATTCATGTCTGCGTTGATGTTCAGTTCAGACTTACAAATTAAAGAGATCATTTTCTTCACTTGGTTTTGGTGTCTATGATGGTCTTGTAATAATAATTAAGTAAAAGCCTATTTTCATTTTTAGACAATGCTTGTATTATATGCAAAAAATAAGCTTTTTATATCAATGACTATGCAAATTTAATTATTAGATTTTGCTGTATTAGAGTTAATTCATGGTCATCTTAAATGTGTAATAATTAAAAACATTTACACCATTAAATTACACATGGTAATGTTATCAATAGTTATGCATGTGTTAGCCACGGATTGAAGATTGTAAACAGTTTATTTAATTTTAATTAACAGTTGAGTAAGTTTTTGCCCCGAGTTAGATGTTGATTAACACTAAACCAGTCTAAAAATCAGTCCAGTTTCTCCAGCTGTAAACCCATTGGCTGTTAAACTCTTTTTTTTTCTTATAATAAACTGACATGTTGATAACACATTCAGTTTATGTGTTTATGAGTACACTTTCAGAATGCTCTGTTACATGAAGATCCATACTGTATGCATCTGTGAGTGTGGTGGTGCGTTGCGCTGGGACGAGTTAGCAAGGGTGAGAGGGGAAAATCAGAGTATACTCACTACAAAAATCTAGACTAAACCACTAATGAAGGGCAAAGTGTGTGTGTGTGTGTGTGTGTGTGTGTGTGTGTGTGTGTGTGTGTGTGTGTGTGTGTGTGTGTGTGTGTGTGTGTGTGTGTGTGTGTGTGTGTGTGTGTGTGTGTGTGTGTGTGTGTGTGTGTGTGTGTGTGTGTGTGTGTGTGTGTGTGTGTCCCAGCCAGCAGTGCTTGGTGGGGCAAATGTAGGCCCCCTATGGGCTTGCAATATGGGCCCCAAGCTGGGCTTGCACCCGGGTTTCATGTTGGCCCCATCTGACTTAGCCCACATGAACCTTCTGTAGAAACTAAAGCCAATGTGGACTAAACCAAAGTCAAGTATGGGTGTGGTTGGGTTGAAGAAGTGATGAAGTTAATTAGATAATGAAGAGATGAACGAAGTGATGATTGACCATTAATGATAAACACCTGCTGTTAATAAACAGAATCACTAAAGAAAGATGAACAAGAAGAGAATAAAGACAAAATACCAGCAGAACCACAACAACTACAAAAAATAAATAAACATTTCTTGGTGGAGCTAATGTAGACTGCAAAATCCCCAGTGTTAAATTAACATTAACACTGCTTAATCTTTATATAGATCCACACTTCAGAGTGTTAAAAAAGTAACACTTGAAGCATTTTACATCTTACATCTTACTTGTAGAGTTATTTATTAACTTAGGTCTAGATGTTGGCTCTTTCATTAAAAGTCACCATTATTGTGATCAGTGGTAGTTTTAGTTGGACTCTTTACTCTGTTTTGACTCGTTGTTTTCTGGTTGCTGTAACTTGGTGAGTTTAAAACCTGTTTGTTATGGCAGCGAAAGAGGCAGAAGTATATGTCATACTGTAGCATCACATTACTGAGAGAGACCAATACATCTGCTAAAGGAGCAAACACTAAATGAATAAATACATTTTCTAGATGTTCAACATTACGCATCAAACATCATAACAGAATTGCAACATGGTCTCTTCTGTACCATAACAAATATAACACACAAAGTTATAGCAGGCAGACAAAATAAACAAAGAGTCAAGAGTCCAACTAAAACAACCAATGATCACAATAATGGTGACATTAAATGAAACATCTAAATCTAAGTTAATAAATAACTCTACAAGTAAGATGTAAGATGTAAAATGCTTCAAGTGTTACTTTTTTAACACTCTGTAGTGTGGATCTATATAAACATTAAGCAGTGTTAATGTTAATTTAACACTGGGGATTTTGCAGTCTACATTAGCTCCACCAAGAAATGTTTATTTATTTTTTGTAGTTGTTGTGGTTCTGCTGGTATTTTGTCTTTATTCTCTTCTTGTTCATCTTTCTTTAGTGATTCTGTTTATTAACAGCAGGTGTTTATCATTAATGGTCAATCATCACTTCGTTCATCTCTTCATTATCTAATTAACTTCATCACTTCTTCAACCCAACCACACCCATACTTGACTTTGGTTCAGTCCACATTGGCTTTAGTTTCTACAGAAGGTTCATGTGGGCTAAGTCAGATGGGGCCAGCATGAATCCTGGGTGCAAGCCCAGCTTGGGGCCCATATTGCAAGCCCATATGGGGCCTACATTTGCCCCACCAAGCACTGCTGGCTGGGGTGTGTGTGTGTGTGTGTGTGTGTGTGTGTGTGTGTGTGTGTGTGTGTGTGTGTGTGTGTGTGTGTGTGTGTGTGTACATTATACAAGTAACGTTATATTATTAACTTTTACCGCGCGCCAAAACAATAACAACACAAAAGACACTAAATATGAATAAGAAAACAAGTAAGAGCTTCATGACAGCAAATACTGCTGATTTTATCTAATTTTAGACCATCAAAAAATAACAGACAAGGCCTTTCATCAGAGCCAGGGAATCCTGTCAGAGATGTAGCCCAGAGAGGGCGGTGGTCAGCGGGGCGAGTGAACACTGACGTCCGCTCTCTGGTTCTCACGTACCGAAGCTTCCTTAAGCAAACGTTCAAACAGGCGCTATCTTAACTAATCGACTGCCTATTTGAATATTATACATATATATTATCGACTGAACTAATCTTAAAACTACATCTTGTGACAAAGAAACTGTAATATTAAAAAACGGCTTGTTATGAGATTCGAAACAGCCGAGTGAAATCCGTGGCGGAAGAAAGTAGTTCCCAAACAAAGAGGCTTTTAACTCTTTCATCGCCAGCGTTTTTAAAAAAAGTTGTCAGCTAGCGCCAGCGTTTTTCATGATTTTCACCAAAGTTTAATGCCTTCCAGAAAATGTTCTTCTTTAAATATATAAACATACAATATACCAAATGAAAGAACAGACCCTCTGCTTTCAAACAAAAAAAACTGTTTCATCCTACCTTTAGTGGTTCTTTTGCAATCAGCTTTTGAATATGGGTAGGTTTTTGCAAAAACACCATATTTTGAGCAAAAAGCAGAGATAATTCCATTTTTGTGACGGACTTTTCATAGAGATCCCATTCAGAGCGATCTTTAAAACAGACACGGACATGCAGCAGCTTGCCATAGGGCAATACTTCCGGTTTTAAAAAGTTGCGGAAGGGCGCCACCTGGTGGGTAATAGCGGTATTGCGGAAAGACGGAAAATCTCGTCATTGGCGGGAAAGCGTTTTCTCTTAATTGACGAGATATCTCAATTAAGAGAATATCTCGTCAATGGCGGGGAAAGAGTTAAAATAACTCTGTAGTTGTTTTCTAGTTTTCGTTTTTCAAACATGTGCCGTCAAACTGTTGTATAAAAGCAATTTCGCTCTCGGAGTCGTGTGGTATTTGGTTAACTTATATCGTCACGGCTGTGATTGCCTCCGGCACTCGGCCTGGAGGAGCTCTCTTATAAACGGCGTATTTTAAGTATATAAAAATATTCACTGTAAAAAAAGGTGCTGTATTACATGAAATATTACTTACTGTGCAAATAGACCGACTGAGCAAAACTCCGGGGCTGAAATATCCCGTCTTCCTTTCCCACCGTCACCGTGAACCTGACTGGGAAACTCCTTTTAGCGCCAGGGAAAATGTGCATTTGTGCGCATGCGCAAAGAACCAAACTATTTTTTTAAACTGAATTTAATTAATTAAAATGTCTTGGATTTAAAGCACATGTAATTCGCTTAAAACCTATTAATATATACTAATTAAAATCAAAAACTTAAATAAAATAATTAAAACTAGCTAAATTGAATTATGCTTCATTTAATTGGGGCCATAATCATTTTTTTCAGTGAAGGGGAGAGCGCCACAGGTTCAAGAGAACAAACCCCAAGGACCCAGTCCCCCTGTCCCCGTGGAAGCCCCGCCTGGAGGCGGGAAGGAACTATTGTTTTAAATTGCCCTTTCCCCTTCCCCCATTGATTTTAAGTAATTTAATAAAGATTTGTTTTAATTATAATTCATTCCTTGTGTGTCTGGTCATTGGGGTGGCTTTGGGACCTCCTCTAGGTGGAAACTAGGAAGGGGCGTGGCCCGTTACATTCTCTGGTCCGCCCCGACCTGTGACAGATGTGTTTTAATTTTTGTATTTACTCTTTTTAACGGTTTGTATGTTTTGTCTGTTTTTATCTGTCCTGTCTTGCGTGGTTTTTGGACATGAGTCTGGCAAATAAACTGAACTGAACTGAACTTAGTGCACCACCCCAGCAACAGAAAGGAAACAGTTTTAAAACATTTTTCTGACAGTGTAGGGATTTTGCAGATGTCTGGCAATTTTTGACAGAACCCTAGAACCTTTTGAGAAATCCTGTACCGCGTGACTCACAGGTTTTGTATATGGACTGCATTCTGATCCCTACATGCTGAAATTAATGTATTTAATACTTTATGTTGTTGACATATGGCAGATATTAATTTTGTGATTGTGACATTAGTTAGATTTCTTGAGGGATTTGTAAAGGATTTCTCATAAAACCAAAAACAGCTGCAGCATGAACATAAGAATATGAATCTGTTTCAAATAAATGTTGTGATGTAAGGATGTACATTAAAAGTAAAACAGCAAGTATAATAAACGGCACATATGGAAAGATTCACTTTCTCTAAGGGTTAGGTTTTGTATTTGGGCTATGGCAGATAATACACAGTTTGTACAGTTTATAAAAGTCATTATGATGAATGTAATCTACCCCACTGATCATAACCGCATTTACTAGAAATGCCACTGGCACAGAGAGGGCAATTTAGTGTTGTCATGAAAAATACACAGATGAAGAAAACCACACCAACATGATCAGGTAGACTGAATAATCTCTCAATAATAATGTCCTAGCTGAACACACACAACACCTGTATGGACAGACTCCAATGTGATATTTCATCAAATATGGATTAATGATAGATTTATTTGCAAGCAGATGTACCGTGCCCTCCAGTATTTGTGTTGTAGGACTCTCACTCATATGATAATTTTTAGGCATTCTCAGCATGCAATTTCTTTTCCTGAGGTAAATCATGTGCAAATGAATTGTTATTTAAAAGGATTATATTTCCGTTGTATATGTATTGTTTTTATAATATATATTATAATATTGTATTGTTAAGTTTATATAATTTATGCTCCAGTGCTTGTTCCACTCATTATCAGAGGCGGACAGCCATGTGCCATGAGTAAAAGTCCTCTCCAGTATTTTGTTCCAATCACCTGGATTTGCTAATTAGCACAATTTTTCAGCAGGAGGTGACCTCCTGACTTGTTGGCGTTTTAAGCCCTCAACAAAGCCTTCAAGGCAGCGCTGCCCAAGTATATATCGCTGCAGCCCGGAGACTGCAGGTAGGAGGACCTTATGCCGCAAGTGGGAGGAGCTTATGCCGCAAGTAGGAGGGATTTCAGAAATGTACAAGTAGGAGGAGTTTACGCTTCAAATGGGACGGTGGTAAATCCTCTGGAAGTTTGTACAGCCCACTTGCGGCTAAAGCTCCACCCACTTGCTGCTAACCCACCCATTTGCAGCTGGCTCCGACCTCCATTTATACCCCTTTCACGCTGCCTGGAAGGCACTCCACGTGCCCCGAGCGTTTTAGCCAATCACAGCACTGGTGCTAGATATCGAGCCTTCCGTCAGCTTCTGGCAGTTCGAGCTCACCATTGGTCAGGTGAGTAGCGCAGATATGGGAAAATAGTTTTTTAATTCAGCTTGAAATTTTTCAAGCCTTTAAATGACGTATTTTCACGTCTTCACGTGTCTGTGGCACGTATTGGTTACACAGTAGTTTTTCATTTTTTTCAAACCATTGTCGCAAAGGATTGAGGTTAGATTTGTGGTTAACCTCTCATTTTTTTCCGGCTGTTTTTGCGTGAGAATAAAGTTGGGTTTGGCATAAATGTGGATGTCATTCTAAGCACTGGTTTATGTGTTTATTTGCCAGAATTTTAAACTGTTTTCGGTTGTGGTTAGGTTCAGAGTTGGGTTAGGGTGAAATATTCTGTAACACAAAGTTGTTCTTACCCCAATCCCAAGCGACAATGGGAAGAAACTAGGAAAAACAGTTGAGTAATATGTGAAACTGGCACAAAAAAAGAAAGTCGTGCCACAGACACGTGGAAACACGTTACTTAAGCGCTCAAAACATTTCAAATTCAGTCACATTCCTATCTTACCATATCTGCGCTACTCACCTGACCAACAGTGAGCTCGAACTGCCAGAAACTGGCAGAAGGCTCAATATCCAGCACCAGTGCTGTGATTGGCTGAAACGCTCGGGGCACGTGGAGTGCCTTCCAGGCAGCGCTGCCTTGAAGGCTTCATTGAGGGCTTAAAACACCAACGAGCCAGGAGCTCACCTCATGCTGAAAAACTGTGCTAATTAGCAAATCCAGTGTGATGTTTATGTTTTTTGACTCAGAACTCATAGACCACATTTGTATAAAATGTTTTTTATTGATTTCCCGAACCTCTTTTGAACGTCTACCTGCACAGTAAAATCGTAGATAGGAGTTTTCCTTACTCAAACATGTTCTGAGGGCAGCAAGAATATGTTCACAAAAACGACCAATCAAAATGCTCGTTACTGGTTTAAGCCCTCAGCGGAGCCTTCAAGGCAGCTTCTGCAGTGAAGCAGTTCGAGCTCACCGTTGGTCAGATGAGTAGCGCAGATATCGTAAGATAGGAATGAGACTGTTTTTGAATTCAGCTCGAAACGTTTCGAGCATTTAAGTGACACGTTTTCACGTGTCCGTAGCACGACTTTCTTTTTCGTGCCAGTTTCATGTATTGGTTATTCAATTTTTTTTCCTTTTTTCAAACCATTGTCGATTGGGATTGGGGTTAGATTTGTGCGTTTTGTCACATTTTCAAACTGTTTTCGCGCAAGGATAAAGTTGAGTTTGGGTTAGAATGGCATTGTTTATACATTTATTTACGTAAAATTCAAATTGTTCTTGCTTGGGGTTGGGGTTAGAGTTGGGTTAGGGTGAGGATGTCATTTTATGTAACAGAAAGTTGTTCTAACCCCAATCCCAAGCGACAATGGTAAGAAAATAGGAAAAACAATTGAATAAACAATACATGAAACTGGCACGAAAAAGAAAGTCGTGCCACGGACACGTGAAAACGTGTCACTTAAATTCTCAAAACGTTTCGAGCTGAATTCAAAATCAGTCTCATTCCTATCTTACCATATCTGCGCTACTCATCTGACCAACGGTGAGCTCGAACTGCTTCACTGCAGAAGCTGCCTTGAAGGCTCCGCTGAGGGCTTAAACCAGTAACGAGCATTTTGATTGGTCGTTTTTGTGAACATATTCTTGCTGCCCTCAGAACATGTTTGAGTAAGGAAAACTCCTACGTGCAGTAAAATCCCCGGTGTTAAATAAACACTGTTGGTGTATATATAATCCACTCCCAGATGGGTGTTTAAAAAGTCTGGTGTTCAAAATATAACACTGAAGCAGTGTAAAAGTTAATGAGATAATGAAGTGATGATTAAGACATTAATGGTGAACACCTGCTGGTCATTCTGTGTCAAATCAACTTTTCCCTGTCTTTAATGTTTTATTTTGATGACTCTTTTTCTGGATGAAGTAATACTAAAATAATGCAGAAAGACAAAATATTTAAATGTTATAGATGAAATCCCCACAGTTAAATAAACACTATCATCATATCTGTTTGAAAACTAAAATTACAACTTGCTTGCAGAGTTACATGGATGATAAGTTTAAAGGGGTCATATGATGAAAATGTTAGCATTGCCACTTTGTAGGTGTGAGCAAAAATAGGTCATTGAAATTTGGCTTTCATTATGATGTCATAAGGATATCTTATTAGAATAATACCGCCTCCTTAATCTGAATTCTCCAACCACTGCACTGCCGTTTAGTGCAGAGAGAAAGAGAGAGAAAAGAAGGACTTGACAGCACAATAGAGTTTGAATTACAACAAACCACCATCATTGTGATTAGTATCTGCACTTTAGCCGCTCATTTGCATTTTAAAAAACACACCCAAAACGACACATTTTTGGACTTGACAGCACAATAGAGTTTCAATTACAACAAACCACCATCATTGTGATCAGTGTTTGCACTTCATCCGCTCATTTGCATTTTAAAAAACACACCCAAAACGACACATTTTTGCTCAAACCTACAAAGTGGCAATGCTAACATTTTCATCATATGACCCCTTTAACTTCGATACAACTGCTGTAAATCTGGTTAATAAAGTTAGTCACCATTGTGTCGATTAGTGTTTCCTTTAGTTGGGTACTTGGGTCTTAAAGGGGTCATATTATGAGATTTTTTTAAGATGTAAGTTAAATCTTTGGTGTCCCAAGAGTGTGAAGGTGAGGATTTTACTCAAAATACCCCACAGATAATTAATTACAGCATGTTAAAATTGCAAATTTGTAGGTCTGAGCAAAAGTGAGCCGGTTTTGGGTGTTTCCTTTAAAATGCAAATGAGCGGATGAAGTCCAAACACTGATCACGATGATGGTGATTTGTTGTAATTGAAACTCAATTGTGCTGTCAAGTTCTTCTTTTCTCCCTCTTACTCTCTGAACTAAATGGCAGTGCTGTGGTTGGATATTGCAGATAAAGGGGCGGTATTATTATAATTCGCCTTGCTACCTACCTCACAAAACAGGCGAAATCTGAACGACCTAATTTTTCACATGCTTGCAGTAAATGGCTTACCCAAACAAAGTTACTGGGTTGATCTTTATCACATTTTCTAGGTTGATAGAAGCACTGGGGACCCAATTATAGCACTTAAATATGAAAAAAGTCTGATTTTCATCCTATGACCCCTTTAAAGTTATTGTTAGTTTTTTTCTGCTCATTGCGGCAGCGTGTTTATTAAACACATCTGTTAGAGCAGAGGAAGATGAGAGAAATGCAGTCTTTAAGTGTTACTATGTTAATTATTATGAAAACATAAGTGTTGTGATTCACTGATCTCAAACAAACAAATAATCACTGAATATAAGTGTATAATTTTATATTCGGTTCACCCCATGAAATCTATATAGCCTTAAGAGTTAATATTTTTCACCAAAATCTAATCTGTGGTTTCAGTCAGACACACTGAGACATCAACAATCAGCCTATAAAACACAATCATGGTGACAATCAACAACAAAGCTTCATGCCGCAATGCATGCAGGGTAACAGGATTGAACAAAACTAATTCATAACTCCCATCATGCATTATGACATGACAAAATTGTGCAAATTTCTTACCATTTACTGTCACCCTTGTTGAGATTTGTATCAGAAGTTATGATGTCTCTCTTAAGCAAAAAAAAAAAAAAAAATTAAAGCATTACAGCAGTCTTACTCAGAACAGTGTCATATTCATAGAGCATTTTTGTATTTGTATTATTGTCTTTATCATTAATTTATGATCAAATGTTTTAATGATTGGTAGAGCATAACATAAATAAACAACCTCAGATGCTATGAAAAGTTTTCCCTCTACATCAAGCAATGAACAAACTTAACAAAACAATGTTACAATTGCTAAAAGAGGAAAATTGGTTTAGTGAAGGTCAAAGGACGAATGTCTAACTAAAGGAAATGTTAATCACAATAATGGTGACTTCAAATGAACCCATAACAAACACAAACTTAAAGGGGTCATATTATGAGATATTTTTAAGATGTAAAATAAAGCTTTGCTGTCCCCAGAGTGTGTATGTGAAGTTTTAGCTCAAAATACTCCACAGCTAATTTATTATAGCATGTAAAAATTGATAGTTTGTAGGCCTGAGCAAAAGTGAGCCGTTTTTGGGTGTGTCGTTTAAAATGCAAATGAACGGATGAAGTGCAACCACTGATCACAATGATGGTGATTTGTTGTAATTGAAACTCAATTGTGCTGTCAAGTACTTTTTCCTTTCTCTCTTTCTCTCTGCACTATGGCAGTGCTGTGGTTGGATATTGCAGATAAAGGGGGCGGTATTATTGTAATTCGCCTTACTACCTACCTCACAAAATAGGCAAAATCTGAACGACCAAATTTTTCACACGCTTGCAGAAAATGGCTTACCCAAACAAAGTTACTGGGTTAATCTTGATTACATTTTCTAGGTTGATAGAAGCACTGGGGACCGAATTATAGCACTCAAAAATGGAAAAAGTCTGATTTTCACGCTATGACCAACAGTATCTGTCTGCGTCCTGCAAGACGGAGGCGTGAGTTGTAGTAGGCATGACTTGTAGTAGTTGTAGGCGTGTCTTGTACTTTTCTAAATCGCGGTCCACCACGCGAGATCTACCTCAAAGTCAGAAGTGAAATTATGAAAGTTTTAAGACTTATTTTAAAGATAAGCTTGTATGTTATCAATTTGGGCATCAATGTGTTTGTAGTGAATTTGTCATTAAATAAGATTTAGAGGCTGTTTGAAAACGGGTTAGGTTAGGACAGGCTGAGGATATATGATGAAAGCCTTTTAATGGTAAATTTCGTTTTGTGCATACATTTGTGCATATTTCAAAAAACGTATGGGTGGAATGTTTTTGGCACTGTGATTCTGCTGGTTAATTAAATAAAATACAATGAATTAATTTATTAATTACTCGTATTAATAAAATGTATATATTAACACGTTCAGGGATTAATAATAATTGAAAGTGATGACAATGGCATTTTTCATCAGATGTTTATATTTACAACAAAAAGAAAACGACACTAAGCCAGGGGTTTTATTATAATTTATAATAAATTAAAGAAGTGCCTCATGAGTCTATTTTTTATGTTATCCTTTGTATATTTATAAATCAAACAGTATGAGGTACATACACAGCACACAGTCAAGTACATTATAAACATTATAAGCTTATACTGCAGGCCTACTACAAACTCTCTCCCATTTTAATAATAACACCCTGACCTCTGCATTACTGAAGCCTCCAAATTAGGCAATTTTGGGAAAAGATTATCATCTTAACTTTCGAGATGTATAGGAGAGCTTGCGTGATCCGTGATGTACAGTACACACTGCATATTAATTGGGTTGTGACTAATATGGTTGTCACTTATTAATTCGGTTGTCACTTCACCTTTTAATGCTTAATCCTGTTCTGACAACCGCATAATACAACCGAATTAACTTCCGCAAAATGCAGGGGACAACCGCATTTATAAAAACTCTGCATAGTGTGTACATTACAACTAAAGTGTTCAAATGTGGATCATGGATATGACAGGTCTCTCTTCTGAAAAACTAAATTCCTAGAAGGGGAAAAGTCTTTTGCGTGCGGTGCAGAAATTGACAGAGAGCGTTTGCTGACTAGTGTTGCCATATCTTGCACTAAAAAAAGCGAACAGGAAAATTCCAATAATTAACCGAAATAAATCCAAGTGCTTATATCAAAATATTGGGTCCCGGTACCTTTACACTTTAATAACACCAAAAACTTGTTCGCTTCATGAGCAAAAAGCAAGCCATAAACGGTTAAGCGCCAAAACAGTACGTACAAAAAACCCGAGGACCTGGCAACACTGCATGACAGCGCGCTGTTTTACAAATGCGTGCAATGCACAACTCCAAGACGGTGGTTTATTGCAAAACATAATGCTGTTAAATTATTTTGGTCAAAGCTTTGAGACCCGAGACGGCAGAACGTTGCTATGGTTATCTCTGTGTCAATCATCACATTTTCGGGAGTGAGTCTTGTTCCGTACAGACATGTAACGAACATTTAAGGGATTCACTCCCGCATTTAAATGCGGTTGTCACTCCCGAAAGTTTGCAGTGTGTAAAATAGAGGATTTAGAAGAGCTTTTTTACCGTGAAAGAGGAAGATCTCGCGTGGTGGACCATGATTTAGAAAAGTACAAGACACGCCTCCTACTACAAGTCACGCCTACTACAACTGACGCCTCCGTCTTGCAGGATGCAGACAGACCCGACTCGCTATGACCCCTTTAATCTAGGTCTGAGCAAAAGTGTGCCGTTTTGGGTGTGTCATTTAAAATGCAAATGAGCAGATGCAAACACTGATCACAATGATGGTGGTTTGTTACAATTAAAACTCAATTGTTCTGTGAATAATTTTTTCTCTCTCTCTTTCTCTTTGCACTAAATGGTTGTGCTGTGGTTGGATAGTGCAGATAAAGGGGGCGGTATTGCCTTATTCTGACATCAAAATAAGGGCCAAATTACAATGACCTATTTTTTCACATGCTTGCAGAGAATGGTTTACCAAAACTAAGTTACTGGGTTGATCTTTTTCACATTTTCTAGGTTGATAGAAGCACTGGGGACACAATTATAGCAGTTAAATATGGAAAAGTCAGATTTTCAAAATATGTCCCCTTTAAGTTTATAACACTATAATTTTTTACAGCATGTTTAAATTGCCACTTTAGTCACAGTAACATGATTAGTTTCAATCATACACTGCTGGCGTTCATATGCATGTCCTGTAAACACCTGTGTAAAAATTTAACATTTGTAATTTTGCTTTGGAGGACCATGCAAAAATGTACTGTTTATGCGTGTATCAATTACAGTGCAAATGTTCTAATAAAATGCAAACACTGATCGCAATGATGGTGACTTCAAATGAAACAGCCAACAAACTTTACAAGTAAGATGTAAAATGCAGCTTTAGGTTTCAAACAGAGATGGTGATAGAGAGGATAAAGTAACATATTGCATTACAATCTTTTAACTGTTTTACTTCCCATTTAATCTGCAGGACACATGAAAACAGAAGACTGAAATGTGTGGGCGGAGTGCAATCACATCTCTAATGAGTTGAGTTAAAACTGACATGATTAACTCTGTCAATGAACTCCAACTCAGAACAACAATTTACTCATTAGGTGTTGAATTCAACTCAGAAGTTTTACACTGAAATTTTAATTCTTGCTGTGTATAAAGTTATATTAAAAGTGAAACCAAACCTTGCCAAGAAAGGACAGAAGCACAATAACAGTGATTATGTAAAGAACAATAAATATTACATTTACAATTCTTGCTGCTAAGGTCCAGCACGGTGAGACTTTTTGTTGTTGTTGGTGATGAGTTAAAGCCTGAAACTCCATGAGGATCTGCTTCAGAATTTCGGGCGTAGATGTCATCTGTTCAGTTCTACCGGTAACTGTGTCTAGAGAGTTATCCAAGTATTTTACGCCATCTGTGGAAAAAAGTACAAACCATGGCTCTGGATAAATGCTATGGGTCATGTAAAACTTTTTTTTACTGTAGCTCATATAAAAATATTTTTAAAGATCTTAATCTTTTTCTATTCAAATATTCTTACTTCTATAAGGCTGCTTTGCTCCAATGGACGTTGTGAATAGTACAACAGAAATAAAATTACGTTTTGTTTTTCCATAAGAATACAAAAATATACAGTGTGCTGACCAGATATGATATGAACAGCTGCACAGAATATCATTATTTAAACATTATTAACTAAAGAATCAATTAAGTACATCTTCTGTTGTCTACTCTGGCAATGTAGGTGGTGTGTCTCTTCTAGTTATGTAGTGGACAATCAAGGTTGATGTTGTAGATGACTTTTGTTTGTATGGTGGCTTTTCAGTTTTACTGTAAGATTAAGACGGATTTAAGACAATATTTATTATATTTAATTGCTGGGTTGCCTCTTACCATGTTGAACAGTTACATCTAATCCGCTTTCTGTTGGTGTTACCGGTTTGGTCTCTTTTCCTTTTGCAATCAGAATGCTCACTAAGATGGTCTCCAGAATACTTATGCCAATAAGTGAGAAAACCCCAATGCAGTAAATCCCTGTGACAACAGCATCAAACCATTATAGCAAAAAAAATAAAAATGAGTTAAAGTTACATTTCTCTCAAGTCTCTGTGAGAGTATCATAAGCCCTTTTCACACAGATATACAAGAAAATACACAGGAAAAAGTGAGCAGGAGTAATAACAGGTTTATAGTGACTCACAATGTTATGTCAGAGTATCGCTGCTTCTGTTGTTAAAAGGTCCAATATGAAAACTTTGTGCTTGGTACATCACATTACAACAATAGTCAGAGAGTAGACAGTCTTTTTTGGCTGCTCGAACACATTTAACAACATGAGCATCTACACCACCAAAAAAGCGCAGATATGGTAAAATAGGAATGAGACTGTTTTTGAATTCAGCTCGAAATGTTTAGAGGATTTAAAGGGGACATATTATGAGATTTTTTTTAGATGTAAACTAAGTCATAGGGCTCTATCTTACACCTGGCGCAATGCAGCGCAATGCGCGATGCAAGTGTCTTTCGCTAGTTTCCACCCTAATTTTCACGTTTAGCGCCGCATTGTTTAAATAGCAAATGCATTTGTGCCCCCTTTGCGTCCATGGGCGTTCTGGTCTGAAAAACGAGGTGTGTTCAGGCGCATTGTTGCGCGTTGCTATTTTGAGGCAACTAAAATAGACTACGCCATTGACCAACAAAAACCTGGTCTAAAGTCTAAAGTCAATGGCGCAATATGTTTTATGTTATTTAAAGAGCGCATTAGTAATATGCGCCTTAACGGGAGGACAACGCGGGTTTGCTTATCACAAAGTACATGAATGCGCAGCAGCACAAAAATGCTTTTAAATATGGAAGATTAAAGGATTGAATGTAAAAGATTATTACTGAGTCTCTTGGACATAAATGAGGAGTACACAGGAAAATCCCCAGTGTTAAATTAACTCTACCAGTGTTAAATCAACACTATTTGGTGTTTATATAATCCACACCAAGATCGGTGTTAAAAAAGACTGGTGTTAAAAATATAACTCTGAATCAGTGTTAAAGTTAATGAGATAATGAAGTGATAATTAAGACATTAACGGTTAACACCTGCTGGTCATTCAAATCAATTACATTTTGGAGATTTTCCTGTCTCTAAATTTTTATTTTGATTACTCGTTTTCTGGAGAAAATACTAAAATAATAAAGAAAGACAAATTATTTAATGCAATAGATGAATGCTGTTAGGTGTATGCCTCCAAAAGCTGCAATCTTTCACGTTTGCCTCTCTATCAGCATCTCTGTTTGAAAAATAAAATTATAACTTGCAAAGTTATTTTCTAAATAGATAAGTTTAACTTCTAAACAGCTGACAGAACAAAATACAAGTGCTCAACTCTTCCAGTATCCACACGCGTGATTTAGTAGACAAATCTTCTTTCTGACGTGATGTCTCACAAGTCAAATAGACATTTATCACAAAATGTATCACATTAAATCTTAAGTTTGTGTTTGTTATGAGTTCATTTGAAGTCACCATTACTGTGATTAGTGTTTCCTTTAGTTAGGCATTTGTCCCTTGACCTTTACTGATCTAACTCTCCTCTTCTAGCAATAGCAACAATGTTTTAGTAAAACCACTTGTTCATTGCTTCATGTTGAGGGAAACCCGTCCAGACCTTCTCAGTTTATTTTTTATTATTTTCTACTCTACAAATCATTGAAACATTTGATCACAAATTAATTATGAAGAAACAGGCATATAAAAAAGCTCTATGCAAATGACACTGTATTGAATGAGACTGCCATAATGCTTTAGTGTTTTTTGTTGTTGTTTTTTTGCTTAAGAGAGACTTCATGATTTCTGATACAAATCTCAACAATGGTGACAGTTAATGTTAAGAAAGTTGCAAAATTTTTGTCATGTTGCAATGCATGATGGGATTTATGAATGAGTTTTCTACGATCCTGGTACCCAGCATGCATTGCGGCATGAAGCTTTGTTGTTGATTGTCACCATGATTGTGTTTTATAGGCTGATTGTTGATGTCTCAGTGTGTCTGACTTACACCAGAGATTAGATTTGGGTAAACAATATTTAACTCTTCAGGGTATGTGGACTTTTACAGCACTGTTGCATTTCATTGGAGCTTCACAGGGTTGGCAGAACATAAAATAAAAACACTTATATTCAGTGATTTTTTTGTATGAGATCTTTGAATCACATGACTCACACTTTCAAAATAATTAACATAGTAACAATTTTAGACTTCATTTGTCTCCTCATCCGCCTCTACTCTCACAGATGTTTTTCATAAACACACTGCCACAACGAGCAGAAGAAAACTAACACTAAACTTTAAGACCCAAGTACCCAACTAAAGGAACCACTAATCGGCACAATGGTGACTTACTTTATTCACCAGATTTACAGCACTTCTTTAGAAGTTAAACTTATCATCTATGTAACTCTGCAAGCAAGTTGTAATTTTAGTTTTCTAACAGAGATGATGATAGTGTTCATTTAACTCTAGGCATTTGTCTTTTGCATTTAATATTTTAGCTTTTTCATCATTTTAGTATTACTTTCTCCAGAAAAAGAGTCAACAAAATAAAATTTTTAAGACAGGAACAATTCCAAAATTGAGTTGATTTGACACAGAATCACCAGCAGGTGTTCACTATTAATGACTTAATCACTTCATTATCTTATTAACTTTAACACTGATTTAGTGTTTTTTTTAACACCAATCTTGGTGTGGATTATATAAACACCGAGCAGTGTTAATTTAACACTGGGGATTTTCCTGTGTAATTATGAGACGTTAAAAGGCACAAAGAGCTGCTTCACCTGCAGCCTGGTAAGAAAATAAATGCTTTGCTTTAAACAAATGCATCTGTTTTTAAATGTTTTTAAATGCTACCTCACGGATTTATTGTATATGACGACTCTGTACCTGTGGATATGGTCAGATGAGAAACATTTTTAAGTAATGCTAAAAAAAAACTCTTTGCTAAAAAAACGCTGTCCAAAGTGCTGAAACGTGCGGAGAGCCGTTTGTAAATTCTTTATCTCCTGTTTGTTACAAATAAAGTATTGTTAGAGTACAAACCTTATCTTACATACTTGTAAATTATTTTTTGATGATAATGGATAGCCATACATTTAAAGCAATTAAAAGCCTGCTTTTTTACTTCCATGACTAAAAGAAAACGGGTTTTAAAGGTTTTAATAAAAAAATTACAATTTCAATACAAGTGAAAAACAACACAATTTTTTTTAACATTAATCTTAAACTGGGGATCTTCTTCCTCTGCTTAGTTTTTCAGTTTACAAAGTCCGTCATCTAAATAGGGATTAGACATAGCGTCAGCGCAACAGGCTTTTAAAGGGGACGAGAGCTGAGACTCTCATTGGTTTATTGAACGTTACGCCCAAAATACTCCCATTACAATAGGACCAACCATTTTCGACCATGCGCTCGGTGCACAAACCATTTTTCACGTCGTTAAATTAGCAAAAGTGGATTCGGACACGCCCATTTAGACGTTGCGCTGTGCGCTTTAGACAATGCTATTAGATCGTTAAAATAGGGCCCTTAAGATTTAATGTGATACATTCTGTGATTACATCACGTCAGAAAGAAGATTTGTCTACTAAATCATGTGTGTGCATGCTTGTATTTTGTTCTGACAGCTGTTTAGAAGTTAAACTTATCATCCCGGTTTAGAAAATAACCCTGCTAGTTATCATTTTAGTTTTTTTAACAGAGATGATGATAGAGAGGCAAACGTGAAAGATTGCAGCTTTTGGAGTCATACACCCAACAATGTTCATTTAATACTGGGGATTTCGCTGTATTGCATTTTGTCTTTCTTCATAATTTTAGTATTACTTTTAGTAGAAAAAAATCCAGGAAAAATTTGTTAATTTGACACAGAATGACCAGCAGGTGTTCACCATTAATGTCTTAATCATCACTTCATTATCTCATTAACTTCAACACTGCTTCAGTGTTAAATTTTAACACCAGTCTTTTTACACCCATATGGTGACGTACAAGAGGGGTTGTAGTCAGACGTCCAAATACTGTACCAGATTTGCACGTTGTATAGACATACAGATAAGGTCCTGGACCAACCGACCTAATATAGACATGATCTGCCATCGGGCAGACGTCTCGTGTTTGGTGGGGTAGTAATGACTTTTATAAACTGTACAAACTGTGTATTATCTGCCCTAGCCCAAGCTAAATCCAAAACCTAACCCCTATAGAAAACGTTTTTAGTTTGTAAAAAGATTACCATTTAGTATGTTTTAAATCCATTTGGTATACAATGACACATGAAGAGTCTTTATCCAATCTTTCCATATGTGCTGTTTATTATACTTGCTGTTTTACTTTTAATGTACATCCTTACATCACAACATTTATTTAAAACAGTCATATTCTTATGTTCATGCTATAGCTATTTGAGGTTTTATGAGAAATCCTTCACAAATCCCTCAAGAAATCTAACTAATGTCTATGGAGTGAATACAGTCTCAAAACCTCCCACAAATGCACGCACGGTAATTCACAAATGCACACAATAAATCCAGACGCGCGCACGGTAATTCACAAATACACACAATAAATCCAGACGTGTGCACGGTAACTCAAATACGCACAGGAGCTCCACATGCGCAAACAAGACTTTACAAATGCTCATGAGAGACCCACATATTGCAATCCACAAATTCGCACGAGAAATCTGCACGCTGTGATCCAAAAATGCACGCGAGAAATCCACACGCTGTGATCCACAAATGCACGCGAGAAATCCACACGCTGTGATCCACAAATGCACGCGAGAAATCCACACGCTGTGATCCACAAAAGCAGGGGAGAAATCCACATGTTGTGATCCACAAATGCACGCGAGAGATCCACACGCTCTGCTCCACAAATACACACATCAGATTGCACATATATAAACATTGCTGCCTTTGGTCACAACACAATACACAAATACTTTATCTGTACCTGTAACTGTTTCTGCCAAATCTTCTTCTTTGGTTTTATTGGCGGTTGGCAAACCAGCTTAAAGGTGTATTACCACCACCTAGTGGACTGGAGTGTGAGCAGCAGATGATAACCTAAGATGATAACACGTTAATTTAGCCTATTATAATCTATTAATTTACCCAGTAGATTTTAGATAAATAATTATATAAGCAAGACTTTTATATGTTGTTTTCCCAATAAATGTTCTATATTCATATTTCGCAGACAAACTATTTTTTTTATATAGATATAGAACAGTAGTATTTGTTCATATTTGTTTAGTGGTACTTTATTACTTTTTCCGAAAAGAATGTTAATTTTGATTGGGATGAAAGTGGTTTTGCTGTAAGAGGAGAAGGTGGCATGATTATTCCCACACCCAACAGCATTCTCACTCCGCAGCAACTGGAGGAACTCAAGAATAATTTTGACCCACTGGAACAATCTGAATCTTTTGGGGTGAATGTTTGCTTGAATACATGACAGTATGTGGTATCTGTTTTAAGTTAAACAACCACATACAAATATATTAAACAACTTGAAATAAAATAAAACCATGAATTACCAATGCTGGATGTTTTCATACTCTAATCAATAATAAAATGGCACTCAAACCATTTTGTTGTCTTATTTAATGGGTTTGTTAATCATTGTTTAACTTATGTACTGTATTAATACTTCGTTTCTCATCAACAATTCTACATTTCTAACTGTTCATTATGCTTTAACTGTTTAATACACCACTGCTAATACACGTCTTGGAGTGGTTCCATCCTAGCCACAGTCACCTATTGCTTGCTCACTAAGAGACTAAGGGGTGTTTTCCCAGACAGGGATTAGCTTAAGCTTTAGGCTTAATTATGAAATATTTAACAAACATGCCTTACTTAAAACATTACTTGTGTGCATTTTGAGACACTGATGTATTTTAAGTGATGTCAGTGCAAGTTGTTTTCAGTTTGGACACCTTTTACATTTATTTCAGACTAAGGCTAGTCCATGTTAAATCATATTAATAAAAAAGTTCAGACTGAACAAAACGTTTAATACACTTAATATAACAAAATGGTCTAATAAAGGTGCAAACTTATTTGCGAACATTGCATTTTCTCTTTCTTCATGTGACTTTTGTAATTTTACATATATACATGATTAGCGCCCACTTGAGGAAGACACTGTATTGCACATTGGGTCATCACTAGGGCACAGAACTGCTTCGTTTGGCTGCAAAATTTGACAACAGAACATTTATTGGGAAAATAACATATAAAAGTCTTGATTACATTTTTTTTTCTTAAAAAACTACTGGGTTAATTAATAGATTATAATAGGTTAAGTTAACGTGTTATCATCTGCTGCTCACACTCCAGTCCACTAGGTGGGGGTAATACACCTTTAAGCTGGTTTGCCAACCGCCAATAAAACCGAAGAAGAAGAAGAAGATTTGGCAGAAACAGTTACAGGTACAGATAAAGTATTTGTGTATTGTGTTGTGACCAAAGGCAGCAATGTTTATATATGTGCATTCTGATGTGTGTATTTGTGGAGCAGAGCGTGTGGATCTCTCGCGTGCATTTGTGGATCACAACTTGTGGATCACAGCGTGTGAATCTTTCGAGTGCATTTGTGGATCACAGCATGAATTTGTGGATTGCAATATGTGGGTCTCTCACGAGCATTTGTAAAGTCTCATTTGCGAATGTGGAGCTCCTGTGCGCATTTGAGTTACCGTGCACGCGTCTGGATTTATTGTGTGTATTTGTGAATTACCGTGCGCTCGTCTAGATTTATTGTGTGCATTTGTGAATTACCGTGCGTGTGTTTGGATTTATTGTGTGCATTTGTGGGAGGTTTTGAGACTGTATTCACTCCATAAATGTCACAATCACAAAATTAATATCTGCCATATCAACAACATGCAGTAATACATACAATCATTTCAGCATAGGGATCAGAATGCAGTCCAATTAATATAACACAGCTAAAATATATTCACCATGCAAACATTAAGCAAAGTATGTTTCTGTTAAAAGTTTTCTACTTAACACTTTTGGTCTGCCATACAAACGCAAACTACACAGACAAGAACCAAACCACATAACCAGTAGTTAATAAAAACCTGTTTGAGTACTTTTGGTGGAGGATGAAGATTCACTTTGGTATTATTTTCATTTGGTCAAATTTATACACTGAGTGACAAACACGCTCCACCTGCTGCTTTCTGTCATCTTATTGTTGTTCTGCCACTATAAAGTTTTATTTTAATTATTTAAAATATAAACACACATTTGGGGCAACGCGTGCCAATGTTTTATTGTCTTATGTAAATGTTTTGTAGTTTCAGATGATGTTGAAATAATGAGTGGAACAAACACTGGAGCATAAATAAATATTAACTTAACAATACAATATTATAATATATATTATAAAAACAATACATATACAACGGAAATATAATCTTTTTAAAAAACAAGTCATTTGCACATGATTTACCTCAAGAACAGAAATTGCATGCAGATAATTTCCAAAAATTATTATAGGGGTGAGAGTCCTACAACACAAATACTGGAGGGCACGATACATCTGCTTGCAAATTAAATCTATCATTAATCCATATTTGATGAAATATCACGTTGGAGTCTGTCCATACAGGTGTTGTGTGTGTTCAGCTAGGACACTGTTATTGAGAGATTATTCAGTCTACCTGATCATGTTGGTGTGGTTTTCTTCATCTGTGTATTTTCCGTGACAACAGTAAATTGCTCCCTCTGTGCCAGTGGCATTTCTAGTAAAGTTGATTATGATCACCCAGCCAGCAGTGCTTGGTGGGGCCACTGTAGGCCCCATATGGGCTTGCAATATGGGCCCCAAGTTGGTCTTGCACCCGGGTTCAATGCTGGCCCCATCTGACTTAACCCACATGAACCTTCTGTAGAAACTAAAGCCAATGTGGACTGAACAGAGGCCTTAAAGTACCATCACTTTCTCCTGTGGGCTGACGTCTGCCGTGACTTTCTGGATGTATTTGCTCGACTGTTTGGAAGAAAAGACAGCTGGAGCGGACTGCCGAGAAGCCACCGAACCTTAACCCCGCCCCCATTTGCTATAAAGACTTTATTTTACTGTTTTTTTCGATTGCTAAACGCCAGTGGGCACAACTGGAGTCACATGTGCAAAACTCTAACTACAGTCTGCACAGCAGCAGTTCATGTGGACCAAACTCTAGTTCGTTTTTCATTGCTTGAACACAGTTTTCAAAACTTTACACACTTATTCCATGACTTTAATCACAACCTGCACAACACTGTGGATTTACAGCACTTTGTTCAAATGCTAACACACTGCTGTCAAAACTGTGAATCACACATTCAAAACACAATTGATTTCAGCATTGTGCCTTTCAAACACTGCTGATTGCAATTTCATATAAATATAAATTCCAATTTCATATATATATTTCATTTATATATAATATTACCTTTCATGTACTTTAAGTTTCTACCTTTTTTCTCATTACTGTAATTCCGTAAATTACTACAGACAACTGAAGCAAACTGCTAATTTTCATTTACCCTAAAAAATTATGATGTTCTAAAAAAAATATTGTGATAAATCAATAAATAAATCATTCTTTAAAGAAAACATTACTTGGTGTGACATCACTGAAATTGTTAAAACTGTAAAGATATAAAGTTAGTATTTTGTGTATTGGTGTTTGATGTTAGTGTTTTTCCTCTCAGTGTGTTGTGAGTGACAGTGTGTGTTATCTCAGTGAGGGTTGTGTTTAGTGTTTGGCTGCACGGAGCTGTTTTGAGCCATATGTTAAGAGTTGTGCTCAGGTGACTTTTGGTAGTGCAGACTGTAGTTAGAGTTTTGCACATGTAGCTCCAGTTGTGCCCACTGTCGTTTAGCAATCGAAAAAAACTGTAATGGACTTTACCCTACATAATAGTGTTTCCTATTTAATGCTTTCTAGCCTATTAATAAATAGTATTTTTGCATTTATACACTGACTGTCTGTTTTGTTTCCGTGGCTGAGACCTGAGTCGTTTTATTATTTCACGTTGTCAATATAGGTGACAATTGTACAGAGGTGTAAAAATCCATGTGCCAGGAGTAAAAGTCCTCCAGAATTTTGTTCCAATCACCTGGATTTGCTAATTAGCACAATGTTTCAGCAGGAGGTGACCACCTGGCTCGTT
Organism: Paramisgurnus dabryanus; assembly: GCF_030506205.2. NCBI lineage: Eukaryota > Metazoa > Chordata > Actinopteri > Cypriniformes > Cobitidae > Paramisgurnus > Paramisgurnus dabryanus. The sequence continues at coordinate 34,926,463 of NC_133339.1, read as the reverse complement.
GGTGTTTTAAGCCCTCAACGAAGCCTTCAAGGCAGCGCTGCCTGGAAGGCACTCCCCGTCCCCCGAGCGTTTAAGCCAATCACAGCACTGGTGCTAGATATTGAGCCTTCCACCAGCTTCTGGCAGTTTGAGCTCACCGTTGGTCAGGTGAGTAGCACAGATATGGTAAGATAGGAATGTGACTGTGTTTGAATTCAGCTCAAAATGTTTTGAGTGTTTAAGGAACGTGTTACCACGTCTTCACGTGTCTGTGGCACAATTTTTTTAGTGGTAGATTCACATATTGGAACAAAATACCGGGGAGGATTTTTACTCCTGGCACATGATGTTACACCTCTGCAATTGTACTGTTGCTGCAACATGAGCAGCCTCCTAGATGCTACAAGCACACTCTGAAAGTGGAGGGTAGAGCCCCGCCACTGCCTCTGCCTGCAGAACAGTGTCTGATACCAGACACTGTTGTGCTTTTCAACCACATGGGGGAGCTGTAAGTCATTTTTACATGGAAACTACATAGTGTTGCTTTAACATACAGTATATAAGTCCCATTATTTTGTCTGAAGATGCACACTAGTATTTTTTTTGTAAGTTTTGTTTGCAAGGACTACTTAAATGTCACATTATAACTAAGGCCTAGTCCTGGATTAATTTAAACCGTGTCCGGGAAACCGCCACTAAGGGTTTCTGATGTAAAGGTTTTGGAAACCCTGGTGTAAAGCTCATGGCAGATACCAGTGCTAAATAGCCATGTTTTTCTTTCCTTTATGCCTTTCCAGCATCTGTGGCTATATTCATGACAAGAACTGGTTAATTCATAAAGTTTATTCAGACAAGTTAATCCAGACACAGGTTTGGGGCATTTTGGCATCTCCAATTTGCCTAACTTGCATGTTTTTTGACCTGTGGGAGAAAACCAGAGTACTCGGAGTAAACCCATGCTGACACAGGGTGATGCAAACTCCACACAGAAAGGACATCCGAACTAGCCGGAGCTCACCACACTCAAAATCAAACTAAGCTTTCAAATCATAAACACATAAGTCTATAATATAATTGGACACTACCTTATTAACACCGGCTCGGTGTTTATATGGGTACCACCAGCAGGGTGTTAAAAGTAACACCAAAGCAGTGTTAGAGTTAATTAGATAATTAAGCAATCATTTGAGTGATTATTTGCTTATTGAAGACACCTGGTGATAATGAGCCGAACTACAACTACAACTTCCAGTCACTGCCTTAGATAAAATCAACTAAAAAGACATCACTCTTATTATAAACCAGACTGACTTTTGTCTACTTTGAAATTGTTTGGTCACCATTATGGTGATCAGTGGTTCCTTTAGTTGGGTGGGTTGACTCTTGTTTCTGCCTTTGAGGTCTTTGCAACGGTGTTTATTAAACACATTATTTGTTTCAAAGGTTGTTAAAACAAAGTTTATTTTGTTTTTATAACAGTGATTATGGATTTAAGTAAGTTGTTTACACAGTCAAGAAATTCAGTGTTCATAGAAAATTAGATGTTGATTATATGTATGTTATTCTCTATTGGACTTCAGTAACATAGCTTTCCTTGGATCAAGCATTTCAAATTTTATTGTTAAAAACTTGCTGGAAATACTTTATTGCCTCACGTGCAGATATCATGAATCACCCCACTAATCGGAATCATGGTGACAAATATAATGTTGCAAAGCATGCTGGGATCCACCATAGTATAAAACTCATGACTCCCATCATGCATTGCAACATAAATTAAATTATGTCACCCTTGTTGCGATTAATGGGGTGATTCATGATATCTGCACGTGAGGCATAACATTAACTTTCCAGCAAGGATTTAACAATAAAATTTGAAAAGCTCTATAAGTTAAAATCAATCAAGAATATATATTTGATAAACATTTTATTTTCCATGAATACTCAATTTTTTGACTGTGTAAACTAGTGATGCACCGATGCATCGGCCGCCGATATTTATCGGCCGATTTTTGATGAATTTGAAACCATCGGCATATCGGCAATAGCACGAGAAAGGCCGATACCGATTGTTTATTAATTAACCGCATAAAGTCAATGAATTGCATGTCTGTTGTTCAATTAAAATGATTTAATGTTTGGGTGTGCACTAGGGCTGTTCCGAATACAATTCTTTGAGCTTCAAAGCTCTAGTAGAAATCAAATCAAATATTCAAAGCTTCGGAAGGAGGGGCTGAACATATTTTTCTCTTTAATAAAGGCAGGAATCTGTATGCGTATGTAGCGGCGTGCTTGTCACGCGTGCTGCGAGAACAGCATTAGTGAAACAAAACACAAGCAATACTTTTAATAAGGTAACGTTAGCCTAACATTTTCTAACAAACAAACACTCCCGTATCAGAAATTAGAAGCATAGTAATTACTGATAACGTAAAGGGTAACTTTTAAATAAAACAACGTAAATAAATGAACGAATGAATGAAGTTCAACAAACTGTAATAAAACGGTAGCATACTTTCAAAATCAAGTTTATTTACTAACACTTACACCATCCAATACGTTTTTCATCAGTAGAACAATATAGAAGATATTTTGCAGAAACCCCAGTGCTCCGTCATGCAAGTCAACCGATCCGCCACTTTAAACATGTATATCTAATACAAAAGTAATCCCCCATAACTCCGTGTGACATATTGATGTCTTGTGAAGGAAATCAATCAGTTTTTGCAAGAAACTGAACGTTATTTACAACACTATTAGCGTGAATGCCAAAGCAGGAAGCGCGCTTTCTGTTCGAGGCGATCTCTTCTACTGGTGGCGTTTGATGGCTGTTTGCTATGGATGTTGGTCTCTCTGCGCCACCTATAGAGCGGGAGCGTGAAGCGCACTTCCTGCTTGGCAAAAGCTCTGCATTAACGCTGTGAAATATTTATATATATTCGAATCTCAAAACTGAAAATTGAATGTCAACCAACGGAACGAATATTCAAACATTCTGGTCCAGCCCTAGTGTGCAATATACTTAAGGACCGACAGAAAACCTTTGTTGAGCTGGCTCAAATGTCTTGGACAATAAAAGAAACAGACTGCACTTTAGTGGGGCAAGAAGTCCAACTTTTTTGAAGTAGCAATATTTATACTCTGTTTAAAGCAATAGCACTGGCATTATTTATGTTTATTAAAGAAATCAAATATATATGTAAAAAAAATTTGTTAATGTTGTTAATAAAAGAAATGCTGAATAGCAAAAACCACCTTTGAAGGTTGTCATGTTGTCTTATTATATTTGTTTTAGCTTAATTTGTGCCTCTTATTATGTTGGTCAGTTGAATGTTAATTAGATCCAATCCATGTTCAGTAAAAATAATTTGATGCAGAAATAAACTAGCTAATAGACAAACTGTATAATATTGTAGGCTAAAAGTGTTTAATATCGGTATCGGCATCGGTATCGGCCATAAGTTGTCTGCTTAAATCGGTATCGGCCCAAAAAAATCCTATCGGTGCATCCCTAGTGTTAACAATTTACTTAAATCTACAATCTCTGTTATAAAAACTTTATAAACTTTGCTTTAACAACCTTTACAACAAATAATGTGTTCAGTAAACACTGTTGCATGGACTTCAAAAGGAAAATAAGAGTCAAACTGCCCAACTAAAGGAACCACAGATCACCATAATGGTGACCAAACAATTTCTAAGGATACAAAAGTCAGTCTGGTTTGTAATAAGAGAGATGTCTTTTCAGTTGATTTTATCTAAGGCAGTGACTGGAAGTTGTAGTTGTAGTTCTGCTCATTATCACCAGGTGTCTTCAATAATCAAATAATCACTCAAATGATTGCTTAATTATCTAATTAACTCTAACACTGCTTCGGTGTTACTTTTAACACCCTGCTGGTGGTACCCATATAAACACCGAGCCGGTGTTAATTTAACACCGGCGATTTTGCTGTGTAGGAAACACAACATCCAGGACATCTGCTTACAGAAAAAAACATGTTTATTGTATATAAAAACACATTTAAAAAATATTGTTACAAATCTCTATTACTGTAACCACAAGTTTAGTTCAGTGAATATAGTGAATACTTTACTGTAAGTACTGCAAGTAATAGTAAGTTTTCAATATTACTGTAAGCAGCACTTGAAATCAGCAATTCAACTGCAAATTTTCCCAATTGCATAGTATCTGGTGTCCTGTTCTTCCTCATACTCTTCATTGGCCTCTCAGACTTTTCCCAATCCACACAATTGGTAAAAAATACCATTAGAAAAAAGTCAGAACAATTTTGAGTTGTTGTGTTTACTTGATAACAACTGTGTTGTAGTTGTGTTCAACGTTTGCATGCCTGTGTTTAGCATTTATAAAACAAGCGCATTGCAGTGTAAAATGTTTTAGTGAAAAGCTTGTGTTTAGAGTTTTGCAAAAAGAGTACCTGTTGATGTGATTAGAACCGTTGTTTTTTTTGTAATGCTTTTCAAAGCACTCACGGCCAGCGCTGTCCGAGTGCTGAAACAGCTCTCCACACGTTTGTAAATTCTTTATCTCCTGTTTATTAAAAATAAAGTATTTTTATAGTAAAAACCTTTTCTTGCATATTTTAAAATTATTTTTGAGAGAACACAGATCATGTAGGCCAGGGGTGCCCAACCCTGCTCCTGGAGGGCTACCGTCCTGCAGACTTCAGTTCCAACCCAGCTCCAACACACCTGTCTGTAATTATCAAGCAACCCTGAACACCTTGATTAGCTGCTTCAGCTGTGTTTGATTGGGGTTGGAGCTAAAATCTGCAGGACGGTAGCCCTCCAGGAACAGGGTTGGGCACCCCTGATGTAGGCCAGGAGTGTGGAACCTTGGGTCCTGGATGGCCAGTGTCCTGCAGAGTTTAGTTCCAACCCTAATCAAACACACCTGCTTTTATTTCCAAGTAATCCTGAAGACTTTAATTTGATTTTTTAGGTGTGTTTAATTAGGGATGGAACTAAACTTTGCAGGACAGTGGCCCTCCAAGACCAGGGTTCCCCACCCTTGGCTATCCATCCATTTTCAGCATTTAGCTGTCCTAATTAGCCCTGCTAATTTACTTCCATGACTGAAAGAAAATGACTTATAAAGGTTTTAATACCAAAAAACAATTTCAATACAAATGAAAACATGTTTTTTTTTTAAATCAATCTTAAACTGGGGGTCTTTTTCCTCCACTTAGTTTTTCAGTTTACAAATTCTGCCATCTAAATAGGGAATCGGCAGGGTGCCAGCGCAACTGGCTTTTAAAGGAGCTTTTAATGTACTCCATACATGGACTAATATTCAGAAACATATGGTTTGTATCATATAGAAAACATATGGCATCACTTTGTCAAGATTACAGTACGTCCTTTGTCTCGGCCTTCAGCATGTAGCGACCCTCACCATGTATAAGAACAGGTAAATTTCATACACACACTGGTAAACTATGGTTATATTCATATAGAAAAACATAATGGTAAAGTAAGATTATACTTAATTCCTTTATTCGGATTAAAACAAACTTCATCATAATTCCCGCTCTGAGGCTTATTTAGCCTCAGTGTTCCTGTTTATTTATTTTAATCCGAAGTGCCGTTTCATAATTCAGTGTCTCAGTTATCACTATATCGTGGTTAAAGGAAACCACTATACATTACCAATTACTAAATAATGCCACTGCACTTTGAACTATGGACAATAAGAGCAAACATCTTTCCATTCTCATTTTGTTTGGAATGCAAAAGTAAAAGAACTTAAGTGTCCTACATAAACAGTTTGTGTGCAATTGGTTCTGCACTTGCCTGCGGCTGTTGTAGTCAAATTGAATATATGTGGTAAAACTAGGTAAATTAATGATATAGAATATATGTACACTGTAAAAAATTGCTGTTAAAAAACAGCCAAATTTAACAGTATAGTTCTGTTTTTTTAACAAAAACAGAAGTATACTGTTAAATTCTGCATTCTGTAAAAAAACAGTTTTCAGAATAATGTGAATTTACTTCCCTGCACAGGAAAATCCCCAGTGTTAAATTAACTCTACCAGTGTTAAATCAACACTATTTGGTGTTTATATAATCCACACCAAGATCGGTGTTAAAAAAGACTGGTGTTAAAAATATAACTCTGAATCAGTGTTAAAGTTAATGAGATAATGAAGTGATAATTAAGACATTAACGGTTAACACCTGCTGGTCATTCAAATCAATTACATTTTGGAGATTTTCCTGTCTCTAAATTTTTATTTTGATTACTCGTTTTCTGGAGAAAATACTAAAATAATAAAGAAAGACAAATTATTTAATGCAATAGATGAATGCTGTTAGGTGTATGCCTCCAAAAGCTGCAATCTTTCACGTTTGCCTCTCTATCAGCATCTCTGTTTGAAAAATAAAATTATAACTTGCAAAGTTATTTTCTAAATAGATAAGTTTAACTTCTAAACAGCTGACAGAACAAAATACAAGTGCTCAACTCTTCCAGTATCCACACGCGTGATTTAGTAGACAAATCTTCTTTCTGACGTGATGTCTCACAAGTCAAATAGACATTTATCACAAAATGTATCACATTAAATCTTAAGTTTGTGTTTGTTATGAGTTCATTTGAAGTCACCATTACTGTGATTAGTGTTTCCTTTAGTTAGGCATTTGTCCCTTGACCTTTACTGATCTAACTCTCCTCTTCTAGCAATAGCAACAATGTTTTAGTAAAACCACTTGTTCATTGCTTCATGTTGAGGGAAACCCGTCCAGACCTTCTCAGTTTATTTTTTATTATTTTCTACTCTACAAATCATTGAAACATTTGATCACAAATTAATTATGAAGAAACAGGCATATAAAAAAGCTCTATGCAAATGACACTGTATTGAATGAGACTGCCATAATGCTTTAGTGTTTTTTGTTGTTGTTTTTTTGCTTAAGAGAGACTTCATGATTTCTGATACAAATCTCAACAATGGTGACAGTTAATGTTAAGAAAGTTGCAAAATTTTTGTCATGTTGCAATGCATGATGGGATTTATGAATGAGTTTTCTACGATCCTGGTACCCAGCATGCATTGCGGCATGAAGCTTTGTTGTTGATTGTCACCATGATTGTGTTTTATAGGCTGATTGTTGATGTCTCAGTGTGTCTGACTTACACCAGAGATTAGATTTGGGTAAACAATATTTAACTCTTCAGGGTATGTGGACTTTTACAGCACTGTTGCATTTCATTGGAGCTTCACAGGGTTGGCAGAACATAAAATAAAAACACTTATATTCAGTGATTTTTTTGTATGAGATCTTTGAATCACATGACTCACACTTTCAAAATAATTAACATAGTAACAATTTTAGACTTCATTTGTCTCCTCATCCGCCTCTGCTCTCACAGATGTTTTTCATAAACACACTGCCACAACGAGCAGAAGAAAACTAACACTAAACTTTAAGACCCAAGTACCCAACTAAAGGAACCACTAATCGGCACAATGGTGACTTACTTTATTCACCAGATTTACAGCACTTCTTTAGAAGTTAAACTTATCATCTATGTAACTCTGCAAGCAAGTTGTAATTTTAGTTTTCTAACAGAGATGATGATAGTGTTCATTTAACTCTAGGCATTTGTCTTTTGCATTTAATATTTTAGCTTTTTCATCATTTTAGTATTACTTTCTCCAGAAAAAGAGTCAACAAAATAAAATTTTTAAGACAGGAACAATTCCAAAATTGAGTTGATTTGACACAGAATCACCAGCAGGTGTTCACTATTAATGACTTAATCACTTCATTATCTTATTAACTTTAACACTGATTTAGTGTTTTTTTAACACCAATCTTGGTGTGGATTATATAAACACCGAGCAGTGTTAATTTAACACTGGGGATTTTCCTGTGTGAGAGTCCACCATTAAAGACTGTGTCCCAAATCACACCCTCATTCACTATTCCCTAAATTAGTATCCTATTAGTATCCTATTGATCCACCTGAAATCAAGTCAATGAATTCAGATACTGAAGCATTAATGATGGACACCTGCTGCTAATAAACAGAATTACTGAAGAAAACATAAACAAAAAATAGAAGAGATGAGCAGAAACGTTGGGTTACTTAACGTAAGCCCCGGTTCTTTGATAACAGAGTGAGGTGTTTCACTATGGGAATCGCTTTGGGCGTGACCAACTGCGGAAGCTCTAATGACATCACGTCTGTCTTTGACAGACAGGTCGACCTGTGACCAGGCTCCGCCCTACCTATATCAGCCAGGTCGACTCCTCCCTACGTCATTACTAGAGATTTCTTCCCGTCCAAGTGCAAGGAGGGAAGTGCTGGTGAAACACCTCACTCTGTTATCAAAGAACCGGGGCTTACGTTAAGTAACCCAACGTTCTTTTTCTAACTTCGCTCTGTGTTTCACTATGGGAGATATAGACCACTCCCGGATTGCACCCATATTACTGTCTTCAAATGGGTATAGAATTGCCAGCTCCCAGCACAGCATGTGCTAAAACGGCTCCGAAACGTCCAGCCTATAGAATCGCACAAACGTATGCGGTGTTGCCCAACTCGTCGCAGAGCAAATGTCCTGAACAGAGACCCCTCTGAATAAAGCCCATGATGTAGCCATACCCCTTGTGGAATGAGCTCTGCTACTATTTGCGACAGATATCGCTTCCACAATCATATGAGATAACCGCTGTCGAGACAACGACTTTCCTATGTGAGGAGTAGCCCAAGACACAAACAGCTGGTCACATGTTCTGAAACCCGCTGTCCTCTCCACATACACCTGAAGAGCGCGCACCGGGCATAACGCATTAAGCTTCCGATCCTCCGGGGAAGAAAACGGGGGAGGATGAAAAGCTGCCAATTCCGTAGCCGGGCATCTATATGCCGATTCCATAACCTTAGGCACGAAAGCAGGGTTAGGACAAAAAGAAACTTTAGTAAGCCCCGGAGCAAATTGCAAACAAGACGGGCTAACGGACAAAGCATGTAAATCACTTACACGCTTAGCTGTCACTAAAGCCAGAAGCAGTGCTGTTTTAAGAGAAAGATACTTAAGACCCACCGCTTCTATCGGCTCGAACGGATGTTGAGATAATGCTTCTAAGACGATAGGTAGATCCCATAATGGGACCATCTGCTTAGATACTGGCCGTATGCGGCGCGCCCCCTTCATAAAACGACTTATTAAAGGGTGCTGACCTGCCAATTTTTCACCAAAACCTATATGGCAGGCTGAAATAGCAGTCAGGTACACTTTATCCAACAGATCCTGGAGAAAGCATAAAATATCCTTAACAGAGCACTGAAAAGGGATAACCACTCTCCGCTCACACCATCCTTCAAAAATACGCCACTTATTACCATAAAGTGTGCGGGTAGATGAAGCTCTTGTACTTTGAATAGTGTGTATGACTGACGAGGGCAGACCAGCCGCATTCAAATTCCACCTCTCACGGGCCAGGCCCACAGGGCTAACATGTCTGGATGAGGATGGTAAATCCCTCATTTTGAGAAGCCCCAAATGTACCACGGCGATCAGTGAAGCCATAAGCCCCAGCATTCGCAAGCACAGCCTGTACGGGACCACTTTTCCCTTCTGAAAACGGGCGAGACATTGTGTGAAAGACTCTATTCTCTCTTCCGTCAATGTGACTCGATACGATAGGGAGTTTAAATTGAGCCCCAGATATGCCGTTTGCTGAGAGGGCACTAACCGGCTCTTTATCATGTTTATTCTGAAACCCAAATCGCTGAGGTGATTCAGGACCGTCTCTGCGTCCTTTATGGCTTGCTCTCTTGATGACGAGCATATCAGATAATCGTCTATGTAAGACAATATTCTTATTCCCCTGTCCCTCAGCGGGAACAGAGCTGCCTCCACGCATTTGGTAAACACCCTCGGAGCTAAAGATAGCCCGAACGGTATAGTTTGAAATTCGTATGCTGTGCCCCGGTATGCAAACCTGAGGAATTTCCTGTGAGAGGGGTAAATGTCTATGTGAAAGTATGTGTCTGACAGGTCTATTGTCACAAACCAATCGTTTGGGCGAATCGATTGACAAAGTACCTTGTGTGTCAACATTTTGAATGAATACTTTCTTAGGTGCATGTTTAATATACGTAGATCCAAAATAGGGCGGAGGGCTGTGCCGCCTTTCTTTGGAACTACGAAATAACGGGAGTAAAAACCCTGATGGCTCTCCTCCTCGAGCACCACTCTGATTGCCTGTTTGCTCAGAAGGGTTTCGATTTCGGTCGTCAAAACCCGAGCCGATTCTCCCTCGGCCACTAACATAATTACCCCGTTGAAGCGAGGCGGTTTTATGGCAAATTGTAGTCTGTATCCCCGTGAAACTGTTGCTAAAACCCACGGATGAACCGCGCATGCACGCCAGCTGGCTATGCGGGCAGAGAGAAGGCCCCCATACACTTCCGCCCTGCTGTTGACGCACAGTGATGACGTCTTCACGTGCACCGTGCGGTCTCCCGTTGAAGGGGCGAGCGCTACCCCCAGCGGTGGAACTGGGAAAGTGCAATTCGTGTGTTTGCATTTTATGGGTTTTTTTAAACATATCGCCCTCGGCTGTTTGCCTGGCTGCGACAGTGCAACATTTATTTTTATTTTCATATTTTTTGAACTCGGGGAGCATATCGCCCTCAGCCCGTGGCTTGGCTGCGATAATGCATGTTTTATTTTCAATTCCCCTGTGTGTGTGAGTGCTTGGTGACACTGAACATGGCTCAAACCTCTTTGTTTTGTATGAACTAGAGGAGAGCGAACATAATGAGCCCTTACTGAACTCAGAACCGAAGGGCTGTATTCCCACCTTCTTCTCTTTGCAGGCGGAGAGAGAAGGGCAGGAGAATACTGGCGTGTTAGGTCGCACGCTTCTTCTTCCTGTCCTCGGGGTGGGGCGGGCGGTTCCTAGCCGCCACGGCCGCAAATGAATGTTTTCCCCAAGGTCCGGAGCCATCCGGTCGTGGAGGTTGACCGGCCTGTTGTCCATTGTGAGCAGGTCTTACAGCTCTCGCATTCATCGGCCTCCCTCTCGCCGCCGCGGCTGTTGCGAAGCCCTGCCGCGTTGGTTGAGAAGGCGGTCGCGTTGCTTGTTTGCGTGGCAAGCAGAGGTTGAAAGCTTCATCCTCTTGCTTCCTGAGGGTGCTGGTTTCTCTCATCTTCTCAAGAGCGGGCCCGAATAAACCCTTAGTCGGGTCGTAAGGGGCATCCATCACCTCCGCTTTCTGAGCGTCGCCCAGGCCTGACAGGTTTAACCATAACGCTCTCTCACCTGATACGGCCAAACCCATCACACGACCGCAGCCCTGAACCACGCCACGTGAGGAGCGCAGGATCAGATCGTTCACCACACAAATCTCGTCCCAGAGCACCGGGTTCGGTGCTCCTGAGTCCAACTGCCGCCCCATCTCTTCCGAAATCTCCGCTAGATACGCTGACAGTAAAGTAACAGCATTCAGCGAGCACACGGATTGCTCCGCGTATTTGTACATCCTCTGAAAAGATGCGGCGGTCAGTCGTTCCATCTTACTCGGCAGTGAAATCTGCGATGAGGCAGAAATAGATCGACGATTCGGATGGAGGTGATAAGCCACTGAAGGCTCCACAGCTGGGGGTCCGGCCAACCCCAGCTCCTACATTCCCTGAATCTCCAGCATCGAATGTCCTTTGGTGGGGAGCTTGCTCTTAAAGGGGCTAGACCAATAACCAGACATCTTCTTCATACACGCAGGCACGGCAGGCAGGAGCTGTCTCGCTGTTGAGTCGGCCGGCGGCAGCCTTTTCCCATCATAAAGGTCTCTCACGGCTCCTTCGGCATCTTTGGTGGCTGGCCAGGGTAGGCCCAACTTAGCCGCGGCCCGTTTGCACACCTCATGTAGATTGTTGACAGCAGGAGGGGCCGAGTCGTTTGCGCTAGGTGGTCTGGACTGTTGGGCCGGGAAGAGGGAATTGTCTCCAGATCGAAGTGGGAATCCATATCCAGATCGAGGAGGTCAGAATTAGCATCGCCATCTGAGTGCTCGTCCCCCAGTTCGCCATCCTCTGGCGCGTGGAGGCCCTCGAACAGCGGAGGCATATTCGGGGATTCAGCTTCCATCATTTCCGCCCAGCTAGCACTCGCTCGCGGGAGATGATCAGTCGCTGTCGAGGCAGCTCCAGACAGGCAAGGGTCCTGCTTGTTAGCCACCGACACTTTCAGCCTCCGTTCCAAAATTTTCACCGGCATTGACGCACAGTGAGCGCATGTCTGCGGGTCCGCTAACGACGTTTGAGCGTGTTTCGGGCCCATACACACGATGCACATAGGGTGAGGGTCCCTGCCCGAGATGGTAGCTCTACATGAGGATGGACAAGGGCGGGATGCAGCCTCCTTAGTCTTCGGTTCGTGCCCTTTGGCGGGGGTAGTCCCCGTCGACATAGCGCAATCTATAGACTCGTCACAACACGTTAGTCTGCTAGAAAAGGTAATTAAACCTTCGACAAGTCCGCCTTGACGCGTGAACCCAGAAAGTTAAAACCAAATGTGACCCACCGCTGTAACTAAATACGCAATAGGAAGATCAGAATAGCTCGCCACGACGCGGACGCTATTCCAATATTAAAGGTTGTCACTCAACACAATCCCTCCACTGATGTCGCGTTCGGGGCCGGAATCCAATGACGGTCCGCCTGTTGAACAGTTAAACGAAATCAGCAAGTCGGGATGCGCTGAGAGAGCTTGCTGCAGTCTCCCACGGGAAGAAAGCGCGAATGACGTAGGGAGGGGTCGACCTGGCTGATATAGGTAGGGCGGAGCCTGGTCACAGGTCGACCTGTCTGTCAAAGACAGACGTGGTGTCATTAGAGCTTCCGCAGTTGGTCACGCCCAAAGCGATTCCCATAGTGAAACACCGAGCGAAGTTAGAAAAAGAACACTTACAGACACAAAGATTTTGATGAACATCAACTGAAAATAACAGAACACAATAAACCTCTCCATATATCACCAGAGGAGAATTAAACATTTCCACAAATACCATTACCATCTTCACTTATAAACCACTTTGACTTTATTTCTGTTATACATCTACAACAGTTCTTACTGAGAACGAACATGTGTTTACTAGACTTTACAAGCATTTTCTTTAAAGTCACCATTATGGTGATCACTGTTTTCATTAGTTGGGCTTAGGGCTGGGCGGTATGACGGTATATTCCGTTACCGCGGAATAAAATGTCAGACGTAACAGATTTTTCTATTCCGTCTATTCCGCAGAATGCAAATAAGTGGGCGTGGCCAACTCTGCCCTCAAGCATGTTAGACTGAGTGTGACGGAGAAACATGTAAAATAGTTCACTTATAAAAAAATGAACGAGTTATTTGTGTAATTTTTATAATAAGTGCCAGTGAATCCACCATGGGTCACGCAGCGAGAGTCTTGTCTTGCTCGCTCTCGCGCTCTCTCTCTCCTCATGCAGCAGCCGGCCGGTCTCTCGATGGGAAAGAGGTCTCTCTAGGCAAGCGCAAGGAGCTGCGACGCCAAATAAAGAGTTCTTCACACACATAATGCTAATAGTTGTAAAGTTTTCTGAACTTTAAGCAAGCTAAGACAAAACTCGCATTTTTATCAGTGACACGTGCGCTGCTGAAACAATGTAGTTTGACGCACCATTTGCTTATACAAACATATTTGATCGGAAAGACGAGAAAGAGATGCAAATGTTAAGGTCTAATATGAAGTAAAGAAAAGGGCGTCAAGACCTTAAAACAAACTTTATGATCATCACATCATAGCACCTGTCACATTTATAATATCTAGAGCTTCTTCTCTCATATACAGGTATTTATCCTGTCTGTAGGTTCATTTTACATATTGCATATGTTTAATGTAATGTATGCATAAATAAAAAAATACAATGAAGCCATACTATAGCTTCAATAGTCTATAAAAAACTCAATTAAAAACAAGATTCTGTCTAATCAAGACTTATCTGTTGTTATCTTCTGGGCATTTTCACTTTAACATTATTAACTTTAAATTGCTCATATTTTAAAACTGTGGTGAGCATTTAGTTAACCCTCGTGTGGTGTTCATATTTCTGTTACTTAGACAATGTTTGTGGGTCTAGTGGACCCACTGCATTATTTGTATCTTAAAACAATGCAGTCATACAAATTTATGTATAATTGTTTACAGATGTTTACTTTAGCCTTATTGCAAGTAAAATAAACAGAATATATGGTTAATATTTGGAATTTACCACTAGTAGAGGACTATTTATAGATTAAAGTGCCATTCGTTTTTGTGATAATATGAAATAAGAGAAGAAAATTATATTCTCCCCCAGATATTGGGGAATAACATGTTTATCTTAAATAAGTATTTATCACTTTTTCATCTCAAATACGTTTTTCATCACTTTGATGTTTAATTCTTTGAACTAAGTTTGAAATTGTACACATTTGTGTCAGTTTACATAGCACAATCCCCATCTGGAAAGATGCTGTATCAGAACATATCATCCACATTGAACACATAACCTGTTCATGCCAGCCTACACAACACATAAGAAGAAGATTTTTACTGTGTAGCTGTGTTGCATGTGCATTTCTTGTTTTTTATAGACATATACTGTGTGTTCCTCTCCATCTTATGTCCACACACACTGCAGTACAATGTGTTGCTATTGGCTACAACCTAAAATGATAAAAATGCTTGGATATAATTTTTACTTTCTCTATTTCTACTTCTCTATTTACTTTCTCTCTCTCCGCACTCATACGCACACACACACGTGCGCGCACACACCATAGGTTTTGTGGTAAACCCATGGTTTTACAAATGGTAATCAATACACCAATTTACCATAATTACTACACTTTTACTATAATACAGCCATGGTTATTTTTTGTAAGGGAGATAATGGTAAAATATAGAATGGTTCCTGTTAGACAGAAGGTAAAGTGTTTGGGACAGTGGGGGCAGATGAGTGTTCATGCTTGATATATAACATGTTGTATCCTTGTGCTGTTACAGCAAGTGCAGAAGGACAAAACTCTGACATGCATCCATCATCTATGTACAGACATATATAAAAACACACTCATGCACTCACATCAGTCCCAGACAGAAGAAAAACAGAGTGAAGTTACATAGCACATTCAATTTTTACACTCTTATTAACCCCGGGTCCAGTGGACCCGAACACTACATATGTAATATAAATGTGTAGGGGGGGTGTACAGTGTACAGTCATTATAAAGCTGTTTATTTCTATGTTCTTTATAGAAAATGAGCCAAGGCCAATGAATCTGAGGTTGAAACAATAATTAATTGCATAATTTTTCTTTTAGTAAACATTAAAAACGGGTCCCACAGACCCGAACACCACACAAGGGTTAAAAGCTATAGTGAGTGTATTTCTGTACATTTTTATCATCAAAAAACAATATAAACTGAAAAACATGTATACCGTGAAATAAAATGACTCATTCCGTGAAATAGATTTTTGGTCATTCCGCCCACCTCTAGTTGGGCTCTTGACTTGGTTTTCAGTCTGGTTGTTATAACTGTGTCTTTATGATGCATGTTTGTTGTGGCAAAGAAAACCAAGAGCTGATAGACTCGCGTGAGGTTGGATGTCTGGTTATTGATCAGTAGGTTATCTTGCCAGCCTTATGAAGCTTAATCATAACAATTAGTAGTACTTAAGAATGTATATGACTAAGTATTTACATATTTGAATCAGAATCATTACAACAATTATTGGTGTAGCAGTAGTGATGTTACGTTCGTGAACGAATCGTTCTTTTTGAACGAAGCTTTTAGGTGAACGAATCGTTCTCGTTCACGCCATCCATTGACTCATATTTCTCGTTCACTAAAAATTTCCCTCCCTTCTTGAGGAGCATGGACAAATGAAGCGCAGCTTTCTTTCTGCCTTCAAAGAGTGACAAAAGTACGAGCCAATGGCAATCGAGTATAAGCTGTGGCCGAGCATATGATTGGCTCAACGTACTGAATGAATACGCCCTTCACTGACCGAGCCGCTGTTTTGAGTCTGAACGAACGAGAGAGAGAGAGAGATCGGGTTCTTAAACAAACTGAATGACAGGTACAAGTTACAACCTAATAAATGAGAGGGATCGTATAGAAAGCGAGTGCAACGTAAACAATCTTGTGAAAGAATCATGTGGTTTTATTTTAGTAAAGTTATAGTAACCATGTTTAGGCGGACTATTTACCTTAATACAAATGATAATCAAGGTAATTACTGTTGAAAAATTTGGTATTTCTGTTAAATATAGTTAATATCTATATAGTTTAATCCACCCTTTCACTGAATTTAAATCAGTCATCTGCGTCTGAACGAAGTCTTGAACAACATGACGGAAATTATATGATTTGTGAACGAGGATCTGATGACTGACTGAACCAGAGGAGGCATGCACGGGAGTCTTTATTTACAACAAATCCAGATTAGATGTACTATAAATGTATGTGTGTATTAATATATTCTTGATAAAATTATGCTTAGTATTTCACAATTTGAGCTTTATTAAAAACTAATGAGTTTTTGCAAAAAGTCTTTCATTGTCTTATAACACATAATGACACACATCTTCGCCACCTACTGGCGTATTTATGTAAAATTAAGAAATGGTCACTGAACGAATACGTGAACGAGTCTGAACGAATCATTTTGGTGAACGAACTGAAAATGAACGAGTCACCTAAATGAACGAAAATTTCCATCACTATGTAGCAGTAATCTTATATCTTGACAGAATTGTATACATATGGACTTTTGCGAACTTGAAACTAGTCCTCACCTGACACTCAGACATCAAGAATCAGACTATGATTCTCAACTATGGTGACAAAAAAAATGGGAAAACAGTTCATCTGCATAATTTATTCATGCTGCAATGCATGCTGGGAGTCATGAATGAGTTTTGAACTATGCCGATACCCAGCATGCATTGCAGCATGAAGCTTTTCATTTGATAGCCACCATTGTTGAGATTCATAGCCTAATTCTTGACGTCTGTGTGTAGTTCGCTTGTGTTGATTTATTTCATTTATTCCCAATGTTGTAAAGATTCCTCTGGCTACATCAACACTCAGATTTATCACATTATAAGACTACTATAAGGGGTCACCACCCATATATCCACTAATGAGCTTCTGTATAAAGTCAGTAAACTACACTTAACTCATGACACTAACACCATAACGGTCATAAGTCGGTGATAATAATTTATTTGTACTTTATTGCCATATCCATTGTCTTTCAAATTACATTGAAAAAGCATGAATAGATGTAACATCAAATGGGCAAGCTAAGGATCAAGAGTTCTACTAAAGCAACCACTGATCACAAGAATGGTAACTATTATTAAGGGATTAGATTATACTGCCAACCAAAGCCAAAGCGCAGTAACTACACGCTTGGTCAAAATTGAGTTAAGGCTTGAAATGAGCTTTATGACATCTGTTCTATCTTGTGTGACAAAGTCTCCTGGTTAAATTTTGTCCCGTTTCAGAGAAACGAGGTTGTCAAAATTGCAGAAACTACAAAATCCATGCTAATACCAAGGCAAACCGCAGTAAGTGATGTTACTGCGTTCTGGCTTTGTTTCCCCGGCTTTGATACCGCAGATACTGCGGTTTCCCCCGATCGTAACACACAACAACAAACCAACCATGGCACAATGCCACGTCCAAATTATGGTTAATCTTGCGTTAAAATGCAAATAAACAAATACGGGTAAGGAAGATAGCAAAATAATAACTCATACTAAGGCAAATTATAGCTTTATAAGTAGTTAACATTGACTAGCCAGCTGATTGCAAGTTTTGACCTACCTGTGCTCGTCCATTGAAGGCAATATCCTCCGACAATAATGATATAATCCGATTCAGTTGCATTGGTGTTTGTTGATTCGAACATCTCTCCACTTTTTAGGCAGCTAATCCAATTGTATTGACAGGGGTTACTCCTTTTTTTGATAAGTTTGATAAGAGTCTGGTAAAGTTATATTGTTAGGCAAAGTTAACGGCGCCCAGTCAACCTGACGAGCGCAGCTGGGCCGGCAGAAAGCACGCTAGGTGAAAAAGTGCACTTTCATAATAAGTGCTCTTTTTCCACGCACTAATTTTGTAGGCTACTTAATATTAAAACGTTTTGTTTAGTACTTCTTAAGCTAATCTTAAGAATATCTAAGTTTACATAACTGCTACTTTGAGACAACATGAAAATTAACTAAAATGAGCATACTGTTAGTTTCAATAATGTCTTTGGGACAAACATGTTCTTCTATTTTTAACTTGTGTTAATTTTTAACTACTGTTTTTAAAGCAAACCTCATCTAATGTAAATTAATAAATAAAAATGAATAAAATGAGTAAAATACTCTTTTTGGTAAAAGGAGCATTTTTAACATTCACAGCATGCAAACATCAATAAAACTATTACAGTTATTAAAAACAATCAAAATGTATTAAGAAGCATGAGAAAAAGTTGAATGAACACATTTAGTCTGTAGATACTGCACTTTTCTATTGCAACAGTGTTTTAGTTGTTAAAGGTCATCCAAAGGCAGAGTGCAGTATCTGCATTTTGGGAGTCAAAGGTCACATCGGTGGTCATGTTTTTTTTCTATAAAAATTTCTTCCTAACAAGGCATTACATGAATGCATTACCACTAATCTACCCACAACATGTTTGGCTGGCTAGTGTAAAAACTTTAAAGCCATTTTTCTCAGTTCCAGTGTTTGCGTAGATACTGCACTCTGCCTTTGGAGGGCAGTATAGACTAGAGCTGTCCAAACTCAAACAACTTGCACTGACATATCTTAAAACAGTGGTTCTTAACGTTATTCCTGGAGGCCCACTGCCCTGCATGTTTTGTATGTCTCTTTTATCTGGCAGACTCAGTTCAGTTCATTGAGATCTCTTCTAATGAGCTGATGATTTGAATCAGGTGTGTTAAATAAGGGAGACATACAAAATGTGCAGGGCAGTGGGCCTCCAGGAATAACGTTTAGAACCACTGTCTTAAAATA
Source organism: Paramisgurnus dabryanus (assembly GCF_030506205.2). Classification (NCBI taxonomy): domain Eukaryota; kingdom Metazoa; phylum Chordata; class Actinopteri; order Cypriniformes; family Cobitidae; genus Paramisgurnus; species Paramisgurnus dabryanus. The sequence continues at coordinate 34,907,403 of NC_133339.1, read as the reverse complement.
CACCAATGCCCTTTGTTTTGCATGGAAATGCAGAAGTAATGTTTTTAGTTAGGCATGTTTGTTAAAACTAGTTATATTTCCTAATTAAACTAAGGCCTATTCCTGGTTTAAGATTATCCCTGTCCAGGAAAACACCCCTTAATGATTTACTTCTCAGTAAGAGCTAATGTACATGTAATATAAAATCTAACTGGTTTGTAATAAGTGAAGATGGTAATGCTGTTTGTGGAGTTGTTTGATGATCTTCTTGTGAGATCTTAGGAAATCTGAGTAAGACTGATTCTCATCTAAGTCTGTAAGTTGAGTTTCTGCTTGTTTTCTCTTTAATTCGGTTCTTGTTCATCTTTCATTCTGTGATTGTTTTTGTTAACAGCAGCTGTTCATCATTAATCACTCAATCATCACTTCATTATCTCATTAACTTCAACATTGGGTCTGTTTCTTTTACTCTTTGTAGTGTGGACACATTAAGCAGTGTTCTTTTGACACCAAGGATTTTGCTGTGGGGTTTAAAGGGTTAAATGTGTAAGATATAAAAACACAGAATGCTAATGTTTTTTAACAGTCCGAAAGAGACCGTTAAAAAACATTATCTTGCTGGCACTATATGGGGAGGCTGCAGACCTGGAGCCGGTAGTTCTACGCCCCTGGCAGTTTTGCGCCCCTGTTGTTCCTCATGTGTCCAGTAGGGGGAGAGGGAAATACAACTAGGATACTAGCCTATTTAAACAACCGTTTATGAGCACTATTTATTAATATTACACATTTAAGCGAACATTTTATAAACTTACAGTGTACACTGCAGTCTGCACACTACGGAACCACAGACAGTAGGTCTGGTCATCTTGGTTTTTATTATTGGAGATAAAATAAGGATCATGGGTTTAAATAGTTTTGCATTATGATACGAGTGTATATAAGTTTGTTTTACTGTTATTTCCTATGGCATTTGAAATCGATTGGAACCGGAAGCGCTGCATGATGACGTCACACTTAACTATTTATATTTATTTATAAACTGTTTTTATACACAAGAGACTGACTGATATATGATGTTGTGAATTTATATTAAGTTACTTTTAGATATTGACCATATTTAGGCCATAGACATAAAGTACTGTGTAATCATATGAATCCTTAATGAAATATCTGCTGTACAATTCACAATAGGTCGTCATACAGCTACAAAACATGTCCTACATAGCATTTTCTGAAGACAAACACAATGTAACTTTTCTAAAATTCCAAATGTCATTTAAAAGAAAGAGACAATATTGTGGTTCACAAATTTTTTTTATTAACACCATGACTAGGTTATTTCTTAACAGCATGACTCATGTAGATGACTCTCCTATTGCCAATCTTCTTTGAATGTTTTTTTTATCCTGCTGTCAAAGTGCTCCCGCTCACTGATAAGGTTGAATAGTGTTAGAAACAATGGTTACTTATAATTAATGGCAGGATATCGCATCAATCGTTTATAAATAATAAATGTTGCATCATTACAATACAATCCACAACAATAACTTTAGCAGATTATTTAACATACCTCAATTCGTATTGCTTCAAGAAGGTCTGCTGCTATCATATAGTTCTGATAAGACTAGGCTCATATACTACAGTTTTTTTCCAATTGCTAACACACTAAAATGACATGAACAGCACAACTATTTAAACTGACACACATAAAGCAACACCTCTTCTCAAGTCTCCAAAAGTCTAAACACATTTTCTGCTTTACACACATTTTGCAATTCACAATGTCACTTTTTACAGTTTTTTATGATTGTTTACACTCTAAAATGTAAATTTCCACACAGTTTGCAAAATTCTACTCCAATGAGCAAAACACCTCCACAGATTTGCACAACATTACACACAATGTTTGCTTCACCCTTTTTGCAAAACATTACACACAGTGATATGTAAAACTCCACACACATTTTCATACCTTATACACAGATAAGGATTGTGAAGTTACTTCCTTGTCATTACAAAGCCCTCGATTGCCAATGACCACACTAATGAATGAATTGGATAGTCACATCCACCAAGTGTGGAAGCACACATGTGCTAATTTGAAAACGCAGCACTCAGGTGTGCTATAAAAGGCAACTTTAATAAAAATGGAAAGACTAGAAGAAGAAGAAAAAGAAGAAGAAGAGAAAGAAATGTAATTGGACACAGGGCAATCACCAATGTGCCAGGACAGCGAGGGGGTAACATCACCCTTTGCGCTGCTATTACACAAAATGGGGTCCTCCACCACCATGCAAATATGGGATCCTATAATGCAATCTAGTACTTGCATTTCTTGACCGATTGCACAAGACTGTCACAGCATTAAACCAAGTGGAGCAGATGCGGTACATTGTCATTTGGAACATCAGGCTGCTCTGGTCCATAATTGGTTCCATGAGCACCCCGAATTTGAAGTCTTATATCAGGGGTAGGCAAGTTCGGTCCTAGAGAGCCGCAGTCCTGCATATTTTAGCCTAAGCACTGATAATCTAACCTGATGTCTAAAACCTAAAGACATTGATTAGCTTGTTCAGGTGTGTTTGATTAGGGTTGGAACTAAACTCTGCAGGACTGCGGCTCTGTAGGACCGAACTTGCCTACACCCGTCTTATACCTTCCCCCATACTCCCCCTTCCTGAATCCAATAAAAGAGGTTTTTTTCAGCATGGCGTGGAAGGTATATGACCTGTGGCCCTATTACTGTGTGCCCTTCATTCAGGCCATGGAGGAGGCCTGTGATCATATAGAAGCAGCTTCTGTGCAGGGGTGGATTCGTCACATGAGGCGATTCTTCCAAAGGTGCCTTGCCAATGAAGACATGGCCTGTGATGTGGCTGAAATATTATGGCCTGATGCAGCCAGACAGAGAGATGATGAATAGGTACAGTATACTTGTTGCTTTTACAGTAGTTTTTTCTTTAGAGTCAAAGTGTATGTATTTCATGCATTATTTTTTATTTGTCTACAGATGTTATTTGTTTCAATGATTTCATTGTTGGTTGATTACTGTAACTGATTATGGTAAGAAATACTGTAAGTATTGAAATAAATACTTGAAATATTCAGTCTGCAGCATCAGTGTTGTGTAGTGCTTGGTAAGTTTATAGTAGGCATATTTGTGTACTTTCTCCCCATATCTCAAACTAATCATGAAGATTGTTGTGGGTTTGTCATGATTTTTTAAAATCTAAATGATCCCTTACATAACAATGTATGGCCAAAAATCTAGCACATGCTATTGCCTAAAATTAGTTTTTTTTTACAAATGTGTTTTTTATTTATCACAGCAGTGTGAAACTGGCTGCAATAGTGTCTGATCATTGAGGACTGTGTTGGTTAAATGACAACTAATAGCATTTTCACAAATATGTGTATATGTTTTGACTGAAGTGTGTATGTTTTGACGTGTCCTTTTGCAAAGAATCTAGGAATTATGCAAATTGAGTGTGCTGTTTGGATAACTGTGATTATATTTTGACAAAAAGAACCCGGTTTTCAAAATTGCGTGTAAACAATTGAAAAAAAACTGTAAATGCACTGAACACGGTTCTCTGCACAAGACACAACAATCTGACATAAAGTCACATGTTTGCCTTTTCAAAACACTACCATTCAAAATGACAATACACAAGCTAAATGGCCAATATATGTGCCACCTCCCCAAACATCTGAATGGTTAACTGTTAACACTTCAATCAGGATGTAAGCACTAGAAAAGACCCCAGGAACGTCATTGGCCATAGAGCCATTATAGATGTTCCTGGCTTACGTGGTGAGTAGTTATATGGGGGCACCATTCGTCAAACTTTTATGACCCCCTCCCCCACCCGGTGACAGTTGCTGTCTGACAGGTCGTTTTTATGACCCTTTGACAGGGGGGCGGGACCATCAATCAAAAGCTGTACAAGTTGTCAACTTTAGACAGAAAGTATTTAATGGTTTTATTGCCGGTCATTTAGAGTGATTGTTTTTCCTGAGTGTGTTTTATGTCAAGCGTATGGTGTCATGTTTAATGACGGCTCGTGTTTCGACATTTGCTGTTTATTGACATTTGATGTCAGATCTCAACCATCCTCCCTCCTTTGCTCGCCCCGTGCGCTTCTCAATACTGACTGTCACACCGCGGGTGTGTTGTTGAATCTAAAGTTTTGCAACAGCATAAGTTTATTTAAAGGCAATCACTAACCATATATATATATATATATATATTAGATGTACCTGGCTACGCTTAAAGCCGATGTTTTCTATCGAGCTATAGTTTCTGATCAGACACAAAGTCTGAACTAAATAAAATTTTAAACGGTTCACGAAGTCCGGGAATCTTTTCATGACCTGGTCTACAGTTTCACGCGTATTAAAGATCCGGCGGTGTCTGACAAAGCGTCGGGTGATTGTTCATATCTGTCATTTAAAATAAAGTTAATAAATGTAATTCTGTCCACTATGGCAAAATAGGAATTTATTTTAGATTTAGGGGAATCTTTAACCATGTCTCTGATTAAAACTTTTGATTGTAACATCACAAGTTATTTAATTAAATATTCCGTATACGGGTATAGTTTAAGCAATGACCTGAGCCATTACCTTCGGAGCCGTCAATACTACAATCTTTAGACGATAGTCTAAACTAAATAAATGTTTAAACGGTTCAGGAATTCCGTGAATCTTTTCATAACCTGCACTATAGTTTCACGCGTATTAAAGATCCGGCGGTGCCTGACAAAGTACCGGGTGAGCGTTCATATCTGCCATTTTAAAATAATGTTAATAAATGTAATTCTGTCCACTATGGCAAAATAGGATTTTATTTTAGATTTAGGGGAGTCTTTAACCAAGTCTCTGACTAAGACGTGTATACGAGCACAGATGGTGACAGAGAAACTTATATATGACGTTAATAAACTTTTAAATGTTTTTAAGACGTATTCACCCCATTTTGGGGTTTTATTTTTAATTAAAGGCTTCTTAAAACATGTGTGAATATGTGTATATTATACAATATTGTCTGCTCTGACAAAAATAAATTATTATGTAGATTTTAGGTCAATTGCCTGCGTGTATCTTATAAATACAACATGATAATACGTTTGTATTGGCAAGAGACTTCTTTAAAGTCACGCAAGAATAAAATATTTTAGTTGTAACTGGTTAACCTTAAATGTACTATTATCTATTTAACTATAAGCTATATTTTACTGAACAGCCTCAAAGGTTCTGATGCTGAACTTATGACCGTATGTGATAGATATTTCACAGCAGGGTCGGTTTGTAATCTATGTAGAGTCTTTTAAAACTGTAATGGTAAAATGTAATATGGACACTCTGTCAAAAATAAAGCATTTGTTTGTAACAAATTATTTAATGAAATATTCAGCAGTGGTATAGCGATGAACAGTGCCAAAACCACCGGGGACACCAATAACACATTCTATAGACTAAAGGCTATTTATTTTAAACTAAATAAAAGTTTAATCTTTTCAGACATAGTATTCTGAACACACCATTAGATCGCGCTCCGGCGTTTACAATAGAGAACATACGCGGATGAGTGTTCATATCCACAGTTAAGAAACTTTTAAACGATTAAAAACACTTTCATATCATTTTCTGAGTTTGTTTTAAATTAATGACATCTTAAAATCAACTGTGAATATGTGTTTATTACACAATAAAATGTAATTCTGTCCGCACCGGTATAATAGGGGTTTTATTTTAGATTTGGGACTTTCTTTAACCAAAGTCTCTGATTAAAACACATGAATGCGCGAACCACAGTTGCCAGAGAACGTACGCTGAGGTGCTCTTATGGCGTTAAGAACCTTTTTATTGTTTAAGACATTTTGACCCCATTTCCTGGTTTTGTGTCCGCTGTGGATCCCAACCTCTATGTGTTTATTATACAACAAATGCAATTCTGTCAGCATTTCTAGTTTAGAACGCCTCTGATTTAAACATGCGGGTTTTAAAATGAAACGGCCATGTGACTTTTATGACAAAAGCTATTCGATCTTAATTTTTTGTTTTAACATCCAAAAGTTTTTATACACATTCCATAATTAAACATCTAGGTGTGTATGAGTAAGTTTATATCTAATGTCACACGAGCAGCACCAAATCGCGCTTGTGTCTCTGTGTGTGCATCCAGGCTGTTTATGTGGGGGTGTGTTTATGAGCCCGTGTCTTTGCAAGGTGTGTGTGTGTGTGTGTGTGTGTGTGTGTGTGTGTGTGTGTGTGTGTGTGTGTGTGTGTGTGTGTGTGTGCGTGTGTGTGCGTGTGTGTGTGTGTGTGTTTGCTTGCACGGGGGTCTATGATGTCTCTGTTTGTTACTAAAGTTTTGATATTAAGTCTGTGTCCTCATTGACAATAAGTAATGTGGTTTTTAGATTTAGGCTTCATTACACAGATACTGATTAAATCATGTTATCCATTATTTGCGATTTAAAGAAACTTAAAAGGTTTAAGACATTTTATCTCACATTTTGGTGGTGTTTTTTAATCAATGTATCCTTAAACCCATCTGTTATCCATTTAGGGGACAATAAAACGGGTGCAAATATTATTTATCAAAGTTGACGATGTTATAATCCAGGTTGTCACTAACGTGACAACAACCATTTCTTTAAAGACAAAACATTTAACAAAATTGACATGGCACACAGAGACTTTTTGTATGATTTTTGTTAAACATGATTGTGTGATTCCATAAAGATAGCTATAAACACAACAACAGATAGGACATGGTTCTACATAACATTAAAATCACGTACTTGCGTTAAATAGGTAAACCTTAACATTTACTAAATAAAATAAAAATATACTATTTGAACATCTTAACTGATATTAGGTTTAAGATGAATCATTGTCTATAGCTTTACGATTTACAGCACAAAACCCCCCAGAGGATGTGGTATGTGTTTATATGTGTATTGGCAGGTATCACGTGGTAGGGACCAAACGACCAACGCCGTGGGGGTTTGTGAAGCGAAGAACGAGGACTGTATAGATGAGAAGCTATCCTCCTGAACACACAAGCTTTACCAAAAAAAAAACTTAACCCCGGATTAACACATCCCAGAACAATTTTGAACAACCGTGCAGGATTCGCACACATCAGAGGTCTGTGTTATGTTTTGCAGAATCTGTGGAACCTTTTGAAGCTGCGAAGGTGTCCGAATTCGCAAACAAACTATCGAACACAGCGCGGCAGAAACTGTGGACACAAGCTTTTTGTTGCTGAGAAGTGTTTGAACTCAGAAACAAACAAGCAAGCAAAGTTGTCTACGAAGCTACGGATTCTTGAAAAAGATGGAACAAAGATCATTCGAACGACTACGCAATGGCCAGAAGGGGTATGTGTACGGGACCGACCTTTTTAAAGATATGCTTAAAAAGAACTACAAGCGCGAGATGTCCAATCTACTATGTACTGTGATATACAAAGATGCCAATGTGTGCATGCCTCCAAACTATTGCGAAGCTAACGCCGGTCGTGTAACCAGACTCAAGGAAAAACAGATGGTGTGAAAAGTATAGATGACACGCTCAATAACATGGTACAGACGGTTGTACAGGCCCAAGAGGAACCCAGTGTGATTATTAGAAAGGCCCTAGAGATATTTTATGAATGTGACGAGGTCGAGTTTTACGTTGTCAATATCATAATAATGATAGCATTTGTAATTGATGTATGCATTGATATGCATGTAAAGAAACGAGAAATTAATGTGTGGGAAATCATAGAAAATGCCGTAGATTTCATGTTTTGAAAAGGGTCTTGGATCATGCATGCACGTTCTATGGTATCTAGACAATATCATAACGTTTAATAATGATGATGCCTAAAAACCATTCGTGTGAGCCAGTGGCATATCTTACGCAAGTTTTTACAGTTGTTTTTTAGTTTTACCAAAAGTTTTAATCTGATTTTATTTTTTACTCAACATTATGATTGATAATCCATGTCCGTCAACAAATGTATACTTTAACAAAAACTACGTTCTAGTAGTTTCAATGTATGGTAACTGTTGTTTTTTCATCATTGATTTTGTATACTGCTTATGTTTTTGTATGTTTTGCTGTACCGGTTTCATAAAAACAAAATATACAAGGATTTTTTGGTCTTAATGTCTGTTGCTACCATAAGATACAAACATTAGAACATTTAGACATCTTGTTCAGACAACGTGTGACATTGCTCATTCTTCATATGTTTTTGCAACACCACACAGAGAAACGTGAAAGATTAATAGAAATTACATGTGACTACATCACATGTCTTTCAGAGGCGTAAAATAAAGTCACCAATGTTAGTATGGGATGCTAAAACAGCACAGGCACAAGCTGATCCTAATTTTGATACCTGACGTCTGTCACATAGTCAAAGCTCATATACTTCATGTCTCTACGAATCCTGACAGAGTTTTAGTTTCATATACACAACACATCAAATGTAAACCACGGTAAACTAAATACATTTGACAGCAAAGATCTCTAATTTTCTGACAACCCCAAAAAAGATGATGGGGTCATCATCAAACATCACTCACTTTTTAGGTAGCGAAAGGTTTTTGTTTATTTTAGTTTAACTCGACACTGAAATTTTAGTTAAGCACACAGAAATGTACAGATTTTACGTTTTCAGTATACATGTGTACATCACATTGCGATTTCAGTCTCAATTAGATCGATGATCTATCAATATTAGCTACAAATGTTGTTAGTATGCTTGCTCTGATTTCACAAAACATCCATATACATTCAAAACCTAGGGGTTCAACGCCTTAAAGTCATCAATTTTATTTCGTACACATCAACCACACCAAAATTTGTAGAATGTGCAAACTGTTTTACTTCGTTTTAAACATGTTTGTGCGGTTTCGGTCTAGATTTTATAGAAAACTTCAGAACATGACACCGTTTTAACATTTACAAAATGATGAAATATTTTACTTTTAAATGGCTCCCATGAGTATGTGTTGCTGTGACAAATACTTTTGATTGTTTGGAAATTATATGAATGCAGAGAAACAAAGCAAAAGTTTTGAACTTTAACATAATTTTATATGGGTCCTGATTTTTAAAAACAGTAAGCTGTAATGTTTCTTACACACAGATCTAAACACATCACAAGTCTCAATGTTTAATAACATAAAAACCTGTATGCAAAGGTTTGTTGGCGTATTTTTAGACACAAGCTGTTTATTTTCATCTTTAAACAAATGTGTATGACAAAAGTTATCCTGCCTGAACTGACACTAAGGATCGATGCCGAAATGTTAAATCTAAGTATTTTGCAAAACAACCTTCACCGTCATATAGATGTTTTCAATCTAATGGTACCTGTTTAAATGTGACCATACTATTTCAAACATTACCAAGTTGTAGATGTTTGTGACTCAATTTACAAAGGTTTTAACACACATTACTGTTTGTCACGATGTGTTTCATCGCATTGCTGTTGCATGCAACAGACTCTCAAGTTTTATGTTAAAATGATTACTAAATAAAAACCTAAGCATTCTGTATTATGTTGCCACCGATGATTTTACAAGTTTACAGTTTCAAACATTTTTGCTATATTCGCTGTGAAAGATTTAGTAAATAAATCTAAAACATAAACAGTGTTGAAGCGTTACCTTAATCTTCTAGCAACAATTTTCAAGAGATTACCAACATGTATGATGTACTAACTGTCAGGGGATCTGTGATATTATTTTCTGAAGTAATTAGCTATCTAATGGCTACTGCACAATAACTTATGCGATAAAGAGTTTGTTACATAAACTATAGAAACGAAACAAGATAAATTACAAAGTCACAGGCATGAGGTTTACACTTAAACAAATCACGCAGATGTTTAAAGTGGTACATATTTTTTATTTCTCATCAAGTAAAAGAAATACATCATATGTTATCATTGTAGTGTAGAAATATCACAACGTTTTTCACGAACGGTTCAATAATCTCACCAACAGCAATTTGATTATTATTTGATATTGTAAATACGCACAAACCACGCAGGTAATAGTCTCTAAATATTCTATAGAACGCCATTAGCTTTTTGTCATCAAGTTTGTAACAGATGTATCACTACGACTATTTCATGATCTTGAAACCAAACAGTCTGTGGGATCGATACACGCAATGTGTATCGATTCATCAGGCTTTGTCGGATCCTTCTTGGGGGCACAGGTCCATTGGTACATTATCAGACATTACTTGAGCCGTACAAAGGGTTGTGTTGTTGTTGTAGGTTGATGGTCCGCCATCAGATACTATGGTGGACTTATTGAGTGCACAGGTCCATCTGTAGGTTCTCTCATATACATATTGCCCTGGGGTGGGGTAGCGCGAATGTATTGGTGTAGCAGTAGGAGTCCATAGTTTCTTGAAACTTGTTAGGCGATTGTGTTTGAATGAATCATACTGGCGCCGATTTAATGACTGTAATGGATAGGCGGAGATAGGAGTCCTGGAGTTAGGGACATTCCTCTCTGGGCGTAACAACTTCACTTTAAACATCTGCGTGATTTGTTTAAGTGTAAACCTCATGCCTGTGACTTTGTAATTTATCTTGTTTCGTTTCTATAGTTTATGTAACAAACTCTTTATCGCATAAGTTATTGTGCAGTAGCCATTAGATAGCTAATTACTTCAGAAAATAATATCACAGATCCCCTGACAGTTAGTACATCATACATGTTGGTAATCTCTTGAAAATTGTTGCTAGAAGATTAAGGTAACGCTTCAACACTGTTTATGTTTTAGATTTATTTACTAAATCTTTCACAGCGAATATAGCAAAAATGTTTGAAACTGTAAACTTGTAAAATCATCGGTGGCAACATAATACAGAATGCTTAGGTTTTTATTTAGTAATCCTTTTAACATAAAACTTGAGAGTCTGTTGCATGCAACAGCAATGCGATGAAACACATCGTGACAAACAGTAATGTGTGTTAAAACCTTTGTAAATTGAGTCACAAACATCTACAACTTGGTAATGTTTGAAATAGTATGGTCACATTTAAACAGGTACCATTAGATTGAAAACATCTATATGACGGTGAAGGTTGTTTTGCAAAATACTTAGATTTAACATTTCGGCATCGATCCTTAGTGTCAGTTCAGGCAGGATAACTTTTGTCATACACATTTGTTTAAAGATGAAAATAAACAGCTTGTGTCTAAAAATACGCCAACAAACCTTTGCATACAGGTTTTTATGTTATTAAACATTGAGACTTGTGATGTGTTTAGATCTGTGTGTAAGAAACATTACAGCTTACTGTTTTTAAAAATCAGGACCCATATAAAATTATGTTAAAGTTCAAAACTTTTGCTTTGTTTCTCTGCATTCATATAATTTCCAAACAATCAAAAGTATTTGTCACAGCAACACATACTCATGGGAGCCATTTAAAAGTAAAATATTTCATCATTTTGTAAATGTTAAAACGGTGTCATGTTCTGAAGTTTTCTATAAAATCTAGACCGAAACCGCACAAACATGTTTAAAACGAAGTAAAACAGTTTGCACATTCTAAAAATTTTGGTGTGGTTGATGTGTACGAAATAAAATTGATGACTTTAAGGCGTTGAACCCCTAGGTTTTGAATGTATATGGATGTTTTGTGAAATCAGAGCAAGCATACTAACAACATTTGTAGCTAATATTGATAGATCATCGATCTAATTGAGACTGAAATCGCAATGTGATGTACACATGTATACTGAAAACGTAAAATCTGTACATTTCTGTGTGCTTAACTAAAATTTCAGTGTCGAGTTAAACTAAAATAAACAAAAACCTTTCGCTACCTAAAAAGTGAGTGATGTTTGATGATGACCCCATCATCTTTTTTGGGGTTGTCAGAAAATTAGAGATCTTTGCTGTCAAATGTATTTAGTTTACCGTGGTTTACATTTGATGTGTTGTGTATATGAAACTAAAACTCTGTCAGGATTCGTAGAGACATGAAGTATATGAGCTTTGACTATGTGACAGACGTCAGGTATCAAAATTAGGATCAGCTTGTGCCTGTGCTGTTTTAGCATCCCATACTAACATTGGTGACTTTATTTTACGCCTCTGAAAGACATGTGATGTAGTCACATGTAATTTCTATTAATCTTTCACGTTTCTCTGTGTGGTGTTGCAAAAACATATGAAGAATGAGCAATGTCACACGTTGTCTGAACAAGATGTCTAAATGTTCTAATGTTTGTATCTTATGGTAGCAACAGACATTAAGACCAAAAAATCCTTGTATATTTTGTTTTTATGAAACCGGTACAGCAAAACATACAAAAACATAAGCAGTATACAAAATCAATGATGAAAAAACAACAGTTACCATACATTGAAACTACTAGAACGTAGTTTTTGTTAAAGTATACATTTGTTGACGGACATGGATTATCAATCATAATGTTGAGTAAAAAATAAAATCAGATTAAAACTTTTGGTAAAACTAAAAAACAACTGTAAAAACTTGCGTAAGATATGCCACTGGCTCACACGAATGGTTTTTAGGCATCATCATTATTAAACGTTATGATATTGTCTAGATACCATAGAACGTGCATGCATGATCCAAGACCCTTTTCAAAACATGAAATCTACGGCATTTTCTATGATTTCCCACACATTAATTTCTCGTTTCTTTACATGCATATCAATGCATACATCAATTACAAATGCTATCATTATTATGATATTGACAACGTAAAACTCGACCTCGTCACATTCATAAAATATCTCTAGGGCCTTTCTAATAATCACACTGGGTTCCTCTTGGGCCTGTACAACCGTCTGTACCATGTTATTGAGCGTGTCATCTATACTTTTCACACCATCTGTTTTTCCTTGAGTCTGGTTACACGACCGGCGTTAGCTTCGCAATAGTTTGGAGGCATGCACACATTGGCATCTTTGTATATCACAGTACATAGTAGATTGGACATCTCGCGCTTGTAGTTCTTTTTAAGCATATCTTTAAAAAGGTCGGTCCCGTACACATACCCCTTCTGGCCATTGCGTAGTCGTTCGAATGATCTTTGTTCCATCTTTTTCAAGAATCCGTAGCTTCGTAGACAACTTTGCTTGCTTGTTTGTTTCTGAGTTCAAACACTTCTCAGCAACAAAAAGCTTGTGTCCACAGTTTCTGCCGCGCTGTGTTCGATAGTTTGTTTGCGAATTCGGACACCTTCGCAGCTTCAAAAGGTTCCACAGATTCTGCAAAACATAACACAGACCTCTGATGTGTGCGAATCCTGCACGGTTGTTCAAAATTGTTCTGGGATGTGTTAATCCGGGGTTAAGTTTTTTTTTTGGTAAAGCTTGTGTGTTCAGGAGGATAGCTTCTCATCTATACAGTCCTCGTTCTTCGCTTCACAAACCCCCACGGCGTTGGTCGTTTGGTCCCTACCACGTGATACCTGCCAATACACATATAAACACATACCACATCCTCTGGGGGGTTTTGTGCTGTAAATCGTAAAGCTATAGACAATGATTCATCTTAAACCTAATATCAGTTAAGATGTTCAAATAGTATATTTTTATTTTATTTAGTAAATGTTAAGGTTTACCTATTTAACGCAAGTACGTGATTTTAATGTTATGTAGAACCATGTCCTATCTGTTGTTGTGTTTATAGCTATCTTTATGGAATCACACAATCATGTTTAACAAAAATCATACAAAAAGTCTCTGTGTGCCATGTCAATTTTGTTAAATGTTTTGTCTTTAAAGAAATGGTTGTTGTCACGTTAGTGACAACCTGGATTATAACATCGTCAACTTTGATAAATAATATTTGCACCCGTTTTATTGTTCCCTAAATGGATAACAGATGGGTTTAAGGATACATTGATTAAAAAACACCACCAAAATGTGAGATAAAATGTCTTAAACCTTTTAAGTTTCTTTAAATCGCAAATAATGGATAACATGATTTAATCAGTATCTGTGTAATGAAGCCTAAATCTAAAAACCACATTACTTATTGTCAATGAGGACACAGACTTAATATCAAAACTTTAGTAACAAACAGAGACATCATAGACCCCCGTGCAAGCAAACACACACACACACACACACACACGCACACACACGCACACACACACACACACACACACACACACACACACACACACACACACACACACACACACGCACACACACCTTGCAAAGACACGGGCTCATAAACACACCCCCACATAAACAGCCTGGATGCACACACAGAGACACAAGCGCGATTTGGTGCTGCTCGTGTGACATTAGATATAAACTTACTCATACACACCTAGATGTTTAATTATGGAATGTGTATAAAAACTTTTGGATGTTAAAACAAAAAATTAAGATCGAATAGCTTTTGTCATAAAAGTCACATGGCCGTTTCATTTTAAAACCCGCATGTTTAAATCAGAGGCGTTCTAAACTAGAAATGCTGACAGAATTGCATTTGTTGTATAATAAACACATAGAGGTTGGGATCCACAGCGGACACAAAACCAGGAAATGGGGTCAAAATGTCTTAAACAATAAAAAGGTTCTTAACGCCATAAGAGCACCTCAGCGTACGTTCTCTGGCAACTGTGGTTCGCGCATTCATGTGTTTTAATCAGAGACTTTGGTTAAAGAAAGTCCCAAATCTAAAATAAAACCCCTATTATACCGGTGCGGACAGAATTACATTTTATTGTGTAATAAACACATATTCACAGTTGATTTTAAGATGTCATTAATTTAAAACAAACTCAGAAAATGATATGAAAGTGTTTTTAATCGTTTAAAAGTTTCTTAACTGTGGATATGAACACTCATCCGCGTATGTTCTCTATTGTAAACGCCGGAGCGCGATCTAATGGTGTGTTCAGAATACTATGTCTGAAAAGATTAAACTTTTATTTAGTTTAAAATAAATAGCCTTTAGTCTATAGAATGTGTTATTGGTGTCCCCGGTGGTTTTGGCACTGTTCATCGCTATACCACTGCTGAATATTTCATTAAATAATTTGTTACAAACAAATGCTTTATTTTTGACAGAGTGTCCATATTACATTTTACCATTACAGTTTTAAAAGACTCTACATAGATTACAAACCGACCCTGCTGTGAAATATCTATCACATACGGTCATAAGTTCAGCATCAGAAACTTTGAGGCTGTTCAGTAAAATATAGCTTATAGTTAAATAGATAATAGTACATTTAAGGTTAACCAGTTACAACTAAAATATTTTATTCTTGCGTGACTTTAAAGAAGTCTCTTGCCAATACAAACGTATTATCATGTTGTATTTATAAGATACACGCAGGCAATTGACCTAAAATCTACATAATAATTTATTTTTGTCAGAGCAGACAATATTTAAGCAATATCGCTCGAGTAGGAGTGTGATATAGCTCTATATCATCACGGCTGTGATTAGGCCAGAGGCACGAGGCCGTAGGCCGAGTGCCGGAGGCAATCACAGCCGTGATGATATAAAGCTATATCACACGACTCCGAGAGCAATATTGCTTTTATACAACAGTTCGACGGCACACGTTTGAAAAACGAAAACTAAAAAACAACAACGGAGTTATTTTAAAAGCCTCTTTGTTTGAGAACTACTTCTTCCGCCACGGATTTGAGGGCGGCCAGAATGACAGGTAAAACTTTCGGCTGCTTTGAAGCTCATAACAACTCAATGGACGGAAAAGCCGTTTCTTTATATTACCGTTTCTTGGTCACAAAGTGTAGTTTTAAGATTAGTTTAGTCGAGAATGTATATGTATTATATTTAAATTTGCAGTCGATTAGTAAAGATAGCGCCTGTTTGAACGAGTGCTTACTGAGATTCGGTACGAATGAGAACCAAAGCATGAGCGGACGTGAGTGTTCACTCGCCCCGCTGACCACCGCCCTCTCTGGGCTACATCTCTGACAGAGATACCCAGGCTCTCATGTTGGCCTTGTTTGTTTAAGATCGTCAAAATGAGATCAAAGCAGCAGTATGTGGTGTCATGATCAAACGATTACTTGTTTTTTTATTCATATTTAGTGTCTTTTGTGTTGTTATTGTTTTGGCGCGAGGTAAAAGTTAATAAAACTATGCTTGTATAACGTTACTATTGCTTTCTCATTTATTCTTAACGCGATACGAGCACTCGATTATTATTATTAAACTTTGTTCTTGTCAGTACTATACAAAATGGTTTTTTATAAGTGTCAGAGAGATGTTTTTGCATGCTGCTTATAAATATACCAGTGGCGATATCTCATAACATGTTTTAATAGTCACATCACGATAAAGTAAATGATCAATGTCCACATTTAAAAGCTGCGGTGCTTACCTGCATTTCCACGGTGTTTTCGCGTTCTGATAAAAGATATAGCTCCAGAAAAAAACGAGTGTTTATATTCCTCTTTCCAAGTGTTAATCGTCCACACGATGTGACAAGACATTTCTCCCATTAACTTTAACGTAACATCCAAGAGCGCTGATCTTTGACAGAATAATTACTTCCGATTGGGGATTCACAGACTGATTTATGAGCTAGTAAACTAATGAGACACACGGAGAGTGATTCAAAACAGCGCGTCTGTGTTTTTCCATTCAGAGATGAGCCTGCTTAGGACCTCCATTCACTAGGTGGCGGAATGATACGAAAGGTGATGCGGTTACAGTGCCGTTATCAGCACAATATCGCATAGCTCTTAGCCAATCAGATTCGAGAACCAGAAAGAACTGTTGTATAATGTATAATATACACATATTCACACATGTTTTAAGAAGCCTTTAATTAAAAATAAAACCCCAAAATGGGGTGAATACGTCTTAAAAACATTTAAAAGTTTATTAACGTCATATATAAGTTTCTCTGTCACCATCTGTGCTCGTATACACATGTCTTAGTCAGAGACTTGGTTAAAGACTCCCCTAAATCTAAAATAAAATCCTATTTTGCCATAGTGGACAGAATTACATTTATTAACATTATTTTAAAATGGCAGATATGAACGCTCACCCGGTACTTTGTCAGGCACCGCCGGATCTTTAATACGCGTGAAACTATAGTGCAGGTTATGAAAAGATTCACGGAATTCCTGAACCGTTTAAACATTTATTTAGTTTAGACTATCGTTTAAAGATTGTAGTATTGACGGCTCCGAAGGTAATGGCTCAGGTCATTGCTTAAACTATACCCGTATACGGAATATTTAATTAAATAACTTGTGATGTTACAATCAAAAGTTTTAATCAGAGACATGGTTAAAGATTCCCCTAAATCTAAAATAAATTCCTATTTTGCCATAGTGGACAGAATTACATTTATTAACTTTATTTTAAATGACAGATATGAACAATCACCCGACGCTTTGTCAGACACCGCCGGATCTTTAATACGCGTGAAACTGTAGACCAGGTCATGAAAAGATTCCCGGACTTCGTGAACCGTTTAAAATTTTATTTAGTTCAGACTTTGTGTCTGATCAGAAACTATAGCTCGATAGAAAACATCGGCTTTAAGCGTAGCCAGGTACATCTAATATATATATATATATATATATATATATGGTTAGTGATTGCCTTTAAATAAACTTATGCTGTTGCAAAACTTTAGATTCAACAACACACCCGCGGTGTGACAGTCAGTATTGAGAAGCGCACGGGGCGAGCAAAGGAGGGAGGATGGTTGAGATCTGACATCAAATGTCAATAAACAGCAAATGTCGAAACACGAGCCGTCATTAAACATGACACCATACGCTTGACATAAAACACACTCAGGAAAAACAATCACTCTAAATGACCGGCAATAAAACCATTAAATACTTTCTGTCTAAAGTTGACAACTTGTACAGCTTTTGATTGATGGTCCCGCCCCCCTGTCAAAGGGTCATAAAAACGACCTGTCAGACAGCAACTGTCACCGGGTGGGGGAGGGGGTCATAAAAGTTTGACGAATGGTGCCCCCATATAACTACTGTGGTGGGAACATCACAATGTGTGCTGCCATCTCCAATATGGATGGTGTCCTCCACTGTCATGCCAACCTTGGACCATACAACACAGCCCATATTCTCACATTTCTAGAAAGACTCCACAACATTCTCATACCATCAGAGTGTATGAATGATGTAGACCAAAGAAACCGGTATGTTGTAGTATGGCACAACGTGAGCTTTCATCGTGCAGCCCCAGTCCAAAACTGGTTTGCTGACTACCAAACATTTATCGTGCAATACCTCCCACCATACTCGCCATTTTTTAACCACATAGAAGAGTTATGGAAGGTATATGAATGATGGGATTGATGTTGGTGCAATTTAGGGATGGATAAGGCGCTCAAGGCGCTTCTTCCCTCGATGTCTGGCAAGGGAATATATTGCCTGTGATGTGGACGAGGCGTTGTGACTTGTTTGGTGAAAAATTTACAGCATGTGTGTGTATCTGCAAATATTTCTGTGCATGCGAACAATCTAATACATATTTTAGTATTATGGCAAATCATACTACAGTTTTTCTGAATTGCTAAAACACATTTTTTTAAACCATCACTCATTTTCTCAAAACCTTAAACACAAATCCCAATTTCAAACACAATTTACAGAACCCCTGACTCTTCCATCAAAATCAAACAATTCCTTCAAAACCATTTCACTTATACTCAAAATCAAACTAAGCTTTCAAATCATACACACATAAGTCTATAATATAAAACACTACAAACATCCATTAGACACTACCTTAAAAAATGGAAAACACAACATCCAGGAGATCTGCTTACAGAAAAATACATGTTTAATGTATAAAACAACACACTTGACAAATACTGTAAAAAATCTGTAATACTGTAATCACAAGTTTAGTTCCATGAATATAGTGAATACTTTACTGTAAGTACTGCAAGTAATAGTAAGTTTTCAATATTACTGTAAGCAGCACTTGTATTTTGTAAAAAGTCAGCAATCCAACTGCAAATTTTGCCAATTGCATCGTCTCTGGTGTCCTTTTCTTCCTCATACTCTTCATGTGCCTCTCAGACTGTTTCCAATCCACACAATTGGTAAAAAAATACCATTAGATAAAAGTGTGTAGAATTTTGAGTTGTTGTGTTTACTCGATGACAACGGTGTTGTAGTTGTGTTCAACTTTTGCCTGCCTGTGTTAAGTATTTATAAAACAAGTGCATTGCAGTGTAAAATGTGTGTTTTAGTGAGAAGTTTGTGTTTAGTGTTTTGCAAAAAGAGTGCAAGATTTGACAAATGTGTTTAGGCCACTATGAATTTAGTTCAGAGATTGGGGTTTAGTGTTTTAGCAATTCAGAAAAACGGTAAAGAAAAGTGCACTTTGCATTATGCCCAACTGTATGTAGTTGGTTAGAGAAAAATCAGGTAATATGAATGAAGTGTGTTCCAATTTGTGTCAAAGTTTGATTTTGATAATGTTATATGTAGTTTAGGTTGGAGTGCTTCATTTTGCAAGATATATGTGGTATTTTGCTATTTGGGTGTGTGGTTTTGTAAATTGTGTTAAGTTTTTTGATAAAACCAGACTAGTTTGAAAAATTGTGTGTTAGCAATTGGAAAAAACTGTAATATACAGCCTCCCCCTACTGGACGCATGAGGAACAACAGGGGCGTAAAACTGCTTGGGGCGTAGATCTACCAGCTCCAGGTCTGCAGCCTCCCCCTACTCTGCTGAAAAACAGAAAACCTAACAGTCAAATTTGCATACAGAATATGTTAATTTCACACAGACATTAGAGAAAAGTCCTTGTATTTAGTTTTTTAAATCATATGAACTTAAAAACTGTTCAGGGGATTTACACAAGATGATAATGTGAGAGATCTTTTAGTGTTTAATGTTTTGTTTTGTTAGGATTTGGCTCAGGTTTTGGGTTACCATTGTGCTGAAGAGTAGTGTGGTTGTTTAGATCAAGGATGGGCAGAAATTCATTGTTGTTTTGCTGCCTGTTGTTTTATTTTAAAGCAGTAACTTTGTAGTTTGCTCATGATGAACTATGTGAGATTTTTGTGAAAGTTTAAATGTTTGGAGTTAAATTTTAGAAGTAATATCTCTGTTCAATGGACTCAAATGAATTAAGTTCATAATACTAACACCACCATATAAATATAAACTTGAATGGATCCTGCAATTGGTTTCCTAAATTAAGTGAGTTGCTTTCAGGGCATTATAACATTAACATACTGTTAAAATAGGGGAGCTGTAAATTAACGGAAGTAGAACTGTAAAATAACAAAGGCAGACCCATAAATTAACATTATCTTGCTGGCAACCAAGCTGCCAGTTATTTACTGTTATTTAACGGCACAATTTTTTGCAGTGTAGAATATATGATAATCATACAGTATATGTAAATTTATCGAATGAAAAGTCATAAAAATAGTAAATAATTAAAACAAAACGAATAAATGTATAGAGAACAAATAAATGTAAAGTAAAATCAAACCAAGTAAGTAGAAGTAAACAAAATTAAGTAAAGCATGCATAATAATTATAAAGTAAATATAAAGTTAAATCAAATAAAATAAGTAACTAGAAATAATTAACAAAATTGAATAAGGGATGATAAACACAAAGAAAAATGTAAAATCGAATTAAATTAAGTAAATGGAAATAAGTGATACTAAAATCTAAGTTAAGTGTGCATGATAAACATGAGAGAAATGTAAAATTAAATTGAATAAAACAAGTGAATATAAAATACCCCAAAATAAACTGAAGCTAAGCATACATATAAACCCAAAACAAAAGGTAAAATCAAGTCAATAAAACAATATACTACCTAATAATAAAATTTAAGTAAGGTTCATGTAATACATTTTGATTATAATGAACCTACATGTGCTTGAGGTTTATTTTTATTCCTCGTTTTCATCCTCCTCAGAGGTGCTTGAATACTCATTTATTAACTGTAGGTTCATTACTGTTCTGTTAAGTAGGTCATGGTAATGCACGGATTGATCATTTTGTGCCGTTAGTTTTTTATCGTCCTGATAAGTTATCATTTCCATTTGTTTAACGGTAGCTTTGATAACGAAGGATTTTAATAACGGTATTACACAACAAAATAATAATCCTCCAATGCCGATCGCCACTCCTACAAATATTCCTAATTTTGCTAACCAAGAGCCCCATGCTCCTAGTTTTAAATCAAACCAATCCCACATTTTCTCATCCCTTCCGGCATTAGTTGCCATTTCTATCTGTAATTCTTTGAGTTTGGTCATGGCTTTTGTAAACGTACCTTCTGGTGCTGTATTATTCAGAATGAAAGTACAGCAGTAATTAGAAAATAAAATACATACTCCTCCTTTATCCGCTAATATCCAATAAAGCACAAGTCTATTTTGCCATGTCATTTTACTTGTTGCATCTAGTTGCTCTCCAAGCGAAGTTAAAGCTTCATTGGTGTAGTTAATAAATCTCTGCTTATTATAGTATACATAATTGATCCATTCTGTATTTTTATTTTGTGAAATCCAAATGAATATTGACTCAAAACCTGCTTTAACTTCATCTCGGGCCTTAAATTGATTTGGTATACCTCTGGGTTGACCTATTGCATCGATATATACTGTAGGATATGATTCGTAACCTCTCTTAACTCTATGGTTACTTGTGTCCTTTGGTTCTGACTTGTAATCGAAATCCCATTCCATTATATGAATCTACTGTATTAGTCTTACTCTTGTACATTTTCCTTTCCATCCTAATGGCAAAAAAGGAAAAAGTTTTCTATGTCTGCAAATCCAGAAAAAATCTGCTATCGCTTGTGTTTGATCAGTATAGGTGTCTACATCGGGAAATGCTGTAGTTTGATTTTCACAGGTTTTTTCTGGAATTATTTTCTTCCCATTTCTTATTCCTGATGACCTCATAGGTGGGAGATCTAAGGTATCGCTGGCTTGTCAAATTTTTGTCTTTTCTAAAGTCCAAATTACTTTGTTTTAGGTTTATTCAATTAACCTTAACAACAATTAAGACACATCAGACCAAGAATAAAGGTTTAAAACTCGCGAGGGAAAGAACCAGAGAGATTCCTCTTAAAGAAATGCTCAAGCTGTCTCTCCCCGATTCTTTGTCTGCAAGCTCATTTTATTAGATGGGTTGACACCCAAAAAAAGATAAGTGCAAGACAACATACGTCATTAATGTAACACACACATACACACACATCTAAAAGCATCTTTAAACTAGACTATAGAAAAAACTGTGTTCTAAATAGATAAGCAAAACTTTCCACCACCCCAAACTAAGAAGGGTGGGGGGTGTTAAAACTTAGCACATACTCTTTTTATGTTGCTATAAGGAAGAAGCAAAGTATTGGTTATAAAGAAACATATCCATAAATGGTAATAAAATCATTTTCTCCAACACTTTGCATTTTCCTTTAAATTGTCCTATATTAATATTCCCTGTGGTTTTTACAAAGCACTCATATTCCTTACTATAATCTATGGCAGTGGTTCCCAAACTTTTTCAACGTGCGGCCCCCCTTGTGTACGGTGCATTCCTTTTGCGGCCCCCCAAAGAAAATTTTAATTAAAAAAAAAACATTAAATTATACAAAAAAGTAGTGCTTTTGGTTAGTAGCCTTATTTTTTTTAGGTTTAACTACACAGAATTTATGATAAATTAATGTATTTCCTAAAATGTCATAAAACTGGGGCCCCCCTGGCACCATCTCGCGGCCCCCAGTTTGAAAACCACTGATCTATGGTGTACCATTGTGGGATTTCTTTTTTTGATTATTCTGTATTTGCATCATTTTTGATACATCGATACCTCGACATCTAGTTGCTAATGATCGTATGTGTCGATACATACGTTTTTCTCTGCTATTACTTAGAGAACCCAAACATTCTGCTGGACAAATAGGTCTGAACAGTTTCACATTACAATGGAGTCTATTCATCTCGGCACATTTTTCAAAATCAAATGGATTTGGCACTATTATTACGTGACTTGCAGATGATTTGGAACAAAACAAACAGTTTTTCTCTTGTAAATCTGTTGCTGTAAAGGTTGCCCATTTATACCATTGATTACTTTGTGCCATTTCCCATAAAATGTCTAGTTTGGTATCTTCTCCATACATACTGTAATCGTCCTCAATATCTCTACGTTGTTTTCCTCTCCATGTTAGTTCAGTTGTATTTGAGATTGTGTTGTTCCTCAGTCCTTTTGAGGGCCCAACAGTCAATGGCAAGGATGTATGGTTAAGCGTTTGTGTGGACGGTAGTAATGTTGAAGACGTAAGGGATGTGTTATTCAAAGTCTCTGTGTTTGTATATGACGTTGACATAAGGGATGTGTGATTCAAAGTCTGTGTGGGTGCAAGCAACGTTGACGTAAGGGTTGTAGAGTTCAGAGTTTGTGTGGTTGCAAATGTAGTTGACGCAAAGGAGGTATGGTTCAGAGTCTGTGTGGTTTCACGCTCCGTTGATGTGAATGTTGTAAGATTAAAAGGCTGTGTGGTTGTAAGTGAATTTGATGACAGGGAAGTGTGGTTCAGAATCGGAGTTACAGGTGTTGGAGTCAATGGCAGTGTGGTGTGATTCCGGACCTGAGTAACTGGAGGCGGCATCGTGATGTTGTTCAAAGCATGAACTGGCCACAAGCATATGATGATCAGGTATGTCGTCAGATGTGTTCTGTCCATGGTCATTTCCTGATGCCACACCTTGTGCCTCATTGCTTTTAGCAGAAGTTTCTTGGTTGTTTGTCCAAGGCTGTCCTCTCTGGTCTCTGTTTTTTGATGAGCTTTAGTGCAGTGGTTTAAGTGGTACCACGTGTTACTGCCTTCCACTCGGACTGCTGTTGGGGTAGCGGCCACCACTTTATATGGTCCCTCCCTTCTGGCTTCGTTCCATTTCCTCCTGAAAACCCTCAGATAGACTTGGTCCCCTGGGACAATTGGACATGTGGTCTCCGTCTCCTCACTCGGCTGCTTTCTCCTTTCCTGCACATGAATAGCTTTATGGATAGCAGTTTGTTTTTTCATGTATGACCTTAATTCCATTTGCAATTGCTCTAATTGAGGTCCCGAATAGGGCCTCTACAGTGTGGAGCGGGCATAGGTCGACCTGTAAGCATTTAATGCGGTGTTAAATGTGTATTTCTGTTAGTTTGCATGCGATAGCTCATTAGTGCAAGAGGTAAAGCATCAATCCAGTTAAGTTTAGTACTAGCACATATTTTGTTGAGTTTTGCCTTAATGATTCCATTGGCTTTTTCAACCATCCCTTGAGATTGTGGATGATAAACACATCCCAATCTTTTCTTTATTCTTAAATGTTGTAGTACTTGTTTTACTGTTTTTTGAATGAACGCTGACCCATTGTCTGAACTTATTTCTGATGGTATTCCGAATCTAGGAATAACCTCTCTTGTCAGAAATTTGATTACTGTTCCGGCTCCTTCGTCAGCCGACGGTACAGCCTCCACCCAACGACTAAACCTACAAATAACAACAAGCAAATATTTCTTAGGCTGCAGTCACACCAAAAGCGCTTTAAACGCTTGCAAACGCAAGGCGCGACGCACTGCCTTTTAAAAAAAAAGAGCAGTGCGACGCGGCTTTTCATATTGCTAAGCAACCACCGAGTCAGCTGTCTTGTCAATCAAATATTGAAGCGTGAGCACTCTTTTGCTGTTAACTGTCATATCAGCAGAAACTTTAAAAAGAGGACGCTTGCTCTGACCTTGTTTAAGGATGAGAGGTGCACAAACACACAGGAGAGAGTGAGCGAGTGGTGTTCTTCAAAGCAACTGTAAACTTCCCTCACCACAACGTAAGGCCCGCCTCTCCCCTCATTCGATTGGACAATGGAAAGACACGAATGACGTCAGGCGCTTCTCTGCTCTCAGCGCTCCTTCAAAAACGCGTGCGAGGCAGGCGGCAAAAAACCGCAAGGCGCTCTGTGCGCATATACAGCGCGCAAACGCGCCCTGCCCATAGAATATCAATCAAAAAAGGCGCCTGCAACTGCCATAAACGCTTTTGGTGTGACTGGCCCCTTACCCTGCACTCTCTTGATCATATCCACATAATCCATCACCAAGTGTTTAAACGGTCCCTCTGGTACCTGAATATGACCTATTGCTGTTGTTATTCCTTTTCTGACATTGTACTTAGCACAAATTTCACATGTTGACAAAAATTCCTCTACTGTTGCATAGAAATAAGGAGACCAAAATCCCTGTTCTTTAACCCTTGTGCATCCTTGAGGACATTTTTGTCTTTTTCAGTTTAGTTTTTTTGATAACTTTGCCTGCGTTAATGCTGACTGCATAAAATTTGCCACAGGTGTGCATTTTTATTGGAATTTTAATATTTCACCTTCATTTCCTTTAAAAAATCTATTTTCTGCTAGGTACACAAAATACTTCCTCTCAGGACCTTTTGGACAAAAATGTCCCCATTGAAACCCATTAAAACTGCAATTTTTAATCCCGGTGGCATTCAACTATAAAATGATGCAATCTTTGTTAACATGCTTTCATTCTGTTGGCAAGGCTTCAAAATTTTAATTTTTACTATTTTTTACCAGATGGTGCCATTTTTTAGGTTTGGCATATAAAGCAAATTATCGCTTTATTGTTGTTTTCTGCTTATGCATATTATAGAGCCAATTAGATATATTATGAAGCTATAATTGTGTGGGTGTGTTGGTATGGATGTCAGAGTGTGGTTTGTATGTGTGTACTGAAAATTTTATGTGTGTGTGTGTGTGTGTGTGTGTGTGTGTGTGTGTGTGTGTGTGTGTGTGTGTGTGTGTGTGTGTGTGTGTGTACCTGGTGATTATCACATTGTGGTGACCAATTGTCCCCACAAAGATAGGAATACCAGTATTTTTGTGACCTTGTGGGGACATTTTGAGGTCCCCATGAGAAAACCAGCTTATAAATCAAACAGAATGATGTGTCTTGAAAGTGTGAAGTAGTAGAAGGGTTTCTGTGATGGTTGGGGTTAGAGAATGGGGTAGGTAAGGGAAATAGAATATACAGTTTGTATGGTATAAAATGCATTACGTCTATGAAATGTCCCCACAAAACATGGAAACCAGAATGTGCGTGTGTGTGTGTGTGTGTGTGTGTGTGTGTGTGTGTGTTTGTGTGTGTGTGTGTGTGTGTGTGTGTGTGTGCCTGTGTGTGAGCGTGTGTGTGTGCGTGTGTGAACAGTTTGAATGAAAAAAAATATATTGTACTGGAAATCACAAGACTACAACCGCTGCAAAGGAGGTGTTGTTTTTTTCATAAAAAACAACAGTGGCATTGTGTAAACAAACCAGCATTTGAAGGGTTAAAATTCTGAAAATTAATGAATGTTTGGTCATTGTGATTAGAGCTGATGCTGGTTAAAAAAATGGCATCAGTGAAAGTGGAAAAAAATATTAATCTCTAATATTTTTATGACACTTTTTGGACTATGTGTAACTTTTTTTAATTGATGCACAAGGGTTAATTTTTCTAATCACTTTCGCTCGAGCACAGTGGTCAAATCCATGCAAGTCTGTGATTAGAACATTTAACAGTGCGGTTGGTGCAACAATGTGACCTTCATGCGACCGCCAAATATTTTGGGAGTCTTTTGTGGCCCCTCTTCGGTGCCACATAGATTGCTCATATGGTCCTGCCTGTTGTTGAATCCGAGCAATATCATCAATGGTTGGGTTGGGTTCAATAAGAACTTCTGGAGCTATTATTGCCACCTGACACCCGGAGGCCTTTTTAGCCTCCAAATCTGCTGCATTATTACCCTTGATGACATAACCATTTCCTTTTTTGTGAGCTTGACATTTGATAATGGCTAGTCGTTTTGGCAACATCATAGCAGAGATTAATTCAACTATCTGTTCAGCATGTTAAATAGGAGTTCCATCACTCCTTTTGAAACCTCTTTGTTTCCATACTGCCCCATAGTGGTGACATACGCCGTGGCTATATGACGAATCAGTCAGTATGTTTGCTGTTTGCCCTTTTGCCAATTTACATGCTGCTGTAAGAGCTTTTAATTCTGCCAACTGAGCAGAGCACGGCTGTGCGCAGTGTTGGGACAGTACAGACACAAAATCTTCTCCCTCTTTTTTCACTACTGCATAACCAGAGTGAATCCCTGAATGATCCCTGAAACTGGATCCATCCACAAAGTAAGTGACTTCTGCTTCGGTAATTGGGACCGATTCAAGATCGGGTCGTAATCTGGTGAATGCTAACGAGTCAGCAACACATGCATGTGGCTCACCTTCATAAGCCAAAGGAATCAACTCTGCAGGATTCACCGTGTTACACCGTTTAATTGTTATATCTGGATGTGTCAGTAGTAACAAATATGCCAAAATACGGGCTTGTGTCAAAACAAACTTTCCCTGTTCAAATTTCCTTGTGGATATCCTTGTGCTACATTGTCTAGTTTAGAACTGTAGTATGCTATTGGTTGTTTTTTCCTACCACTGCAGGTTTCTTGCATTAATAGTGCAGAAGCATATCCTTCATCCTTCAACATACAGGTGGAAGGGTTTGGTATAATCAGGTGTACTTAAAGCAGGTGCTTTTTGAAGCTCCTGTTTAATCGACTCAAAGGCTGCTAATGCATCTGTAGTCCACTTTAAGGGAGCACTAAGATTTTGTAGCCCAGCCTGTTTCATAATGTCTCTCAATGGTGCTGTTCTGATTGCATAATCTTGTATCCAATCAGCATTGAAACCTGTCATGCCCAAAAAAGTCATCATCTGTCCTACTTTTTGTGGCAATGGTGCTTTACTTATGCCTTCTAGGTGTGCTGGGGCTATGGCCTTTGTTCCATATGAGATTAACCGCCCTAAATATTCCACCTGTGGCTGGCAATATTGTAGTTTGGTTTTTGATGCTTTATGACCTCCTTGAGCTAGTTTAGTCAGTACCTTTATTGAATCTCTATGGCATTGTTCCAGTGAGGTTGAACAAATCATCAAATCATCCATGTATTGCAGCAAAGTGCTGTCTATCATGAGATCTTCCAAATCAGCTTTGAGTACCTGATTAAATATTGTTGGGGACAATTTGAATCCCTGCGGTAATTTTGCATATGAATATTGTTTACCAGCATAAGTAAATGCAAACAAATATCTACTTTCCTCAGCAATTAGTACACTGAAGAATGCAGAACATAGATCAATCACAGTGAAGTATTTGGCATCAGGGGGGACATTTGTTAGCAGAGTGTGTGGGTTTGGCACATCAACTTGACTATCCTCTACTATGTCATTTATTGCTCGTAGATCATGTACGAGGCGCCATTTAGTTTTGTTTGCTTTAATTAAAGGAAATTTGAGTGTTACAATAGCTGTTTGTTTCAAAAAGTACTCCAGCTTTCATTAATCCTTCAATGGTATCTTTTATGCCTAATTCAGCCTCTGGGCGTAAAGGGTATTGTGCTTTCCTGGGAAGGCATGCGTTTGGTTTAAGTTTCACTTTCACTGGGCTGGCTGATTTTACCAAGCCCACATCTGTTTCATATTTGGACCATAGCTCTGATGGGACTTGTCGTTCTACATCCTGGAGTAATTAAGCAGTATAACTCTGCTAATAACTAATTCTGTTTCAGGTTCTGTCATCATTTGAATTTGTATCTGCTGATTAATAATTACTTCCTGAGGAATTCCTAACAGTGATGTTCCATACAGAATTTTTATGTAATTTTTATCAGCAGAATGAAAAATCAATGGATTTTCTGTTGTCTCCCATTGACTTTGTGTAGCCTTTTTCAGCATAGGCCCAACATCTTTTGTTTTCCAGTTTTTCCCTACATATAGAGATATATGTGGTACAGAATCTGCTATGGTAAACCATTTGTTTGTGAAGTCATTCTTCATTAAGGTTATAGCTGCTCCCTGTTTACCTATAATGATAGAATCTGAAATTAACTCAATTTGTTGACCTTTGGTTTCTTCCTGCCATCTCGTCTCAAGTTCTGTACTTCTGAAAGGATCATACATCATTGCACAATGGAACTGTGATTTTGGTATCTGTGCATCAGGAATCTGTGCTTCAATGAATTTACCCCATTTATCAAATGCTTGTTTCACATCTTTTTCTATCTGTCCTAACCAGTACACATTAGCTTTTGGCTCAGAGATCATCATTTGAGTTCCTTTTATGTCCACATACACTCCCTCTGCAGAACACCAAATTTTAAGACCTAATTTGCACAATGCGTCTCTTCCTAAAAGGATAATAGGAGTCTGGTTTGATATCAGGATTGGTAAGGTCACACGGTTGTTTTTAGTTTGTAGACAAATCGGAGCGGTCATTGGAATTAACTGCGTTTGTCCCGAGAATCCTATTGTCTTTACAAATTTGCCAGACATGGAGAGATGTGATGCATAATTTGAATTTACACATGTATAAACCGCTCCTGTGTCTACCATCATGGGTATGTTTTTGCCTTCTACTTCAACCTGTAAAATTGGTTCTTGATTTGCATTAGTGGTTAAAATTGGTAACTGACTCTCCCCAATAGGATTCTCTGGGCATCCCTAAAAATCTGGGTTTGTGCCTACCCAGGGGTTCACAAGACCTCGCACAGACCGCTGCCAATTCTTCCCCCTTCTACCCCCAGGGGACTGTGTCCACGGATTGCTCGGGCAAGCACTCTTGATATGTCCTCTCACTCCGCACCCCCAACAGTTTACTTCAGGAAATCTGCCTGTTCCTCTCCTGTCCCCTTGTGGTGGATTTCTTGTCCACCCCATCGGCCCTGGGCGCTGAGTGTATACATTGATGACGGGCACAGGGGTCTGGTGTGCATTAGGAGGGTTTGCAGTGGGCGGAGTCGGCTGGACAGCTGGTGGAGGAGAAGTCACAGGAGCCATCACTGACATCTGGTTGGGTTCGTCTTTCTGTACTGCTGCTTGAATCTTTCTCTTGTTTTTATTTGAAAGTTCTTCCAGCTGTAGCTGTGTCAGTTTTCTTCGCAGTTCTTTCTCTTGCGTTTTCAGCTTTTGTTCATTTTTTCTAAATAAGTCCACCGCATGAGACACATGGTCACAAAACTCTTTTTGTGATTTAAAGTTTAGACCTACCACATCTTCTAGTTTGCTGTTTACAGTCTGTGGCATAGCATCCACTATGGCATTTCTGAAAAGTGTGGTCATCAGAGGATCCCCCTCAGGGTCTCCCTCAGTCTCTTGTTTCCATCTCTTTAATTGTCTTTGAACGTAAGTGATGGGGTTTTCTGTTTCCCCCAGTTCCTCCCCCTTCAGTGCTTTGGGGTCGATTCTGGTTTCATATTCAGTTCGTAAAACTCGCCACACTGCGGGGCGGTACACATCAAAAACAACTCCATCCATGTCATAGGAATTCACGGCTCTGTGTAAATTAGCTTCTTGAAGGATTTGATCAGTTTTAGCTCCCCCCACGATCTTCACTAGGAGGTCTTTGATGTCTCCTCCTGCAATCAGCTTCCCAGCAAATTCCTCCTCCAGAATCCTGATGAACTTACCAGCCCCCTTGTGGATGTCCAGGAGTCAGTTGACTAGTCCCTCGAGATCTTGTGAGGCCCAGGGGACGGAATTACCTTGCGCTCCTTTAATTAGAATGGGGAGCTGTTTTGTTAAAGGTCTGAGTGATTTTTCTTCCCCACGTGACCACTTTCCCTCATCAACCAGGGACTCCGCTCCTTCTTCACCCTCCCTGCTCTCTTCATATGTTTCACCAAATAAACAGTTTTCCCTTTCTGCTCTTTCTGGTAAGTTCTCTTTTTTACTCTCCTCTTTTTTCTTTTCTGCCTGCTCATATGATTGCTTTGCACTTGGTGTTTTTATTTTATATTGTGTTTTCATCTTTTCTAGTGCTGTTCGTGCTTGTTTGTAACAGTCTAACTGTAATGTTTTTTCTTTTGTTGTAATAGCTGACTTGGTTTTAGGTCTGACAACTTGCTCTCTCTCCTCTTCCTCCTCTTCCTCATCATCTTCTATCACCACAGTTCCCTTCATCTGCATCTCACCCAAAATCCCAACAGTTCCCTTGAGCAATGGAAACTGACCCTCAGAGGTCAAATAAGGAGGGGGGGTCTGCATATTTTTGTTCCTTAGCCTTGGTTTCTTGTTCCATTTCTTTCAACAGCCTTTTGGCCTGTTTTAAACAGAGGCGGACAATCCATGTGCCATGAGTAAAAGTCCTCTCCAGTATTTTGTTCCAATCACCTGGATTTGCTAATTTGCACAGTTTTTCAGCAGGAGGTGAGCTCCTGGCTCGTTGGTGTTTTAAGCCCTCAACGAAGCCTTCAAGGCAGCGCTGCCTGGAAGGCACTCCCCATCCCCCGAGTGTTTCAGCCAATCACAGCACTGGTGCTAGATATCGAGCATTCCGCCAGCTTCTGGCAGTTTGAGCTAACCGTTGGTCAGGTGAGTAGCGCAGATATGGTAAGGTAGGAATGTGACTGAATTTGAATTTAGCTCAAAATGTTTCGAGCGTTTTAGTGACGCGTTTCTACGTGTCTGTGGCACGGCTTTCTTTTTCGTGCCAGTTTCACGTATTGGTTACTCAACTTTTTTTCCTATTTTCTTACCATTGTTGCTTGGGATTGGGGTTAGAACAACTTTCTGTTACAGAATGTTGCATCCTCACCCTAACCCAACTCTAAACCGGACCACAACCAAAAACAGTTTAAAATTCTGACAAATAAACAGATGCATAAAATGACATCCACATTTATGCCAAACCCAACTTTATCCTCGCGCGAAAACAGCCAGAAAAAAAATAAGAAAACCACAAATCTAACCCCAATCCTTAGCGACAATGGTTTGAAAAAATGAAAAACAATTGCATAACCAATACGTGAAACTGGCACAAAAAGAAAGTCATGCCACGGACACATGAAGACGCGAAAACACGTCACTTAAACACTCAAAAAATTTCGAGCTGAATTCAAAAACAGTCACATACCTATTTTACCATATCTGCGCTACTCACCTGACAAATGGTGAGCTCAAACTGCCAGAAGCTGGCGGAAGGCTCGATATCTAGCACCAGTGCTGTGATTGGCTGAAACGCTCGGGGCACGTGGAGTGCCTTCCAGGCAGCGCTGTCTTGAAGGCTTCGTTGGAAAGGGGTATAAACGGAGGTCGGAGCCAGCTGCAAATGGGTGGGTTAGCAGCAAGTGGGTGGATCTCTAGCTGCAAGTGGGCTGTACAAACTTCCAGAGGATTCACCACCGTCCCATTTGAAGCGTAAACTCCTCCTACTTGCACATTTCTGAAATCCCTCCTATTTGCGGCATAAGCTCCTCCCACTTGCGGCATAAGGTCCTCCCACCTGCAGTCTCTGGGCTGCAGCGATATATACTTGCTTCGTTGAGGGCTTAAAACACCAACGAGCCAGGATGTCACCTCCTGTTGAAAAACTGTGATAATTAGCAAATCCAGGTGATTGGAACAAAATACTGGAGAGAACTTTTACTCATGGCACATGGATTGTCCGCCTCTGTGATTAATAAACAATATACAGATAAACGCTGTATATCAACTTGTAATATTGATAACACTTCCTTCGACAAAATATTACCTTATGTGTCAATAGCACTTCCCCAACATGACCCATAAACAATATACAGATAAACACTGTACATTACCCTATGCGTCAATAACACTTCCGCAACGTGACACATAAACAACGCGTTCTCTTCACTTAAGAATCTGTGTTAATTCACTATGATCATAAAGCCAACTCCAAGTAAGTCAATACAGATTCATGCATGCATGCCTTTGTTAAATTGTACCCTTGAAATCAAAACCCATTTTCACATATACGGTTCTTAAATTTAGAAGAGCTTAAATGTCTCACCACTTTGGGCAATTCTGGCAAACAACACAAACCTAATTAATAAGCAAAAAGTGCTTACCTTAGTATATGGCCATTCTTGTTTGTGTTGTTCGTCAGGTCCGCCCAGGTGGTGCGACTGTCCAGCCCTTTTCTATCCAGGTCATGGCACCAAATGTTGTGGTTTTCCTTTTCCTCAAATGAAACAATCTTCAGTCTTAGGTTTTGATTTCAAAGATGGACTTTATTGTTAGCGAAATAAAGCCATGAGGAGATCTTGCAAGATCCACTAAAGTTTTACTGTACCACAAGTGGTATATATATGGTGGCAACCCCACCCCCATGTACTCCATACGTGGACTAATATGTGACCAGTCACGGAAAGTAGGGACACAAGTCGGATCTGGGCATTTTGAGTTATTCACAGATTCTGAAAGTGCAGTTTCTAAGCTTTCCAACGATGTGTAACACATGGAAATCTGATAAGATTTGGAGAAGTTGTGGCCATTTGAATATAGGAACTCAGAAATACTCAAACCGAGAAAATCGAGACGAAAGGGACTCTTCTTTTCAGCTGGGGGAGACAATAGGGCTCATTTACATCTCATTTAGCTAAGCCATGCCCCCTGTAAAACCCTTTTTGAGATGTTCTAGCATCATATGTAGTATTTTATGACCAAATGACAACCCGCAAAAATAAACATGACTCTTTTACCTTTGTGGGGATCACAAGTCGAATCCAGTCTGTTTCAGATTATCCAATGACCATATTTGTCCACAAATGCGTATAATCCGTGAAATATAGATTGTTTACATCAGATTTCGCATGAATGTCTGGTAATACAATATAATATATAATCTGAAGACTATTTAAATCGTAACATGTAAGGGTATATGAGCGTACACTCCGTTAAACACATGAACCCGCCTTCAAAGTTTGTATTTAAAATAGGGAAGTAGTATAATAGATCATCCAAACAGCGCCGTCGAAAACGTGACATCCTTTAGAGATGTTACCAATGGCTCGCTCGTTCCTCCATCAGCCAATGACTTCATGGAAAATATTGATAGACAAAACATGTAGCCAATTATATGAAGAATACAACTATATCTGTGTAACTTCTGTGTGTTTGGACTCATGCTGCGCTGCAAGAACTGACATACAGATGGCGTCAAAGTACCGCGAGAGCGAGTCGAAATTAAACTACTCCGTAAGATTTCTTGAAGAGCTCTCGCGATACTTTGACGTCATCCGACCGCGGCGCCGCATAAAGTCAGTGACGCGGCTGACGTACGATGCGGCTGACTGTTATTTGTTCCGCCCCAGCTTCTTTTATTTTTCTTTTGTTTTGTGCGCCCGAGCTTTACAGTCTGGGGAGACGCAGGCTATAAGTTTGAAAAAAAAAAAAAACTTAGCAAACATGTCTGAGGAACAGGGCAGCGCGTCACTACAGTCACGTGACTTCACGCTCGAGCTGGAAGAGAAGACAATGCTGAATAAAGTCGTAATTCTGCTATTTTTGGACCAAACTGTATTTTCGATGCATCAACACAATCTTACTGACCCACTGATGTCACACGGACTACTTTGATGATGTTTTTATTAACTTTCTGGACATGGAAACCATACATAGATTTTCAATGAAGGGGAAAGCTCTCGGACTAAATCTAACGATAAAACATCTTAAACTGTGTTCCGAAGATGAACGGAGGTCTTCCGAGTTTAGAACGACATAAGGGTGAGTCATTAATTACATTATTTTCATTTTTGGGCGAACTATCCTTATTTAGTAGTCACGCTGTTCCCTTTGGGGGCGGAGGCGAAAACACAAGCTTATACAGTATGTAAATATACACACAGACAATGACGCCCCCCGCTGCACGCTAGAATCTCCGGAAAAACAAGCCTATTTTAACCGCAAAATGTACGCTTTTAAATATACAAAAACTGCTATCTCAAACATGGAGAGGCTTCTTCGTGATCTTAACTAACAGATTCTGCAATAAAACGAAAATCACAAATTTCGAAAAAAAAACTTTGTTTCTCATTTTCTCGAAACTTGTGCTGCCGACTTGAGTCCCTGGTTTCCGTGACGGGTCACATATTCAGAAACATATGGTTTGTATCATATAGAAAACATATGGCATCACTTTGTCAAGATTACAGTACGTCCTTTGTCTCGGCCTTCGGCATGTAGCAACCCTCACCATGTATAAGAACAGACTGCAATGCATGCTGGTAAATTTCATACACACACTGGTAAATTTCATACACACACTGGTAAACTATGTTTATATTCATATAGAAAAACATAATGGTAAAGTAAGATTATACTTAATTCCTTTATATTCGGATTAAAACAAACTTCATCAGACTCTCATTGGTTTATTGCACATTACATCCAAAACACACCCATTACTCATTATGAGAATAGGAACAACCTTTTTTCCCCCTTGGTTAAATTAGCAAAAGTGTGCTTTAGACAATGCGCTTAGATCGTTAAAATGGGGCCCTTTGAGTTTACTCACTTCATTCGCATGTGAAAGCCGCGGTTGAAATTCTAGTAATTCAAAACATTCACGTGAAAATTCATATCATGGGAGGGGCTTCTGCGACTCTGCTTGCTTCCTGTAGTCACTCACTAATAGAGCAAGCTTCTGATTGTTTAAATCAGAAGATATCAATGAAATCTGATATATAAAGTCTACTGTCTTGAATAACCTTGATATATAAAGTCTATTGTCTTGAATAAAAGTTGAATAAAAGTATTGTCTTGAACAAATTCATGAGGTGAATAAAAGTTCAAGACAATAGACATGTGAAACAGGATCGTGACACAAATAGTATTACTTCATTTAAGTGATTTTAAATATATGAAATATTGCTGCAGTAAAACAAATTCATGAGGTGACTTTTAGAGGTTTTTCGAAAGAATGATTTATTAATTGACTTTGCAAATACGTTTTTAATTGTATAGATGGCTGGAAGAGATTAAATACAAACATTCAAAACATTCAAAGATAAATATACTAGTCAACATTTGAAGTGGATCAAAAAAGTTCATCAAGTTGCCCTAAAACAAAAATGGGTATTGTGTTTGGTTTTATGGCAACTTTTATGAATTGTTTTGATCCACTTCAAATGTTGACTAGTGTACAACCGATAAACATATGACAATGACGACACCACAATTAAACAGATGATCTAGAAACACAAAACAATCTGAAAGAGCAATTTCTCTCATTTTCCTGATATTGTCAGAATACAGTAATTAGTCCTGTATACTATTTAATTGTCTTGATATTACCATAATAATAGTTAAAAGCGCACTTCTAGTAAGAGAATCATACACTGGAAAAAACAGTAAGTAGAATTTACAATATTTTTTATATTGCAAGATCTTGCAAAAAGTATTTTTCACACACATTTCACAATGTTGGTAACAATTTTATACATTATATTTATAATTACTCCTAATCAGTTACTTCTTTGATTTTATTTATTTAAAATTGTAATATTATCTCTATTTGTTAGCTACTTATTATATCACATTATAATGAACAAGTCAGAAGAGACTTGTCTCCTTACTAGTACTAGTACAGTTATTGCTCATTGACTGAATTAACACGCATCATGATTTTCTTTGCATCACCTACAGTCTATACACACGCACCACTCTTCTTAATGATGGCAACCACAAAACTCAAAGAAGAAACAAAAAAATCATCTAAATCTCAAAGATAAATGAACATTAAACACTAACAAGTCTTTATTTCTAATTAAAAACACACAGAATAGTGTTTCAACAAACACGTCCTGAAAAGTTGAAAGCCCCTGTACACAGCAAAAGTCCAGTGTTAAGTTCATAACACTACATAGACCATTTATTACAGCATGTTTTAATTGCCACTTTAAATGAAACAGCCAACAAACTTTACAAGTAAGATGTAAAATGCAGCTTTAGGTTTCAAACAGAGATGGTGATAGAGAGGATAAAAATACATATTGCATTAAAAAAAATTACGGTTTTACTTCCCAATTAATCTGCAGGACACATGGAAACAGAAGACTGAAATGTGTGGGCGGAGTGTAATCACATCTCTAATGAGTAGGGTTAAAACTGACATGATTAACTCTGTCAATGAACTCCAACTCAGAACAACAATTTACTCATTAGGTGTTGAATTCAACTCAGACGTTTTACACTGAAATTGTAATTCTTGCTGTGTACAAAATGATTTTAAAATTGAAACCAAACCTTGCCAAGAAAGGACAGAAACCCAATAACAGTGATTATGTAAAGAACAATAAAGATCACATTTACAATTCTTGCTGCTAAGGTCCAGCACGGTGAGACTTTTTCTTGGTGTTGCAGAGTAAAAACCTGCTTCGGCATGTCGGGCGTACATGTCATCTGTTCATTTCTACCGGTAACTGTGTCTAGAGAGTTATGCAAGAATTTTACATCATCTGTGGAAAAAAGTACAAACCACGGCTCTGGGTAAATGCGCTTGGTCATGTAGAAAATGTTACTGTAGCTCATTTAAAAATATTTTTAAAGATTTTTATATTCAAATATTTTAACTTCTATAAGGCTGCTTTGCTCCAATGGACGATGTACAACAGAAATAAAATTGAAATAAAAAAGTTTTTTGATATCCCATAAGAATAGTTACTACAATCAAGGTTGATGTAGATGACTTTTGTCTGTATGTTTTTTTTTTTTTTTACTGTAAGAATAAGACCGATTTAAGACAATGTTTCTCATTTTTAATTGCTGGGTTGACTCTTACCATGTTGAACGGTTAAATCTGCTCCGCTTTCTGTTGGTGTTACTGATTTGGTCTCTTTTCCTATAGCAATCAGAATGCTTGCAACGATGGTCTGCAGAATACTTATGCCAATAAGTGAGAAAACCCCAATGCAGTAAATCCCTGTGACAACAACAGCAAACCATTAGATCAAAAAATAAAAGTTATGTTTCTCTCAAGTCTCTGATCTCGGGGAGAGTATCATAAGCCCTTTTTACACAGATATTACAGAAAATACACAGAAAATATGAGCAGAAGTAATAAGCAGTGATACTCTGACATAATATTAGTGTGAGTCAATATAAACCTGTTGTGTTGTTAGTTAACATGCTGAACAGAGTTTTGTACATGTAGATGTAAGAGTTTTCTCTAATAGTTCAGAGCAATCAATGAAATAAGCATGTGCAACTTTCACATGCTTGCAAAACGAATAAAAATTTAAGAGGTGGAGAAACTATCAATAGTTTTATGATAGTCTAGAGACTGTGCTAAGTTCATGTTAATTCAGGTACAATATAAAGACTTCGTGCTCGGTGCTTGATTTTTTTTCCCAAACCAGTTCAGATAGGAGTTTTACTTAAACATGAGCTCAGGGGCAGAAAGAAATTTGATTGGTTCACAAAAATGACCAATGAAAGTCCTCAACCGGAGCCTTCAAGGCAGCTTCTGCAGTGAAGCAGTTCGAGCTCACCGTTGGTCAGGTGAGTAGCGCAGATGGTTAGATAGGAATGTGACTGGTTTGGAATTCAGCTCGAAATGTTTCGAGCGTTTAAGTTACGTGTTACCACGTTTTCACGTGTCCGTGGCACGACTTTCTTTTTCGTGCCAGTTTCACGTAATGGTTACTCAATTTTTTTTCCTTTTTTCAAACCATTGTCGTTTGGGATTGGGGTTAGATTTGTGGGTTTTTTTCATTTTTAAACTGTTTTCGCGCGAAGATGAAGTTGGGTTTGGGTTAGAATGGCAGTGGTTTATACATTTATTTGTCAGAAATTTAAACAGCTTTCACTTGATGTTGGGGTTAGAGTTGGGTTTGGGTTAGGATGTCATTTTACGTAACAGAAAGTTGTTCTAACCCCAATCCCAAACGACAATGGTAAGAAAATAGTAAAAACAATTGAGTAAACATTACGTGAAACTGGCACGAAAAAGAAAGTCGTGCCACGGACACGTGAAAACGTGGTAACACGTAACTTAAACGCTCGAAACATTTTGAGCTGAATTCAAAACAGTCACATTCCTATCTAACCATCTGCGCTACTCACCTGACCAACGGTGAGCTCGAACTGCTTCACTGCAGAAGCTGCCTTGAAGGCTCCGGTTGAGGACTTTCATTGGTCATTTTTGTGAACCAATCAAATTTCTTTCTGCCCCTGAGCTCATGTTTAAGTAAAACTCCTATCTGAACTGGTTTGGGAAAAAAAATCACGCGTGCTCGGTACATCACAATAGATAAGAGGTGTAAAATCCATGTGCCAGGAGTAAAAATCCTCCCCATTAATTTGTTCCAATCACCTGGATTTACTAATTAGCACAGTTTTTCAGCAGGAGGTGACCTCCTGGCTCGTTGGTGTTTTAAGCCCTCAACGAAGCCTTCAAGGCAGCGCTGCCTGGAAGGCACTCCCCGTCCCCCGAGCGTTTCAGCCAATCACAGCACTGGTGCTAGATATTGAGCCTTTCACCAGCTTCTGGCAGTTCGAGCTCACCGTTGGTCAGGTGAGTAGCGCAGAGCCTCTGTGTTTATATAATCCACACCAAGATAGGTGTTAAAAAAACACTAAGGCTCTGTTTACACGTACATGGTTATTTTTAAAAACTGAGAGATTTACCTTCGTTTGTGCCCCTCGTTTACACGCAAACGGAGAACTCGCCTCTGAAACCGATTGTTTCTAAGAACTCCGGCCAGAGTGGAGATCTTGAAAATCTTCGGTTGCACGGTTGCATGTAATGTGAGACAAACGGATGTTTAAGCAGGCAACGTCACAGAGTATGCGCCAGAGCTCGCACCTACGTCAAAAGTGCGACCCATGTTTACATGTGACTGCTACTCTGAACACTTCCAAGATCACATTTATGTTCGTGCAAACTCGTTTCGTGTGTTTGTATTTCCAAATACAGCTGCCACCTAGAGGCCATAGGAAATACCATGTTTTACGCTGTGACTTACTGCTTTTAGTGGTGGTTTCGTGGACAGGGATTAGCTTAAACCAGGACTAGACCTGAGTTTAATTTGGAAAATATAACTAGTTTTAACAAACATAGCTTACTAAAAACATTACTTGTGTGCATTTTGAGGCAAAACAAAGGGCACTGATTTTTTTTAAGATATGTCAGTGCAAGTTGTTTTCCATCTGGACAGCTCTTAAATTCATTTTAGACTAGGACTAGTCTAATCCCTGTCCGGGAAACCGCCCCTTAGAGATTTAACCATATCAACATCATATCTAGTCAGTCTAATTCTAAGATTTTTTGTGATGATAAATTGCGACGACCTTGACAGAGATGGTGATAGAGGCAAAAGTGAAAGATTGCA
This sequence comes from Paramisgurnus dabryanus, assembly GCF_030506205.2. Taxonomy (NCBI): domain Eukaryota; kingdom Metazoa; phylum Chordata; class Actinopteri; order Cypriniformes; family Cobitidae; genus Paramisgurnus; species Paramisgurnus dabryanus. The sequence goes on along the minus strand of NC_133339.1, from coordinate 34,867,209 downwards.
GCAGGGGTTATTGCACCCATAATGCAACATGTTATTAAAAAAACAGGTAAAACGCCTGTTAAATATAAGTACGGAATTCCTTCATATTTACACACACTGTAAAAAATTGTGCCGTTAAATAACAGTAATCAACTGGCAGCTTGGTTGCCAGCAAGATAATGTTAATTTATGGTTCTGCCTTTGTTATTTTACAGTTCTACTTCCGTTAATTTACAGCTCCTCTTTTTTAACAGTATGTTAATGTTATAATGCCCTGAAAGCAACTCACTTAATTTAGGAAACCAATTGCAGGATCCATTCAAGTTTATAAATATATATAAATATTTTTATGGTGGTGTTAGTATTATGAACTTAATTCATTTGAGTCCATTGAACAGAAATATTACTTCTAAAATTGAACTGCAAACATTTAAACTTCCACACAAATCTCATGTAGTTCATCATGAGCAAACTACAAAGTTACTGCTTTAAAATAAAACAACAGGCAGCATAACATCAATGACTTACTGCCCATCCTTGACCTAAACACCACACTACTCTTCAGCACAATGGTAACCCAAAAACCGAGCCAAATCCTAACAAAACAAAACATTAAACACTAAAAGATCTCTCACATTATCATCTTGTGTAAATCCCCTGAACAGTTTTTAAGTTCACATAATAAAAAAACAAAATACAATGACTTTTCTCTAATGTCTGTGTGAAATTAACATATTTCTGTATGCAAATTTGACTGTTCGGTTTTCTGTAATCAACTGGCAGCTTGGTTGCCAGCAAGATAATGTTTTTTATGGTCTCCTTCGGACTGTTAAAAAACATTAGCATTCTGTGTTTTTATATCTTACACATTTAACCCTTTAAACCCCATCGCAAAATCCTTGGTGTCAAAAGAACACTGCTCATGGATTAAAGTGAAAAAAATTCTTCTGACTGAAATTTTTTTCAGGCCAAGTCATATTCCTTTAACTAAAACTTAATCAACAATGACGCTAAAGTGTTAGCTCACATTTTTGCTCAGAGAATAAAAATATGTTTGGATACAATTATAGATGACATTCAGTCTGGTTTTATGCAAGGGAGACATATCAGCAATAATATTAGATTAATTCTAGATTTGATTGATTATGAGCCTTATATAGGCCTGACCGACAACAGTTACATTTTGTTTATAGATATATATATAAAGCCTTTGATACTGTAAAACATAATTTTTTATTTGACTTACTAGATTTTTTTGGCTTTGGAAAATACTTTAAAAGAGCAATACAAACTTTATATAGTGATTGCAACAGTTCAGTTAAACTTCCTTGGGGTACTACTCATAGATTTGGAATTTCCAGAGGCATAAAGCAAGGAGATCCTGCTGCTCCATTTTTATTTCTGTTAGTCATGCAAGCAATGGCATTACACATAAATAATGATTCCTTTCAAGGTATTCAAATTTTAGATAGAGAAATTAAGTGTTGTCAGCTAGCTGATGATACAGCAATATTTTTGAAGAATGAAATGCAGGTTAAAAAAGTTATAAATTGTCTTAATGTATTCTCTGAGGTTTCAGGTTTATCCCTTAACCTTAAAAAATGTACCCTTTTTCCACTTAAAGATGATGGTAGGCCTATCCATTTGACTGAATATGAAGGAATTCCAATAAAGAATGAAGTAACGTATTTGGGAATAAAAATATGCAAAAATCAGACTGATAGAGTACAATCAAACTTTCAACCAGTCATTTCAAAAATTAAGAACAAATTTGATATGTGGCTAATGAGGGATTTATCGCTCAAAGGTAGAGTCATATTGTCGAAGACTGAAGGACTATCTCGTGTAGTTTATCTTGCAAAAGTATTGGATGTTCCTAAAGTGGTTACAAAAAAAATTAATTCTATTCTGTTTAATTTCTTATGGAAAAATAAGCCTCACTACCTAAATAAAAATATTTTATGTAATCCATACAATCAGGGGGGCTTGAATGTGATCGATATACATTCTTCTGACATTACCTTTAAATTAAATTGGATTAAACATTTTATTAAACATAAAGATAAAATATGGTATATAATCCCAAACTTTATTTTCAAAAAGGTTGGTGGTATAGAGTTTCTCCTAAGGTGTGATTATGATATTAACAAACTTCCTCTTCAATTATCCAATTTTCACAGACAGGCTCTTTTATGTTGGCTCCTTATTTATAAACACAATTTTTCTCCCCACAGACATATCATTTGGAATAATAAATATATTAAATATAAGAATAAATCAATCTTTTACGACAATTGGGTTCAAAATGATATTTTATTGCTTTCGCAATTGATTAATGACAAAGGTTATTTGCTTTCATATTCTGAATTTTTAAAGAAATTTAATATCCCAATATTGCCACAAAAATATAGTGTTGTATTTGATGCTATTCCAGCTGGTTTTTTAAGACTATTACAGGGTAATACAGATTCTGATAAGCAATTGACCTTTCAAAAATATTTTTTTTTAGATGGGATTAATATTAAAGATTTCAAATGTAATAATTGTTTTTTTAGAAGCTTGATTCATCATCCTGTAACATGTAGAAGCAAACAATATTGGAGAAATATTTTTGGGAATTTGAATTGGCCTTTAGTTTGGACTTACAATAATAAGTTCTGTATTACTAACAAAGTTACTGAGGTTTATTTTAAAATTATACATTTAATTTACCCGACGAACCAATTCCTGCAAAAATTCAAAAAGGATCTTTCAGACTCTTGTGTATTTTGTAATATTAACACTGAAACTATTGTACATCTTTTCTTTGATTGCATATATACAAGATTTTTTTGGATCGACATTGAAAATTTGTTTGAATTATTCTGTGGAGAAAAAATCAAAATACAGAAAAAAGATGTTTTTTTCTTTCATGGAGAAAATGATTTCCTTAAAGGTCATATCTTTTTTTAAATCTTATTATCTTATATGGTAAGTTTTACATTCATAAATGCAAATGGGCTCGGACTAAGCCCAATATTACCCAATTTAAGGTTCAGATGAAGAGTTATTTTGAAACACTGAAAGGACTTTCAAACCCTATAGCTACCAAGACTATGATGTATTACAATGCGTTAAATTCCTCATTTTGAAAGTATTGTATTGTATACCCTCTTTATTTTATTTTATTTTAATTTCTTTTCTTTTCTCTTTTTTTTCCTTAAAGTGTATTTCTTTTACTTTAAATGTTATTTGTAATTCTTTATGCTTGCAATGGTGCTACATGATGCTTTGATTGTACAATTATTTTGATACAAAATAAAGCAAAAAAAAAAAAAAAAAAAGGTGAAATGCCGTTACATCCAAAAGCCAGGGGGCGCTCTCGTGCAGAAACTCAATATGTGCTGCAGACGAAGAACCAGACACACGCAGCTCGCTTGATTTTTTTTCCCAAACCAGTTCAGATAGGAGTTTTACTTAAACATGAGCTCAGGGGCAGAAAGAAATTTGATTGGTTCACAAAAATGACCAATGAAAGTCCTCAACCGGAGCCTTCAAGGCAGCTTCTGCAGTGAAGCAGTTCGAGCTCACCGTTGGTCAGGTGAGTAGCGCAGATGGTTAGATAGGAATGTGACTGGTTTGGAATTCAGCTCGAAATGTTTCGAGCGTTTAAGTTACGTGTTACCACGTTTTCACGTGTCCGTGGCACGACTTTCTTTTTCGTGCCAGTTTCACGTAATGGTTACTCAATTTTTTTTCCTTTTTTCAAACCATTGTCGTTTGGGATTGGGGGTTAGATTTGTGGGTTTTTTTCATTTTTAAACTGTTTTCGTGCGAAGATGAAGTTGGGTTTGGGTTAGAATGGCAGTGGTTTATACATTTATTTGTCAGAAATTTAAACAGCTTTCACTTGATGTTGGGGTTAGAGTTGGGTTTGGGTTAGGATGTCATTTTACGTAACAAAGTTGTTCTAACCCCAATCCCAAACGACAATGGTAAGAAAATAGTAAAAACAATTGAGTAAACATTACGTGAAACTGGCACGAAAAAGAAAGTCGTGCCACGGACACGTGAAAACGTGGTAACACGTAACTTAAACGCTCGAAACATTTCGAGCTGAATTCAAAACAGTCACATTCCTATCTAACCATCTGCGCTACTCACCTGACCAACGGTGAGCTCGAACTGCTTCACTGCAGAAGCTGCCTTGAAGGCTCCGGTTGAGGACTTTCATTGGTCATTTTTGTGAACCAATCAAATTTCTTTCTGCCCCTGAGCTCATGTTTAAGTAAAACTCCTATCTGAACTGGTTTGGGAAAAAAAATCACGCACGCAGCTCCAGGAAATGTCTTAATATAATCACTTTCTTATCAACTATATTTGAGTTTTAAAAATCCACATAATTACATACCATATGATCCTCTGGAGACGACTGACGGACAATGAACCTTAACATTGCTCCGTCCTGTGCCCGCAGCCTCTCGCTCCTCTTGTGATTATCTCCTCAGTGCTGCTTAATATCACACACTCCACCGTGACAAACAGAATAAACGCAACGGGATATGGTACAATTGGCCTTGTATTCATTCACTGCATGAAAGTCAGTAAAAATGTAAAGCTGCTTATTTTTGCTGATGCCTCATGATTTGAAGTTCACGGTTTCTATTGTTATTATGATTTTACCTTAACATTTCATTTAATATTTTAAAATAGAAACAAAACAAAAAATCAATAGACAGGTCCATAATCTAAAGCACGTAGGAGTTTTCCTTACTCAAACATGTTCTGAGGGCAGCAAGAATATGTTCACAAAAACGACCAATCAAAATGCTCGTTACTGGTTTAAGCCCTCAGCGGAGCCTTCAAGGCAGCTTCTGCAGTGAAGCAGTTCGAGCTCACCGTTGGTCAGATGAGTAGCGCAGATATGGTAAGATAGGAATGAGACTGATTTTGAATTCAGCTCGAAACGTTTCGAGCATTTAAGTGACACGTTTTCACGTGTCCGTGGCACGACTTTCTTTTTCGTGCCAGTTTCATGTATTGTTTATTCAATTGTTTTTCCTATTTTCTTACCATTGTCGCTTGGGATTGGGGTTAGAACAACTTTCTGTTACATAAAATGACATCCTCACCCTAACCCAACTCTAACCCCAACTCCAAGCAAGAACAATTTGAATTTTACGTAAATAAATGTATAAACAATGCCATTCTAACCCAAACTCAACTTTATCCTCGCGCGAAAACAGTTTGAAAATGTGACAAAACGCACAAATCTAACCCCAATCCCAATCGACAATGGTTTGAAAAAAGGAAAAAAATTGAATAACCAATACATGAAACTGGCACGAAAAAGAAAGTCGTGCCACGGACACGTGAAAACGCGTCACTTAAATGCTCGAATCGTTTCGAGCTGAATTCAAAAACAGTCTCATTCCTATCTTACCATATCTGCGCTACTCATCTGACCAACGGTGAGCTCGAACTGCTTCACTGCAGAAGCTGCCTTGAAGGCTCCGCTGAGGGCTTAAACCAGTAACGAGCATTTTGATTGGTCGTTTTTGTGAACATATTCTTGCTGCCCTCAGAACATGTTTGAGTAAGGAAAACTCCTATCTACTAATCTAAAAGTGTTTCACATGTGAATGCAAAACATGTTGGGTCATACAGACTGACAAACTCAGGTAAACTTATCTGCAGATACCTGTCAGCTACTGTACTTATAGTCCAGAGGTGCCGAAACTAGGGCACATAGCCCAAAGTTGGCCCACAATAGACCTTTAATTTGGCCCGTCGTGCTACGTGAGATAAGGAAAAAGTATAAAAGTCATTGACGCAGATGTTCATATTTCTAATTAAACATGTTCTAAAATGTATTTTTTATCTGTACAAATAAAAAACAAAAATGTAAATTTAAATCAAATGCAGGGGATTAAAGTTATTTTTTAAAGTACATGCATACTTGAAGGTGTATAACATGCATCACGAAACGTAATGAACTCTGGTACTATAGCCATGGTCCCAGCTAACAGAAAAAAGTTCTAAGAACGTTCCCTGAAAGTTCCCAAGGTTCCCAAAAACGTTCTGCCAATGGAAAAAGTGTCCAGTTTTCTTGACGTTCTAAGAATGTGTTTGTGTTGTCTCAACGTTAGAGGAATGTTACATTTTACTATTTTTAAACTTTATGCTTTAATGTTCACACAATGTTTAAAACAACAACTGTTTATTTTATTGACTTGTTTGATTGGTATGTAAATGATAGAGAAACATTGCATTTTAATATTTTAAAACTGTTATAAAACACTGAAAAAAAATATTCATTCGGTTTACTTAATTTTTTTAAGATAAGTGGTTTCAATCAATTTATTTAAGATACATTTAAACAAAAGTTTTTTTTTTTTTTTTTTTTTTTGGCTAAATTTTTTTGTTTAAATGTAGCTTAAATAAATTGATTGCAACCACTTACCTTATTTTTTTTTAAAGAGTAAATTTAATGAATCATTTTTTTCAGTGCATTATTTCTGAATGTTCAGTAAAACATTGCTGTAGAAAACACGATTCACTTATTAGGTTAAGATGTTGATGTTTTGTTAAATTTTAAGTCACCATTATTGTGATTAGTGTTTGTTTTAGTTGGACTCTTGACCCTTGACTTTTTCTTGCTAGTTTTTTACCTGTTTGTATTAACTTTGTGTTAATACACCACATTTGTTATGAACATGTGAAGTTAATAGTTTAGTTCTGTGGTGGTTGATACATAATGGCAAAGATCATCACCTAATTAACTAACCAAAATTTTATTTTCTGTCAATAATGTGAGAGCCAACACTTTCACAGCAGTTTGTCATTAAGGAGTTTTAGAAACTTTGGACAAAAAATATCCGCTGCATAATTGGGACGCACAAACATCAAGAATCAGAGTATGAATCTCAACCATGGTGACAAATAAATGCAACACTTCATGCTGCAATGCATGCTGGGTATCAACAAATTACAAATCTCATTCAGGACTCCCAGCATGCACTGCAGCATGGATAAATAATGATTTGTTTACAATTTTATTTGTCACCATGGTTGAGATTTATACTCTGATTCTTGATGTTTGTGTGTCCCAATTATACAATGGATATTTTTGTCCAAAGTTTATAAAACCTCTTAATGACAAACTGCTGTGAAAGTGCTGGATCTCATATACATCATTGACAAAAAATAAACTTTTGATTTAGTAAATTAATTAGGTAATGATCTTTATCATTATGTACCAACTACCACAGAATTATGCTACTAACTTTACATGTTCATAACAAATGTGGTGTATTAACACAAAGTTAACACAACCAGGAAAAAAAATAGCAAGCAAAAAGTCAAGAGTCAAGAGTCCAACTAAAACAAACACTAATCACAATAATGGTGACTTAAAATGAAACAAAACATCAACATCTAAGCCTAATAAGTGAATTGTGTTTTCTACAGCAATATATTTACTGAACATTCAGAAATAATGTTTTATAAAATAATAAAATGCAATGTTTCTCTATCATTTACATAACAGTCAAACAAGTCAATATAATAAACAGTTGTTGTTTTCAACATTGTGTGAACATTAAAACATGACATTGTCATAACGTTTAAAAATGGTAAAATGTAACATTCCTCTAACGTTGAGACATTACAAAAACGTTCTTAGAACGTCACGAAAACTGGACACTTTTTCTGTTGGCAGAACGTTTTTGGGAACCTTGGGAACTTTCAGGGAACGTTCTTAGAACTTTTTTCTGTTAGCTGGGGTACTATATGACATGTTTTTCATTGTTAGTTAATGCACTAATTTACAAAAAAATAATTTGAGTTCATGTTGTAGTTAATGATGACTCTTCATTAGTTTATGTTCAGTAAGTTACATTAAAAGTTATTCTTAAATCAGCATTAGTTTATATTTAAGTAAGAATTAATTAAGGTATAAGTTCATCATGATTCGTGGACTCTTATTATTAATGAATTATAAAGTGTTACCGAGATAATAGATATATAGTAGTTCATGTTTCCAATAATGAGCAGTTAGTCCACTAAACCCAGGGACAATTCCTGAGGCATGGTAAAGAGTTTTGTATTTCATCAGGAAAATGATGATTCAGTAACAAAACACATATTGCTAAATAAAACTGGATAAAAACACAATCTCTACAAGTGTGTTTACTAAATATATTTATTAATTATATAATTACATTCGTTATATTTAGAAAAATCTGAGCATCATTCAAAATAATTGCCAACATGTTTGTAAACTAAACATATTTTGTCAACGTTATAATCTTTATACAAATATTTTATATTTGTATTAATGATCAAGAATAAAGAACAAAGCATTGTGTAAAAACGCGGATTATAAAAAGTACAAAAGTGCATCTTGGAATTCGTAGTCAGATTACATCGTCAACAGCAACAACGCAAATGGAAAAGGACTCAATTTCCCAGAATGCACCACACATCTATTCTTCCGGAGGATCAACCCCGCCGATCGTCGCGAAATTCAAATCTGGACTAGGTGTTTGTTTGCTTGCTGAACAGTACGGTTAGTTTGATTTAATTAATTTGTCTGCATCGCGCTGATCGGTTACTTATTTGTTCATATTATGTTATTTACCGTGATTCATTTTTGTCTTTAAAGTGTTTGAATTTAAATCACACACAGTAAAACATTAAAGAGTATACGAGGTAATTTACACAACAGTAAACACGAGGGTTAACAATACGCAAAGTAAACGTTACATGCATAACGGGCTGTTAAAATATTTAATTCGATGTTTACATTTTTTAAAACAAAACTTTAAAGAAGCCAAGATGAGACGTGATTTGCTTAAAAACAAAACACCATTAACTCATGTGTTGGAAATGTTAGCAGCTAGCAAGTGTTTCTCTGCTATTTTAAATTATACATACGATCTTCTGTTGTTTAAAAGCTCATTCATTGCTTTAGTTTTGGAAGATGCTGCTTATTTTGCAAGACTGATTTAATGCATTATTTTGATTTGTAACAAAGCCAGCTTCACTAGAAGCTTGGAGTCATAATATATTTTAACATTATATGTTTGCCTTTCTTTATCTTTTTAAATATGAAGTCTATCCATGTTTGTGTTTACAGAGGTCATGTACCATGTGATGCTGAAGAGGTTTCTGGGTAAAGATGATGTAAGTTTATTCATTCAATGGTAAAATCAAGATTAAAATGAAACGGGTTAAATAGTAATCAGATGTATGTGATTTTTGTTTTTTAATTCTGTGTTTGCCAGAGAAATATAATGAAGTAACAGTGAAAGCTAAAATATCAGACTGATCCAGACACTGAAGAAATTGGTGTGACTGCAATCTGGCCAAAATTATGTAAATTTAATAATGAAATTATTAAATCCAACAGGTTTAACAGTAAACAGACATGTTATGATGTATGTGATTATATATTTTTTATTCTGTGTTTGATAGACAACTATAGTGAAGTAATCTACTGTAATGAAGCTGCAGAACGACACAGAGACTCTGAGGACATCAACACTGAATATCAAGTAATATTCTGTACATTCTATGCATTTCTTTGATCATATTTGTTGTTGTATCTTTGTACAGTTTAATGTAAACTTCCCAGCCAGCAGTGCTTGGTGGGGCAAATGTAGGCCCCATATGGGCTTGCAATATGGGCCCCAAGCTGGGCTTGCACCCGGGTTTCATGCTGGCCCCATCTGACTTAGCCCACATGAACCTTCTGTAGAAACTAAAGCCAATGTGGACTAAACCAAAGCCAAGTATGGGTGTGGTTGGGTTAAAGAAGTGATGAAGTTAATTAGATAATGAAGAAATGAATGAAGTGATGATTGACCATTAATGATAAACACCTGCTCTTAATAAACAGAATCACTAAAGAAAGATGAACAAGAAGAGAATAAAGACAAAATACCAGCAGAACCACAACAACTACAAAAAGGTTGTTAGGTTATAGTGTTGATTGTCATGTTAAAAAAACTGGGGCCCGTTTCAATAAGGAGGTTCAACCAACTCTGAGTTTAAACTTGAACTCTGAGTTGATTTACTCTGAGATAGTAAACTCTGAGTTTTCGGTTACAGAAAAGCTGATCTGAGTTAGTTCAATCGACTCTGAGTAGATTGACTCTGAGTTAAGCGCGTGCACAGCCACAATGAAAAGCCATCATCAATGGAGCTCAGATATTACGATTTACCGTGGCAACAGCACGTGACAGTCTTAATCATTTTTACTACTAAAACTGAAAGTGTTACTGCAAGTGTACAGCAACTACGAGCATATATTTTAAAGAAAAGAGTTGTTTTTGTAAATTGCTACTCTAGTTAATGCGTACATTTCATTTTCCATCAAACTTAAAATATCAGAAGTAAATAAACTGAGGACTTTACGTTATTATATTCATTTACATGCACATGCAATCCCATGGACAAAAAGATGACAGCAGTGCAGCTAAAATAAAATTAAGCATAATACTTTGTTATAAGGCTACGAACTTTACAAATGTTTGTCATGAATAAAACAAAAATTTGCCCAGCCGGGATTCGATCTCTGATCGCACGTCTGGCCCAACTATTACACACAGCACTACCCACTAGACCAGCGATAATGACGAGTGGATATGTAAGAAATGTCAAGGCAACTGTATAAATGTAAGAGCACCACAAAGACTGATATTAGTCATATAATGATATTTATATATCTAAAATGACTGCAAAAAATAATAATTTCGCTCACATAAATGTAAGCGGATATGACAAAAAACACTCGGGGTCTCAAAATCCTCTCGGGACATAAATTTCACTTTCTACAAATGAATGCAACATCATCATCTACAAGATTCTCTATAAAAGTACATGACATTTTAGTCACTAAGACGATCTATGAACCTAAGTATATCATATTAGCTTTACAAGTCATTTCAATTTACTGTTTTAATTTTTTAGTTGAAAGTTTAGTGTAATATATAAAGTAGTAAGTTAAAATGGTTTGCGCTGGCAATGTAATTATAACTTAAAGACAGCTAAAAAATATGTTACAGTGTACATGATAAAAAATGTGCACAATGAATGAATGTACTAAAGCAACTAACAAGATTAAACACCGCTACTCCTTTAAAAATGGGGAGGAGACCACAAGAATTTCGGAGTTTACAGGATAAAACCTGCTCCCGACCAGGTTAGGTTCAGAGAGTATGTTACTCCGGAAACAGACTCTGAGTATAAGTTACCTCTCCTTCTGAAACAGGCTTGACTTACCCCGCTGTCTCAGGTTTAACCTACCTCCCTTTTTGAAACGGAAAACTCAGAGTTTCCCTTATTTCAGGGTTAACAAACTCAGAGTTTGCACTTAACCACCTTTCTGAAACGGGCCCCTGATGTGCTATTTTAGTTTGTTTACCAAAAATATTTTCTGTCAGTAATGTGATACTGAAGTATGACATCTGGCACTCTCATATCAGTTTATCATTGTAAAGAAAGTTGAAATACTGTACAGTTCAAAATTAACTGTTGTACAAATTAGACACTCAAATATAAAGAATCTGAGTATGGATCTCAATAATGGCGACCATAAAATGAAAAGCTTCATGCTGCAATGCATTCTGGGTATCAATAAATCTTATCCAGAACTCCCAGAATGCACTGCGGCATAAAAAAAAATCATGAACATTTTGGCATTTTTCTTTGTCACCATTGTTGAGATTCATACTGTGAGACTTGATGTTCATGTGTTTAAGTTACACCATGGTTATTCTAAGTACACATTGTTTCAAAATCTTCAGAATGACAAACCGCTTTGAGAGTGCCAGATATCATACTGTAGCATCACATTACTGAGAGAGACCAATACATCTGCTAAATGAGCAAACTCTAAATGAATAAATACATTTTTTAGATGTTCAACATTACGTGTCAAACCCCATAACAGAATTGCAACATGGTCTCTTCTTTACCATAACAAATATAACACACAAAGTTATAGCAGGCAGAAAAAATAAACAAAGAGTCAAGAGTCCAACTAAAACAACCACTGATTACAATAATGGTGACTTTAAATGAAACATCTAAACCTAAGTTAATAAATAACTCTACAAGTAAGATGTAAGATGCTTCAGTGTTACTTTTTTAACACTCTGTAGTGTGGATCTACATTAAACATTAAGCAGTGTTAATGTTAATTTAACACTGGGGATTGGGATTTTGCAGTCTACATTAGCTCCACCAAGAAATGTTTATTTATTTTTTGTAGTTGTTGTGGTTCTGCTGGTATTTTGTCTTTATTCTCTTCTTGTTCAACTTTCTTTAGTGATTCGGTTTATTAACAGCAGGTGTTTATCATTAATGGTCAATCATCACTTCATTCATTTCTTCATTATCTAATTAACTTCATCACTTCTTTAACCCAACCACACCCATACTTGACTTTGGTTTAGTCCACATTGGCTTTAGTTTCTACAGAAGGTTCATGTGGGCTAAGTCAGATGGGGCCAGCATGAAACCCGGGTGCAAGCCCAGCTTGGAGCCCATATTGCAAGCCCATATGGGGCCTACATTTGCCCCTCCAAGCACTGCTGGCTGGGTTTCTAAAATGTACAACTTTAATTGTATTTCATTTGATTTGTTGTGTGTGTGTGTTTATATAGTGTATTATGCCAAATACTTATATATATATACTTTTTATATTTCCACAGGACTCCCAAAGAGATGTTTGTCCAGATGAGGGTGCATCAACATTACCTTTGCTGACAAGTATATGCTTTAGAAATGTTTGAATAATTACAGGACAACGGGATTAGTTTTACAGGGGGACCTCTGAGAAAATCGTGCTTCTCAGAGGTCCTCTGTGTTTTTAATCCCGTCCGAATCGGCCATGTCTGTGTTTTGATGACCTCCGTAAAAATTCCAGAGCAACACTCTAAAAAAATAATCCGTTAAAAAACGGATAATGTCCTGGCAGAAAATTACCGGTACGTTTTCCGTTATTTCACAGACATTTCTGTTTATTCAAAAACTGAACATTCTGTAGATTTACAGAACACTTTCCGTAGATTTACAGAACATTGTCCGTAACCTTTAGGGAGACTTCAATCCGGCTATGAAACGCAACAATGGTGACAATCAACAACAAAGCTTCATGCCACAGTGCATGCTGGGTACCAGGATTGTAGAAAACTATTTTTTAACATTTACTCTCACCATTGTTGAGATTTGTATCCAAAATGTTGATGTCTCTCTGAAGCAAAATATACAACTGATACGTTACAGCAATCTTATTCAATACAGTGTGTTTCAGCATAGAGTGACACTCTTATACACTTGAGTTCTTTATTCTTATTTTATCATTTCATATTTAAATACAAGTAGCATAACATAAAAACAACTAAGCTTAGATGACATCTTTATATATGTACAATTTTATATATGTTTGTTTATGTGTATATGTGGTTGTGTGTAGGTCTTATATGTATGTAGCTAACTTGATGATGATAAAATAACTACGTGTATAAGATATTAGATTATAATTTATGATTTAATTAACTTTGATTATGATGACCAGTATAAACAAACTACCTAAAGGTTTAATACTTGCACATATTAACATATGTAGTATAAGAAACAAAATTCAAGACTTGTCTTTATTTGTGCAATTTAACAAAATAGACATACTCATGATTTCTGAAACTCATCTTGATCACTTCATAGATGATTCAGATGTTGAGATACAGGGGTTTTCAATTTATAGAAATGATCGAAATAGGTTTGGAGGCGGTGTTGCCATATATATACGTGATTATTTCCCTGTTAAACTGAGACATGACTTAATGGTTGATGATGTTGAAGTATAGTAGTCAACATTTGAAGTGGATCAAAAACATTCATCAAACTTGTCCTAAGACAAGAACGGGTACTGGGTATTGGTTTTAAGACAACTTTTAGGAAAGGTTTTGATCCACTTCAAATGTTGACTAGTGTATTATGGTTACAGGTACAACTCCCATATTTAAAACCGATTATTCTTGGTTGTTGTTATAGGCCACCTAGTGCCAGGATAGAGTATGTAAATGGTTTATGTAATATGTTAGACAGAGTGACTGAGGAAAATAGAGAACTATACTGGATGGGTGATTTAAATATAGATTGGCTGTCTGATGATTGCCCTTTGAGGAATAAGCTTAAAACTATGGCAGACACGTGTGGTTTATCTCAATTAATGGATCAACCAACAAGAATTTCTAGTAATTATACAGGATCTGTAACATCAAAATGTATTGATCATATTTACACTAATAATCCGGATATGTGCTCAACTCCTGTTTCTGTAACAATTGGCTTTAGTGATCACAACTGTATTGCTGTCTCTAGGAGAACTAAGCTACCTAGAGCCTGTCCTAAAATCATTATGAAAAGATCTTTTAGGGGATTTAATGAGGAGAGTTTTTTAAATGAATTGGATAATATTAATTGGAATTTGATAAGTGATACTAATGATGTGGATGCATCCCTCAATTTATTTATGGATTGTTTTATGAGAGTAGTTAATAATCATGCCCCATTAAAGAAATTTACAGTTAAAGCCAAAAGCGCTCCTTGGGTGGATACTGAGTTAAGAAGCTTAATGGCTCAAAGGGATGAGGCTAAAAAGGTTGCGGTTCTTTCAAACTCTCTTGAGGACAGAAAATTATATTGTAGTTTAAGGAATCAGGTGACTAAGGTGAACAGAGTGAAAAAGAAAAAATATTTTCAAAAGAGAATTGAAGATTGTGGTACAGATAGTAAGAGAATGTGGAGTGTTTTTAATGAAATTATGGGTAAAAAATCTACTGGCTCTTCTTTTGTTGAATTGAATGGAGTATATTTGACTAAGCCAATACAGATCGCAAATTATTTTAATGACTATTTTGTTACTAAGGTTTCTAACATTAGAGAGACTATGAAACATACTGTTGATTTCAAATCAAATGAGCTAATTGAAAGGTGTATTATGAAAGATAAACTGTGTACATTTGAACTTCAGCAGGTTAATGTTGTGCAGGTGGAAATGTTGTTGAGATCTTTGACGGTGGGTGGGTCTGCTGGTTTGGACAACTTGGATAGTAGGCTGTTGAAGTTATCAGCTGGACATATTTCTAAACCAATCTGTCACATTTTTAACAGATGTCTGATTGGTGGTGAGTGTCCAAAACTTTGGAAAGAGAGTAAGATAATTCCTTTAACCAAAGACACAAAAGCAACTTTCTGTGGTCCAAATAGCAGGCCTATTAGCATTTTGCCTGCTCTAAGTAAATTATTGGAAAAGATTGTATTTGAGCAAGTGCAAGATTACTTTTCTAATAATGATTTGACTACAATGTTTCAACATGCATATAGGAGTGGTCATTCCACCAGTACTGCTATGACACAAATGTTGGATAGTTGGCTAGCATCAATTGATAAATCAATGCTAGTGGGTACACTACTACTAGACTTTAGTGCTGCCTTTGATGTGATCGACCATGAAATTTTGATTTCCAAACTTATTAGTTATGGCTTTGCTTCCTCAGCAATCAAATGGTTTAAGAGCTATTTGTCGGAGAGATCACAAAGAGTTTATTTTAATGGAGCATTATCTTGTAGCAAGTCCCTGGAGTGTGGTGTTCCTCAAGGTAGCTGCCTCGGACCTTTGCTATTTTCAATTTTTATAAATGATATGCCGTATACACTCAATAAGGCTAAATTGACTATGTTTGCTGATGATTCTACTCTTTATTATGCAGCCTCTACATGTTCAGAGCTTAATCAGGTTCTGTCTTGTGAGATTAGCAAACTGTATAATTGGATAAAAACAAATAAACTTGTTCTAAATATTTCAAAAACTGTGAGTATAATATTTGGTTCTAAGTATAGATTATCTGAGAATCCTAAAATTGATCTGCAAGTAAATAGTCAAAATGTACAGCAAGTAAAAAAGGTGAAGCTGCTTGGTCTTTGGCTTGATTCTACATTATCATGGTCTGATCACATCAATAAAGTTGCTGCTAAAATGGGTAGAGCTGTGGCTGTAACGCGTAAATGTGCACAGTTTTTAAATTCACAGTTGTTTAAACGTGTTGTTTGTACATTGGTTTTGTGTCATTTGGATTATTGTTCTGTTGTATGGTCTGCTGGATCTAGCAGTCATTTAAAACATTTACAAGTGGCTCAAAACAAGGCTGCAAGGCTTGTTCTAAGGTGTTCTTTGAGAACTAGTGTAGTAGAGATGCATGAACGTCTTGATTGGCTGATGGTCAAGCAGAGACTATCTGTTAATATGTTGGTATACTTTCATAGAATCATTAATACTCAGACTCCTAAATTTTTTTATGACAAAATAACATACACTTCTGATATGCATTTACATTATACACGAGGGGCTAACAGTAGACAGATTTTTTTACCCCTACCTAAATCTGATTCTATGAAGAGAACTGTGTTTTATAGGTCAATTGTGTTATGGAATAATCTTCCTGTTGGTGTTCGTGAAATCAAGGGAAAAACTGGTTTTAAAAAAAGACTAAGAGTGTATTTGTCTTCATCATCATAATATTTTTTGGATTGGTTGAGTAAGGTTTGATTGTGTTATGTTGTTTTTTTAAATATTTATTATCATGATATATTTGGAAGTAATTGTGATTGTAATGATGTTGTATGTATTGTTTGGACCCCAGGAAGACTAGCTGTCGTTTCGGCGTCAGCTAATGGGGATCCTTTTCAAATAAACAAATAAACAAATAAACATCATAGACACTTCCCCTTACTCAAGCAACATACAAGTTGTTATTGCTACAAGCAAAAACATTGTTGCAATGTTAAAAGAGTCAGTTCTGGAAGGTCATGGGACAAAAGCCTAACTAAAGGGAACACTAATCACCATAGTGGTGACTTCAAATGAATCTAAACAAACACAAACTGTAGATTTAATGTGATAAATGTTGTGGTAAATATACATTTGACTTACACGTCACGTCAGAAAGAAGATTTGTCTACTAAATCACATGTGTGGATGCTGGAATAGTTGAACACTTGTATCTTGTTCTGACAGCATTTGTTTAGAAGTTAAACATCATCCATGTTGGAAAAGAACTCTGCAAGCAAGTTGTAATTTTAGGTTTCAAACAGAGATGGTGATAGAGAGGCAAAAGTTAAAGATTGCAGCAGGAGTTGTTGCACCCATAATGCAACATGTTATTAAAAAACAGATAAACGTGTAAAGAGTGTATGTGTCTGTCTTGTATTTGCACTGAATTAATTTTCATAAAATACGGAACAAACTGCGTTCCGTATCAGTTCAATACGGAACAAGAATTGTATGTGTCAAATACGGGACGATTCCGTATTATACGGAACGGTTGGCAACCCTAGTGACTTACTTTATTAACCAGATTTACAGCAGTTTTAGAAGTTAAACTTATCATCCATGTAACTCTGCAAGCAAGTTGTAATTTTAGTTTTCAAACAGAGATGATGATAGTGATCATTTAACTCTGGGGATTTCATCTATTGCTTTTAATATTTTGTCTTTCTTTGTCATTTTAGTATTACTTTCTGCAGAAAAAGAGTCAACACAATAAAAAATTAAAGACAGGGACAATTTCTAAATTGAGTTGATTTGACACAGAATGATCAGCAGGTGTTCACCATTGACTCAATCACTTCATTAACTTCAACATTGATAGTCTTTTTTTAACACCCTTCTGGGTGTGGATTACTGTATATATACACCAAGTAGTGTTAATTTAACACAGGGGATTTGCTGAGTACAAAGTACTGTGAGAAAAACCCATAATCTCTTGTGCCTAAATATTTGAATTATTAATTGTTTGGTCAAACAATAAAAACTAATGGGGCACTTAAATAGTTGTTAATAGGAAGTTTTGGAGCTTAATCTTTTAGTATTGTTTATGGTTTTTTTTGTAGTAAAAATGTGTTTTCTGTGAAGTCACCGTTTAGGTGATCATTTGCGTTGGTGTACATGGACCCAATTCAACACATCATGTTTCTTTTCACAATAATAATGTGCATGTCATCAGTTCTTGATAATTACAATGTATGAAGTGCATTTTTGAAGAGATGTTTAATTTATAGAAAGTCAATCATCAAGTTTAATAAAATTATATCCCATACACTAAATAAATGCTTAAGTACAGTCTCCATGAGCACTGAATTAAATTAACTTTAGTATTCCAGTTTTTGGGAGACCCTAGTTTCCACACATTTTTCTTGTAATTTGAACTAGGAGACATGTTATAGTAACTGTTTAGTTTGACTTGTCCGTACTAAGCTTAAATTAAATTTGTAAGCTAGCTGAATTTATCATACATAGTTACCTTAACTGTATACAGAAGTTAACTCCGCAAAGCTGTTTTAAGTTTTACTAACTCAAAAATTATTAATTTACTCGAAAATTTTAAGGTAATCTGTTTCCACAGGTTTTCTAAGTAAACTCAACGTATTACTTTTTACAGCACAAGTATTCAAATAAAAGTTTTTCATAAATTGTTGTTTATGTTAATTTCAACAATTACTAAAAATGTATTAAAATCTTGTTAACATTAGTTAATACACTGTGAACTAACATGAACAAACAATGAACAGCTTTATTTCTATTAACTAACATTAACAAAGATCAATAAAGACTGTAACAAATGTATTGCTCATGGTTTGATCATGTTAGTTAATATACAGTATTAACCAATGTTAAACAATGAACCTTATTGTAAAGTGTTAGCCAATTATTTTTTAATGTTGACTGTCACTTTAATGTTGACTGTCACGTAGACTTACCAATCAGTGGCATTTCATTGGCAGTAGATGGCAGCTTGTCATTAAGAATCAGCAGTAACACAGATAGGGATAACAGTAAAGTCACTTTAAAGCCCAGCTTCTCTGCTTCAGATGCATTTATGAAGAATGAGGCCACATCCAGCACAAGAAAACAAAATACTGGAAAAATTAAGTTGATGATATACAGCAGAGGTTTCCTCTTGATGGTGATCTGCAATATAAAAATATTGCATGACAATACAGCAAAACCAAAAAAATGTATGATGTCACAGCCTGCTTATTTGTCGGTCTATTCTGCAGTGGTTCGGTGGTTCATTTAGATTGTCTACAAATCGGAAGGTTGAGCAAGACACCCAACCCCAACTGCTCCCAATGAGCTGGATGGCACCTTACATGGCTGACACCGCCGTCGGTGTATGGCCCTGTCCTTAATGGCACACTCCGTACTTGTGGTCCTCCTCAGAGTCCACACTTTAGGGACCCTTGATGCGAGTCCACGTGGGTGCCTCGGAGTCGTATTTTGGGACAGACTTGAGCGTCACACCAGAAATAGATAGAGAAGTTACCCGTCAGTGTGAACTGCCCCCCCCCCCCGCATCAAAGGGGCAAAGGAGGCGCTGATGAGCACACTTCAAAGCGTAAAAATGACAGATGGGACACCCTACGGACTCGAAGACTAAAGCCGAAAGTATACTAGGGACGTCCGCGTATGCGCGCCGTCCGCATGACATCATTTTCGTCATCAAGAGGGTCCGCGGCCGGCCGCGCGGACCGTCCGCGTGCAGCCCAAAATTTGAGACCGCGCGGACAGTCCGCGTACAACAGCGCATGCGCGTGAAAATATTTAGACAGTGCACTCCACTATAAACAATTATACAAAGGAAATAGACAGCATTTGCACACACACTATGGTTTTTCTTCTTTAACTTTTACTTCTTCCAAGAACAGAAAGCTCTGGAGCATGTTTGTTTGATTCCTGTTCTTTGTTGTCTTGTTGTTTGTTCTAAACTGTGTTTGCAATGGTGGATCAGTTACTTTTCTTCTACTAACCTAATGTTTTAATGTACTGTAAATGTCCCCAAATCAGTGCTGCCCTGACAGCCTGTTAGACTAATAATTTGAATTAGAAATCATTTGTATTGCGTATAGTGTTGAACGCGGCCATCCGCGTGTAGCCGAGGGAAGTATACTCGAAAAGCTGCGCGGACGCGTGCGCGCGCGAGCCGGACGCGGACGCGGAAAAAAAGTATACAGCGGCCTTAAGCGAGCCTGCGCAATTTAAGGCCACGAGATCGAAAGTTCACATGAAGTGCACCATTTGGGACAGGGCCTGAATGTGTGCGTGAATGGGTGAATGGGAGGAAATATGTAAAGCTCTTTAGATGGCCATTGGTCTATGAAAACGCTATATAAATGCAGTCCATTTACCATTTATTCTGCAATGCTGAAACTGCCCAACTAGTTATCATCATGCAAGTTAAAAGTGAACATTTAGCCATGTAAGGTCAATTCGGCCATTTAATTACTTTTTCATTACTGTATACCAGCTTTTAGTATACTGTACTGTACTGTACTACACTATAGATGGTTTCATTGCATGCATGCACCTTGTCATATCTGGCCTGAAGTTAAGTTCTGGGCACTGTTTGTTTACTAGTGGCTAAACTGACCTCTGGAACAAATACCGATAAAGATAGCCAATCTGTTGTAAAAATTGTATTTCATTTTAAACAGTAACGTTAGCTCAATTAGGTGTTGATACGCTTTAGCTATGATTTGAACTAAGGTCATTTACTTGTTATTTAATATGTTTGTTATCAGAAATAGTCTGCTCTAGAGGGACTCTGTTATTGATTCTTTTTGCAAAAGTCAACCAGAAGTTAAGATTGGGCCATGAAAGGCGTTTGTTTATGTTTTTTCCCTCTATACTACACTGTAAAAAAAATCCGTAGTTTTTACGGAGAAATACTGGCAGGTGTGGTTACCAGAACAATTCTGTAAAAAATACTACTTAAAACCGTAAAAACAACACCACCACAGTTGTATGCATTACAGCGAACTTTTGTTAATTTTACAAATCTTACCTGTATACAGAATTTCTTTGATTAATTAACTGGTTAGAAACTCTTATTTTTTAATGGTAAAATGCAGATGTGATTGCCAGAAAACCGCCTTAAAAATATATGAACATGTAAACATCTTTTTGTATTTCATTAACTAACATAATTTTATTCATTTCTTAAAATATGCAGAAAACCACTATAATCCAGGTGATGCAGACAGCTGCACAAAGAAACAAAGTTTGTTGTGAAATTATTACAAATTGTTTTCTAATTCTTTGCCAACAACTTAAAAAGAGACAGTGGACATACACAAAGATTGTATTATACAAACAAATACAAAACAACATCAGGGTAAGTTTTTAAATCGCTCAGTGTCTACATGAGTCCATTTTACAGAGTTAAAAAGTGACACTTAAATAATGACGTGATGAATGAACATTAATGATGAAATAGAGAGCAGTCAAACATGAGTACATCTGAACTACAGACAAAATCTTAGATGAACATTAACTGTATAAATATAACATATAAACACATTCAATCGCTCAAGATCTCACCAGAGGAGAATTAAACAAAAACACCATTAACATCTACACTTATTATAAACCAGTTTGACTTTATTTGGTTTGTTTGAAGTCACCATTATGGTGATCATTGTTTCCTTAAATGGGGCACTTGGCTCGTAGGTCTTCTGGTTAAGCTTTCTCTGACTGTTAGAATAATGTGTCAATACACATAAGCTATGGTCTAAGAAGCTGAAATAAATATAATCAAGTGATGTCGGTAGATTTTTAAGGATGGTCTAGTCATCTTAAAGTTTACCAAGCAGGTGTTCTCAAAAAAACTCTAAACGTGAACATTAACTTTCTTCTCTTCCCCATAAAAATGTTTTCTTGTGGGACGATGTTACAGGGTGGCAATACATTTAGACAATTAAGACTTAAAAACAGTAAAAATAATGTCAGGCGAATCTGTGACTAAACAAAATCAGTCTAGACATCAAGAATCAGCATACAAATCACAACAACGGTGACCCAAAACATGAAAGCTGCATGCCGCAATGCATGCTGGGTATTACCATAGTACAAACTTATCTAGCATGCATTGCACTTAATCTGAATTAGTTTTTTGATGGTCACCACTATTGAGATTTGTAGGTTGAATCTTGATATGAATATGAAGTGTCAAAATAACTTTTTAACCAGTCCCAAAACCATTACTTTACAAGATTCTTTCCAGCCCAACAGCTATATTTGCAGAAGACCACATACACCAGACATTAAACCAATTTCTCTCTTACTGTAACTACCTGTCACTCACAAACTTTCATGTGGATAAGTCAAACCACTCAACAGTAAAGAAATGTTGGAGATTTGCTTTTACAACCGCTTTCATCATCAATAAGTGCTCTGTGTAACCCACTAACACAATTGACAAAAAGAAAAAGGAATTAATTAACCATTGAGGCTCAAGACCCCAACTAAAACAACCACTGATCACCATAATGGTGACTTCAAACACAACATTTTTGATAAATCATCATCTAACCCTCTGTTAATTCTCAATAAGAGATTATGTAAATGTATGACAGAAATAAGTCAAACTGGTTTGTAATAAGTGTAGATGTTAATGGTGTTTGTTTTTAATTCTCCTATGGTGAGATCTTGTCTCATTTTGTCTGTAGTTCAGATGTACTCATGTTTGACTGCTCTCTATTTCATCATTAATGTTCATTCATCACGTCATTATTTAAGTGTCACTTTTTAACTCTGTAAAATGGACTCATGTAGACACTGAGCCATTGAAAACTTACCCTGATGTTGTTTTGTATTTGTTTGTATAATACAATCTTTGTGTATGTCCACTGTCTCTTTTTAAGTTGTTGGCAAAGAATTAGAAAACAATTTGTAATAATTTCACAACAAACTTTGTTTCTTTGTGCAGCTGTCTGCATCACCTGGATTATAGTGGTTTTCTGCATATTTTAAGAAATGAATAAAATTATGTTAGTTAATGAAATACAAAAAGATGTTTACATGTTCATATATTTTTAAGGCGGTTTTCTGGCAATCACATCTGCATTTTACCATTAAAAAATAAGAGTTTCTAACCAGTTAATTAATCAAAGAAATTCTGTATACAGGTAAGATTTGTAAAATTAACAAAAGTTCGCTGTAATGCATACAACTGTGGTGGTGTTGTTTTTACGGTTTTAAGTAGTATTTTTTACAGAATTGTTCTGGTAACCACAGCTGCCAGTATTTCTCCGTAAAAACTACGGATTTTTTTTACAGTGTATACTGCACTACACTACACTACTGTATACTATACTGCTAATCATGTGGACACCCCTTCTAGTGAACAGGTTTGGCTATTTCAGTAATTTCTGTGATAATAAATGCACTGCATCTTACAACTACAGTGTGCACAGAGGCACAGTAATTTTGGGACAGAAGTGTCCTTCTCCAAACTGTAGCGACATAACTGGACCATTTTTTGATGCAGCATTACCAATTGTTTTCATTGGAATTATAAAAATATAGACCCTTTTACAGCCCACGTGATCAAATAGCCTGCGCGTGCATTTTGGCAACAGAAGTGGTGTTGTTCCCCATTGGTTCTAACATGTTAGCAACTCAGAAAGTTTATCAAAACAATTTCCCAGCACCAAAATATCTGGGCCCGGTTCCCCGATAACGTTCACTCTTAGCGTGCTAAGAAGACTCAAAAAGATATATCTTACCAAAGTTGTTGATGTTCCTAAGTGTGTTCCCCGAAGTGTCTCTTAGGAAGCTTCTTAACACGCTGCCTCTAAGTTCGACGTACAATGGCGCTGTCCCAAGTGAAGGTGCTGAATTATTTGCGATCGATCACTCAGGGATCGATTTTCCACTTCACGCGAAGGTGCATTACGACGTTAAGAAAGACAACACGTTATATACAAATGGAACATTACTCAAATTATTCCAGTCACATTTATTTGAACATAGTTTAAGTTATCCGTAAAATATTGACTATTAATTAAATGATCAAATTGTCAGTAATACGGGTAGACGAACCGGGTATCCCTCGCTATTTATACACCATCATTATCCCGTTGTGCCACTTGTGCCGCTTCTTGACATGGGTTTTGACTTTTAAAAAATATGTAATACACTTTTATACGAATGTGAAGGTATTTAACAATCAAAATTGATTGGCAAGCAGCTGCAGTATTTCTGTTTAATGCAGTATTGCTTACAATTAATGTTTTCAATAAAAAGCAACCTAGTTAGATAGAGAATATATGGTCTGAGAAGATCTAGCAGCTCCATAATGAGTTGTCTTGGAAGGCGATTTTTTTATTTAGCCACGTCAGGCAAAATGTCAAAAGGTTTAAGGGTTGACGAATAAAAAAATTGGCAATGGACTAAACAGTTAAGCGGCCGGTGTTGTGTGGAAGTCTGTTCCCCCTATGTTTCCTTTTAGTGTACGGTTTTTATAGCATTTTGTTCACATTATACGTTTATAATTTATATACATTGAAAGTTTTAATGGCTACTGAGATGTACATGTGTGCATTTATGTAATGTATCTTGACTGTTCTTGATTGTAAGTCAATTATTTTTACAGTATGAATCATATTATATGTATAATATATATTTATTATGTTTGGAAACTTAACAGTTTTAAAACAAACAGTAGAGAAAAAAAGAAAAGAAAAAGACAGGCTATATGTTAAAAGACATAAAACTGTCAAATATGAAATATTTAATAAATTGTATAATAGAATACATGATATTATTGCTTTTTAGTATAACCAATTGAAATCTTTCATCTTTCTAAATAAATTATAAATGTAACGTGATGAAAACGCTATAAACATAGAGGGAACAGACTTCAATGAGGAACAAACACAGGCGCCGTCTTTGATTCATTAGTTCTGATACCAAATAAAGTCAACTGCATAAATAGTCCTGTATCCATTGCAAACATATTTTATTAAAGTCTTAAAAATGTCCATAACATAAAATCATTGTCAGCATACCATAGTTTGACTTGTACTGCGCTGCGCTGATTTCTAAAGACTGCGGCGATAGCGTTTTGCGCAAAAAACCACGCTAAGAGAGAGCTTACGAATGGTCCAGACCAACCTTACGAAAGTGTGACTTACAGAAGATATACTTAGCGTACGAACGTTTTGGGAATCGTGCCATAGAGTTAAGAGAGAGGTTAAGGAATAGGTTAAGGACTACTTAGCGATAAGAACGTTTTGGGGAACCGGGCCCTGGTTGTTGCATTTGGTTGCACTAATTTAATATACTAATATACGTATATATGCCACTTTATATTTGGGCATCTGCTAACATCTTCTATCCACTCCACTATAATACACGGATCTGGTAGCTGTGGTGAAAAAGTTGATCAAGTCAACTTTTTAAAATAACTTTCTCTGTCTGTGTTGCTTCACTGCTGATTCTTGCCATACTTTCTTGCCATACTTCCGTTGCCAAAATGGCGCATATATGTTGCCACGTCATCATTGTGTACAAACAGTAAAGGGGTCTATATAGCCCTTTTAACTACCTGAAATATTTCACGACTTTGTAAGAACCACATAGTACTGGAGGAAGTTATAGATGAACTTATATTGAGAAGTTCCCACTCGCCCTGGGTCTGAAAGTTCTCCTTAGAATCAATGGTAAGATACTTTGAAGGAGTGTGGTCAAGAAAGACAAGCTCATAATCTGTGGGAAAATAAAAGCAAAGAATTAAATATGCATTAGAATGTGATTAATTTAAAGTTAAACAATTTATGTGTTTGTTTTACCTGTATAGACTAAAGATTGAAGTGTTAAATTGCAGGTTTGTGTGTCAAATGGAAACCTGTATAAGTCCATCTTACAGGCGGAGGTCACAGATAAAATATCCACTGTGAATAAATAACTATTATAATCTATCTGCACATATGGAGACTCCTTTGATCCAAACTCTGTTTTCATGCTAAATGAACAAAACAAAATAAAATTACTAATGTCAATATCAATGTCAAATTTATTTATATAGCACCATTTCTACAACACAGGTTGACCACAGCAAAATCTCCGGTGTTAAATTAACACCGGCTTAGTGTTTATATGGGTACCACCAGCAGGTTGTTAAAGGTAACACCGAAGCAGTGTTAAAGTTAATAAGATACTTTAGCAATCATTTGAGTGATTATTTGATTATTGAAGACACCTGGTGATAATGAGCAGAACTACAACTACAACTTCCAGTCACTACCTTAGATAAAATCAACTGAAAAGACATCTCTCTTATTACAAAACAGACTGACTTTTTGTCTACTTTAAAATTGTTTGGTCACCATTATGGTGATCTGTGGTTCCTTTAGTTGGGCAGTTTCACTTGTTTTCACTTTGAGGTCTTTGCAACATTGTTCATTGAACATATTATTTGTTGCAAAGGTTGTTAAAGCAAAGTTTATAGAGTTTTTATAACAAAGAAGCAATGTGCTTTAAATAAGCACATTGTTTATCAAATAAGCAAGCAGCTAGTGGGTTATTTCCACGTTGAAAACTGGCGCTCAGGGTTTTATTCAAGCTCAGTGCTGAGTGTTGAGAGTTCAAAAATATTCAACTTTGAGTGAAAAGCTCCCCTCGTCAATGTCAGTTCTCACACGGCCATCCAATTACAGTGGAGGAGGGGTGGGACATCACCAAAGCAACCAACCGGCTCACAGCTGAAGTATCACAGCTACCATAGCGCTCGGCTGAAAAAAGCTGGCATTCGGCGCCCTCAAGGCGTTTTCAGCAGCATTCAAAAGTTTTGGTGTGTCCAGCCCCTAAATGCCTGTGGTGAACGACAGTTACACATGAAATGTAATGAAATGTCTGCTAAATGTAGAAATTAAAATATTTATGGAATTTTCTCCTGTGATATGATTTGGAGAAGTCAGAATCTTTTTGATTGAGTATGTTGTACAGCATGTTGTATGTTGACAGATACTGGTGAGTGTGATGATGAACATAGCAGTTTATCATCCCAGGAAACATTAGTAACCATATGGAATGATATTTTGTCTCACTGTGTATTT
Source organism: Paramisgurnus dabryanus (assembly GCF_030506205.2). NCBI lineage: Eukaryota > Metazoa > Chordata > Actinopteri > Cypriniformes > Cobitidae > Paramisgurnus > Paramisgurnus dabryanus. Next base: position 34,840,284 of record NC_133339.1, on the reverse strand, counting down.
TGGTGTTTTAACCTAACTGTGATGGAGTGATTGGAATAACATAGATATCTGAAATGTTCCCTTAATTACTGGGCTGTACCATTAAGATATACAGAATTTGATATAAGTGCTAATTGTAAGTAATTGCATCAAAATATGAAATGAGTATGTTAAAATGTGTATTATTCAGGAAATGAGTTTAAGTGTCTGGATCTGTAGATGATATAGGTAGTGTGTGTGTCTAAGGTGAGACCACATGTAGAGGCTCATGCCTCAAAACAAGGTTTTAACCTGTTTGCAGCTCACAGCATGTTGTGTTTTTATACAAGTGTAAAATGGACTATGTGTAAAGTATTTTTGAGAGTTTTTGGTGATTGAAGCAAGCTTGGTGAAAATAAACACTTTGGAATTGAAAAGACCAAAGTTTTCTGCTCCCTTTATTTCCTTTTCTGGGCCTCTTCAGCAATACACACAGTGAGATATAAATAAACCAATTTATGGTGTGAAAGTACAGAATATTGTGTGCATTCTCTCCCCGCGTATAAGTGCCATTGTTAATCCTGTATGATGGGGCATACATTCAGAGGCGAACAAACACTTGAGCCCTGTGCATACAGGTGCACCGCTGTTGCCCAAAAAATTGGTAAAGGGGGCCTTTGAGACATCCGTGCCCAGGGCACATCATCGCCATAATCCGTCCCTGCTCCAATGAGGATAAAATATATAAAAAAAATTGAATACTATAATGCTCCGACATAACATTGTGTAAACTGTTTTTTTTTTATTAAAGAACTACACAGATGCATATGTCATCAGTTAATGCACATTACACACCTTGTACTTTGATGTTTGCTTTGATCCATGGCTGCAGGATCGAAGGGGAATCTCCTCAACCACAACCAATGTGCAGCATCCACCTGGATGATGCGACGGCAGCCATATTGCGCCAGAACACTCACCACACACCAGCTTATTAGTGGAGAGGAGACAGAGTGAAGTAGCCAAGTAGTCTGAGGGATGATTAGTAGGCCAATGGGCAAGTTTGGCCAGGATGCCGGGGCACACCCCTACTCTTTTTTGAAGGACATCCTGGGATTTTTAATGACCACAGAGAGTCAGGACCTCGGTTTAACGTCTCATCCAAAGGACAGTGCTTTTTTGACAGTATAGTGTCCCAATCACTATACTGGGGTGTTAGGACCCACACAGACCACAGGGTGAGCACCCCCTGCTGGTCTCGCTGACACCACTACCAGCAGCAACCTGGTTTTTCCCAAGTGGTCTCCCATCCAAGTACTGACCAGGCTCAGCCCTGCTTAGCTTCAGTGGGCAAGCTGTCATGGGGCTACAGGGTGATATGGCTGCTGATATCACTAATAAAAACAAATTGATATTGATATCAATTGATATTGATATCAATAATCAATCAATAATAAAAAAAACACCACTTAAATGTTCACTTAAGTATCAAATAGACTATAACACTGCTTCAATGTTACTTTAACACACTGCAGGTGAAATCAATTAATTCAATTAACACAGAGTGATTGATCTGGTCTCGAGTCGAGCTGTAAGACAATTTTCTGAATAAAGATAGCACCTCCCCAAAGGACACTGCATGGGGGCAAAGTGAGTGCCCAGGAAAGCAACTCTCCAAGGATGCATTCCACTCCAGTTTTAGACACGCACTCGCAAACTTCCCTAAACACTTCCCCTCGGGGGAATCCCTGTCGCCATTTTGAAGTGTGTTCCACTTCGTCAAGTGGACAAGGGAAGTTGTATGGACAGACCCTCGCTCCCTCTATTTTGACAGAGGGAGCGAGTCTACTTCATATGTACACTTCAGGCAGCTCCATATCCCAAAATGCAACACGATTGTGACATTAGGTGTGTTCGAGATCATCCGGCGCTGCTTGCAGTCGAGGGAGGAACTGAAGACGGAGCCGTCAAGCCGGACACCTGCTGCTTGCCGTAGTGATGTGTGCGCCGTGTTTCCTTGTTTTTAATCGCAAATGAAGTGAATTAGATGCTGAATTTGATAAAAACAAACCTTTTAATAAAAAGTTGCAACCAGAAACATTATATATCGAATATTTTTATTGCTGCTTATACTGTATACCCGAAAATAACGGGAAACAAGCCTATATTATTAAAATACCAACAGAGTTTGTTATTTTCATTTTTATTTTATTACACGACACAATATAACATATTTAAGCATATTAAAGTGTTTTTTTCCTGTTTTAAAACATGAATTTATAATGTTTATTAGTGGAACTAAAGGTTGGATTAAACTTGAAACGCACATGATTGTTGTCATCAGTGAGGCGACCAATCACGTTAATCTGTTACGTCATCACAACTCCGTGCAGCCGCTCTGGAGAGGCTGCACCGGCTGAGCTAGCCGGCTACTCTCGAAACGCTCTCGCGGTACTTAAAAACCATATGACACAGTCACGTGCCTGCAGCGCCAGCTGAAGTCAGACAAAATTACTAACCGGAATGCACTGCTTCAAGTCAGCCGCCGATCGGTCTGCGCAGCGCCGCATGAAGTCGAACACACCTATTACTTCAGCAACTCGCGCTTTGCACAGTTCAAATGATGGAGGGGGCGGTCTCCACTTTACATGTGATCAAGGGCTTAGGGCGATCCATTTGAACCTACTTCAAGTGTTCCAGCAATAGTGGGCACTCGTACAACTTAAGCAATGACGTACATCCGAGTGAACGAGACTGAGGGAAGTTAGCGAGGGAAGGTCATAAAAAACGAACTGGAACGCAAGGCATGATTCACAGTGGACTTCCTACTGTGACACATTTGGGTTTCAAAGACACACCTTTAGGGTGTCATACATTTGTATTCTTATTCTCTCAAACAAACCGTATATGAAATGCTACATGCACAAAGAATCTAAAAACTGTATCTTATTTGTTTTTCATTGAAATATCTCATTGCAAGTGGTTACAATGGTCTCACTCATATAAAAACAGAATTCAATGTTAAAGTATAAGTAAAACTTCCTCTAATGTTGATAGACACCTCCTATACTAAACATAAACCAATCATTCACTGTATGCAAACTAAGGACAGCCCTGAGTTTTACAACAACCAATTAGTACCAAATTCCTATACGCTTTGTCTCTCTGGATATTTAAGGGAATGATGTAAAATGGTTCAGAGGGTCTTTCTGTACATGGAAACTCACCCCCATGATGCTGTATCTTTGATACAACATCATGTATTTAATTTTACTTTGAGAAATCTGTAACCAGATATTCATCATTTGCCAGGTATGCATTACTCTCATTTGATTATATTTGTTTCTTCTGGGCTGGCACAGTGGCTCAGTGGGTAGCACTGTTGCCTCACAGCAAGAAGGTTCCCAGTTTGACCCCCGGCTAGGGCAGGTGACCTTTCTGTGTGGAGTTTCTGCATGTTCTCCCTGTGTCAGCATGGGTGTACTCTGGTTTCCTCCCACAGGCCAAAAACATGCAAATTGGAGATACCAAATTGCCCCTCCCCCAACTTGTCAGAATAAACTTGTGTATGGATTACCTGGTTCTTGCCATGAATATAGCTGCAGATGCTGGAATGGTGTTAAGAAAGAAGAAGATTTGTTTCTTCTTATTCGAATTGGAATCTAAATTGGCTTCTGAATTATGTTTTTCCTACCTGATTAATAAATTGTTATGTTTGATTTTATTCTGTGTTGCTCAGTAAATGTTGACACTGCAAGTAATATCGTTGTATCCGTAGTTACCGTAAGGACTGAAATCAGGCTAGGATCGGCCCAATCCCAGTTAGATAGTGAATAATACATCAGCTGAGGATTTGAGAGATACGACTAGCAAATTGGCGTTAGTTTAAGTGTACTTAGAAGCGTGGAGGCTGTGTTTCCGTTCAGAGTAACATTTCTGATTACTCTAAATAGGGTCAGCCTCAACCTTGTTTATTTCAATATTATTCTACTCATTAATTTTGATTATAAATAATTATTTTAATAATTAAGTGTCACCTCTAAGGGGACTAAATAAAGTATGTTTAAAGTTGAGCACGCAGAGAGCGGCCACTTAAGCGTATAGTCCAACCTCTGGCAGCAACCAATACTGATTCGCTTATGACCGTTGACCAGTATATTAATTATGAGGCCCGTACTAGGATCATGTGCGACTGTGAGAACCGAATGAATGAGTGTAATACCAGAGCTTTATCAGAATAAATAAACAAACATCCATCTAAATTCTGTAAGTTTTAAAAGTAATAATCAACCGATTTGTAATATAATATAAACTAAATCTTTGTCTTTGGAGTCAGATAAGAGATAAATATACCTAAATTACGTAACGCCAAAACGTCATCTGAAAGCGCCAGAAAAGACCGACCGTGCTATAATCCTTCGGACATGCCGTTTGGATTCCGTTGTTGGGCCAAATGGATGGATGGGGCATATTGTTCACCCCCTTACAGTCTCGGCTTGGACTCAACTACAACACTAGTGCGCCCTAATATAGGCAAAATTGAATGATCCTTATTACATAAAACATCTGCAACGATAAACTGTAATTAGGCTTCTCCTATGGAAGCATCAAATCTTTGACTATTCAGGGTCACCCCTAGTTTTTTGTTGTTGTTAGTAAGATTGTTCAGAGCTCTGTATGTTGCTCACTATGCTGCAGTTTTTGTGGTTGTATTACCAAGATGTTTGTTTATAATGCATTAAAACTTAAGGAACGTACCAAAGCTATTTTCTAGCTGGGGGAATTATATGCATTCAAGTAATCGCCCCCTCTTGGTATTTCAGACGCCCTCTCATCAGCGCTTGGGTAGCGGCGCTAAGCCAGTACAAAATGAACATGCGCTTAGCAATGGGCATTCACATGTTTAAATAGAGACAACATTTATTACTGTAAATAATTCATTCACCAAATGTACTTCATCCTAACGGGTTTGTCAGCTTTTTCTTTACTAAAATAAAAATATCTGTGGGACCTATCTATCTATGTCCCGGATCCCCCCAGCGCCCCTCAATTTGAGCACTGCCAAAAATTACATTTTTAAAACTTTCTCACCTTTCTCTGATGGTAATGTCTGGAATCCAAAACAAATCTTTTTGAGCTGAAATTGTGATAATACCACAATAATCTGCAGGGTTCCACATTGGTGTCGATGTTTGCCAAATCTGTGTAAGTTTTAGAACTTTTCATATAAAATTATATAATTTGTATAAGTTTTGAGTAAAACAATAGAGTTTTAGAACACTTACAGTGTATAATTTTACTTGTGTTGAGATGCTCTGAGCTTTTTCATTCTGTGGATAACAGCAAATGTGATGAACCACAACTGCTTAACATCTCAGATTCATACTGTACTGACCCATATAAAGAGAATAAATCATGCTGGACTCATACCACATCTGTGATGGAGGTCACAAACAAGTCCACATAAACGTTGGTGACTGTATTTGAAGTTAAGGGTCGCGTGTTATTTAACAAATTGTCTTCCCTCGAGCTAAGCCAATTAAAAAGTTCACGATAAGCTGAGGCAGAATCATAAGTATCGCATGATTCTCCACCAGGAGACATCCAACCTGCAAACAAGACACTTCATATAACACAGCTCAAATACATTCAGAAAGCAAACAGTAAAACAAGTAGTTTTTCTGTTAAAAGTTTTATACTTTTTACATACTTTTGGTCGGCCACACAGACTGTATACAGACAAGTAACCAAATGTATATTATGTTTAAAACTAAACATAATATACATTTCTATCAAAGTATTTTTAAATGTGTGTGTTGCTTTTAACTGAATGTGTTATATTTAAGAAAACTAAAAACACAATACACAACACAAAAGATAAATATATTTTAAAAGATATACTTACAGACTAATGCAAGAGAAAAGGTTACCCAGTGAAGGTACATGACCAGTAGTTTAATAAAACCTGTCTGAGATATTTTTTGTTGGAGGATGAAGATTCACTTTGGTACACATTATTGTAATTTGCTCTTATTTATACACTGTGAGTGACAAACACGCTCCACCTGCTGCGTGGTGTCATCTTACTGTTGTTCTTTCACTATAAAGATTTTTTAAAATTATTTAAAATATAATTGCATGAGGTGTTGAGGAGGGTGATATTCCCTCCAGGGTGGTGTTTGACACAAGCTCAAATAAACATGGGGAAACGTTTATTGAATTTCTTAAAGATTCTAAATGTTGCTTTTTAAATGGAAGAGTAACCCCTTCAATATCTGTCAGAGGTAAAGCTGTGGTTGATTATATCGTGACGCCACATGTAGATTTAAAGACCTGTGAAGAGTTTAAAGTCTTTACTCCTTTGGGTTTAGTACAAAAAAATAAGCAGCTTGTGATAAACCTGATAGATGATAGAAGTAGGCTCCCTGATTACTCTGTGCTATATTTACGTTTTAAAACACAAGAGGCAGACTTTACAAAAAGTATATATTTTGGTTTAAAAAGTAAAAGTCCAATGAGAAAGTTGCATGATAATTCCAGGAGTCTAAGGTCTGCTATAAAGCTCTGAATGACATTGTAGATCAATTAGAGAATGGGGAAAAACACAGGAAAATGTGAATCATTGTTATGAATAGCTTTGAATGACTTAGAGAAATTGATAACTATAGACCTAAATGAAGTAGAAGAGGTAATAAAAAGATAAAAGATTAAACAACCCTATTTGAATAATGAACTACAGGGCATGTGGCTAAATCTTCGCATGGCAGAGAAAAAATATTTATGATGCAAAGAACAGATCTATTTGTTGTATTTAAAAACCGTCAGAATTATTTTGATAAAATGTTGAGATTCTATAAAAGACACTATAGGAGAGGAAAAGCTCTCTAGTATCTGCAGAGTAACAATTCACAGCAGTTCTGGAGAGAAATTAACAAGCTTGGAAAGAAAAGGAAAAAGTCAATTCACAGGGGAATCGGCTGGCACAGTGGCTCAGTGGGTAGCACTGTTGCCTCACAGCAAGAAGGTTCCCGGTTCGAGCCCTGGCTAGGGCAGGTGGCCTTTTTGTGTTTCTGCATGTTCTCCCTGTGTCAGCCTGGGTTTACTCCGGGTGCTCTAGTTTCCTCCCACAGGCCAAAAACATGCAAATTGGAGATATCAACTTGTGTATGGATTATCAGGTCTCTGTAGATGCTGGAATGGCGTTAAGAAATAAAGGAAGAAGAAGACACAGGGGAATCTATATTTATAACAGAGCAAGTGATAAGCAGATGGGAGACAGACTAGGAACCTGTTAGCATGCATGTACCTCAGTTTGATGATGAGTTCTTGGTAAATATCTGCAGATCTAAAATGCTGCTTGAACATAAACGTCCATTTCTGCCCTTTACTAATGACGTCTTAAAATGTGAGGTTACTGTGGAGGAGTTGCAGACTTTAATTGAAAGACTAGAATTATCTAACGAGGTCCTTAAAAGTTGTTAAAAACTCTGCATTGTTTATTTTAATATTGTTTTCAAAGTGATTTTATACCATCAGTGTGGTATAAGTCTATTATCCAGCCTATCCCCGTCTTCTCAAGCTGACCCAAGAGTCCCCCTGAATTACAGAGGCATTAGTCTGATAAGTACAGTTTATAAAGTGTTTTCTGACATCCTCAATAAACGGCTTTGTGAATATCTAGAATTTAATAAAATCTTGGTGGATGAACAGAATGGATTCAGGAAAAACAGAGCGTGCATTGACCACATCGTAATAATCAAGGACTTTGCTGATGTAACATGGCTGCAGCAGGTGTTAGTATGCACTGCCCGAAAATAGTCCCCTTGGTTACTTTCAATGGTAGCCATGTTACAGCAGCAAAGTCCTTGATTATTATGTCAGAATGAGAGTATAGTTCTAACCATATCTGCCTAGAAAATGGCAACTTTTAATTTTCTGTGGATCTTAGTACACGATGTAACTACAGAAGAGTCAAGTTTAAAATAGGAAAAATATTGAAACTCTTTGGTTATTTTTTGCGCAATGCTAATGGTCTAATCAGATTCAATGGGTTGTGCTAAGCTATGCTAAAAGTGGTAGTTCCAGACCCAGAGATCGGCAGAATAGATTCCAAAACTGTAAAAATCCAATGTTTAACTCTAGGGGAGCTGGAAAAAGAGCATGTTTTCAAAAAAAAGTAGAGTGTCCCTTTAAGAATTGATTTGTATAATATGATGCAACAGAAAAACAGATCCGTTTTGGATGCCTGAAGGTGAAATCATGTTTTGGTTATTTGAAAATTAACTTTTTTGTATGGCAATCTTTGTTGAGAAGGCATGGACATTAAGACAAAATACTTTGTATCCCGATATGAGGGGATTTAGTTGTGATTATGTCAGGATGTTGTGGCCTATTATATTGTTTTTTTTTATTATTTGATTGACATACTTCCTGATGACTGTATAGTGTCATATAAGCCCATGCAGGCTGAACACCTATGAGTGCATGACACCTAAAAAAAATATTCATTTATTCATTGCACATTTGGGGCAATGCATGCTCAGGTTTTATTGTCTTATGTAGATGTTTTGTAGTTTCAGCTGATGTTGAACAAGAGTGGAACAAGCAATGGAGCCTAACTAAATATTTAAAAAACTTAAAAATACAATATTAAGACTTGTTTTGGTAAACAGGTTATTTGATATAGGTTTATCAAAGAAGACCTGGGGCACACATGGCAAGAATTCAAACCGTTTTTATATAGCTGTTCAAATATTTGTATTAATTTGTGTAAATATATGATGAAAACATAATCCTTTTAAGAACAATTCATTTCCACATGATTTACAATAATGAAAATAATCATATATTTAATATGTAGGGGTGACAACACAAACACTGGAGGGTAAGATACATGTGGAGTGTAAAAAATCTTTGATGCCTTTTTTTGTTTTATCAATTCATTTCAACTTACTATTATTTATCTTGACTACAGATGAGTTGTTACAACTTATAAAATGAAGTTGAAGTTAACTTTGAAGATTTTTACAGTGTGCTTGCAAATAAAATCTATCATTAATAAAATCCATATTGGATGAAATATCACGTGGGAGTCTTTCCATACTGGTGTTGTGTGTGTTCAGCTAGGACATTATTATTGAGAGATTAGCAAACCTGATCATGTTGGTGTGGTTTTCTTCATCTGTGTATTTCCGTGAGGACACTGAGTTAGGAAAAGCCAGCTTGAGAATCTTTAAAAGTGTTTGGTGTCCAACTTCACTTACTTGAAGTATGTGTAGCACAACAAGTGACTTGGGGACATACTTCAATGTCTACTTCTGGATCTATCATGGCGAAGAGGCTAGTGTCAGTTTCAGCCGGTGTCTTCATAAACAAGAATTTTGGACCAGTCAACCACATACTCAGCTGCCAGATCTTGTGGCTTGGTCAGCAGGGTTTTGATCTGTAGGAACATATTTCCACTGCTCAGGGCATGTAGATTTCCATATCCTTTGCACTCTGTTGTTAACATACACATAAAATTTCATACTGTATATTCATTACAGTTATAGCCTAAGACAACCTTACTGTCAGAATAAAAAAAATATTTATTTACATTTAATGTCACAGCATCCAGTTTGGTGTCAATCTCATCTTCAATGGTTTCAGCTATTTCAGCTCGAGTCTGGGGACAGAGATCTCAGGGAACTACCCAGATAGCATGCAACCATTGAAACAATGTTAAAAATTGTTGATTTGTCAATGTTAATACCATTGAATCAATATCACGTTTGCAACCTCCATTATTTTTGAAAAAATATTGAAAGGGGACATATTGTGAGATTTTTTTAAGATGTAAACTAAGTCTTAAAGGGGTCATATTATGAGATATTTTTAAAATGTAAAATAAATCTTTGGTGTCCCCAGAGTGTGTATGTGAAGTTTTAGCTCAACATACCATATAGATGATTTATAATAGCATTTTAAAATTGCAAATTTGTAGGCCTGAGTAAAAGTGTGCCGTTTTGGTGTGTTGTTTAAAATGCAAATGAGCCGATGAAATGTAAACACTGATCACAATGATGGTGGTTTGTTGTAATTGAAACTCAATTGTGCTGTCAAGTTCTTCTTTTCTCCCTCTTTCTCTCTGCACTTAATGGCAGTGCTGTGGTTGGATAGTGCAGATTAAGGGGGCGGTATTATTGTAATTCGCCTTGCTACCTACCTCACAAAACAGGCAAAATTTGAACGACCTAATTTTTCATGTGCTTGTAGAAAATGGCTTCCTCAAATTAAAGGGGACATATTATGAAAATCTGACTTTTTCCATGTTTAACTGCTATAATTGTGTCCCCAGTGCTTCTATCAACCTAGAAAATGTGAAAAAGATCAACCCAGTAACTTAGTTTTGGTAAACCATTCTTTCCAAGCATGTGAAAAAATAGGTCACTGTAATTTGGCTCCTATTGTGATGTCAGAATAAGGTAATACCGCCCCCTTTATTTGCACTATCCAACCACAGCACAGCCATTTAGTTCAAAGAGAAAGAGAAAGAAAAGAAGGACTTGACAGCACAATTGAGTTTCACTTACAACAAACCACCATCATTGTGATCAGTGTTTGCACTTCAGCTGCTCATTTGCATTTTAAATGACACACCCAAAACGGCACACTTTTGCTCAGACCTAGATTAAGACTTAGTTTACATCTTAAAGGGGACATATTATGAAAATCTGACTTTTTCCATGTTTAACTGCTATAATTGTGTCCCCAGTGCTTCTATCAACCTAGAAAATGTGAAAAAGATCAACCCAGTAACTTAGTTTTGGTAAACCATTCTTTCAAAGCATGTGAAAAAATAGGTCATTGTAATTTGGCTCCTATTGTGATGTCAGAATAAGGTAATACCGCCCCCTTTATCTGCACTATCCAACCACAACACTGCCATTTAGAGCAGAGAGAAAGAGGGAGAAAAGAAGGACTTGACAGCACAATTGAGTTTCAATTACAACAAACCACCATCATTGTGATCAGTGTTTGCACTTCATCCGCTCATTTGCATTTTAAATGAAACACCCAAAACGGCACACTTTTGCTCAGACCTAGATTAAGACTTAGTATACATCTTAAAAAAAAATCTCATAATATGTCCCCTTTAAAAAAAATCTCATAATATGTCCCCTTTAAGTTACTGGGTTGATCTTTATCAAATTTTATAGGTTGATAGAAGCACTGGGGACTCAATTATAGCACTTAAACATGAAAAAAGTCTGATTTTCACGCTATGACCCCTTTAATCTAGGTCTGAGCAAAAGTGTGGCGTTTTGGGTGTGTCATTTAAAATGCAAATGAGCGGCTGAAGTGCAAACACTGATCACAATGATGGTGGTTTGTTGTAATTGAAACTCAATTGTGCTGTCAAGTCCTTCTTTTCTCCCTCTTTCTCTCTGCTCTAAATGGCAGTGTTGTGGTTGGATAGTACAGATAAAGGGGGCGGTATTACCTTATTCTGACATCACAATAGGAGCCAAATTACAATGACCTATTTTTTCACATGCTTGCGCAGAACGTAGATAGGAGTTTTCCTTACTCAAACATGTTCTGAGGGCAGAAAGAAAAAAAAAAGCTCGTTACTGGTTTAAGCCCTCGGCGGAGCCTCCAAGGCAGCTTCTGCAGTGAAGCAGTTCGAGCTCACTGTCAGGCAGATGAGTAGCGCAGATATGGTAAGATAGGAACAAGACTGTTTTTGAATTCAGCTCGAAATGTTTCGAGCATTTAAGTGACGCGTTTTCACGTGTCCGTGGCACGACTTTCTTTTTCGTGCCAGAATAACTAATTCAATTTTTTTTCCTTTTTTCAAACCATTGTCGCTTGGGATTGGGGTTAGATTTGTGGTTTTCAGCACAAATAGGAAAAACATTTGAATAAGTAATATGTGAAACTGGCACGAAAAAGAAAGTCGTGCCACGGACACGTGAAAACGCGTCACTTAAATGCTCAACGTTTCGAGCTGAATTCAAAAACAGTCTCGTTCCTATCTTATCATATCTGCGCTACTCATCTGACCGACGGTGAGCTCGAACGGCTTCACTGCAGAAGCTGCCTTGGAGGCTCCGCCGAGGGCTTAAACCAGTAACGAGCATTTTGATTGGTCGTTTTGTGAACCAATCACATTCTTTCTGCCCTCAGAACATGTTTGAGTAAGGAAAACTCCTACGTGCGCAGAGCACGGTTTACCAAAACTAAGTTACTGGGTTGATCTTTTTCACATTTTCTAGGTTGATAGAAGCACTGGGGACACAATTAAAGCAGTTAAACATGGAAAAAGTCAGATTTTCATAATATGTCCCCTTGAAATTTCAACAAATCACAATTATCATGATCAGTGTTTGCTTTAGTTGGACCCTTTACTCTTGTGTTGTAATGGTAAGTAGTGATGTTAGGTTCTCGAACGAATCGTTCTTTTGAGCCGGTTCTCAGGAAGTAACCGGTCGAGCCGGTTCACAAATCGAACTGAATCGAACTTTAGTTTTGGGCATAGGTTCCGGGTTGATGACGCACAGCCGAAATAGCACGTCGAACTAAAAAAGAACCGAACGAAGATTGTCGATGATTGCCGAGGCGAGGATTGCCGATGATTCTGACGGATGAGTTGCTGACACTGCATGTGAATCACAGAGGATTTGAACGAGCCATTCTTGTTTTATTAGTTTCTTGATATGCTTGTTTTATTAAAAAGCTTTAGTTTTAGTACGATTTATTGTGCATGCAAATCATATTGTAGTTGTTTAAGGAAGACCAATGAGTTTAAAAGACAAGTTTATTTATTCTTTATACTTACACATCTGCAATTGTGCACCAGTGTCTTTTAGGAATCTTATTCAAGTTGTAGGCTAGTCAAAACTGGTAATATGGCATTTACAATCCGCGATTGAAACTGTGACCACAAACATTACTAACTTGTGAATGAAAGGCAATAAATCAGCTATGCCTTCACAAAAACAACTTTTTATTTGAATGTTTTAATGTGTTGACACAAACGACTTTATTTGAATGTTTCATTGATACAAGTAATTAGAAAATAAATGCGTAGCAATGTCATTTCTTGATGACATCAGGAACCGTTGAATCGGCTTTTTGAACCGGTTCAATGAGCCGAACTGTCCGAAAAGAGCCGGTTCGCGGAAATGAATCGGACTTTGCATCACTAATGGTAAGTTTTCTTTGGCTGCTGAAGCAGTGTTTCAAAATATGTCTGCTATTGCAAAGAAAACAAAGATCTAAAACTATCAAGAAGATTAATTCTTATAGCTATATCTAGATAATATTAATGAAATACTGTTAAAGTTGAGCAAAAAATGGATGTTACAATACTAGTTGGAAACAGTGTTAGGTCTGTTATCTTGCAGATTACAAAAACACATTTAAAAATTAAACTAATGAATCTATCTCTGACATCATGAATTGGTCTATGAATCACATCAATGGTGACAATCAAAAAAGAAAGCTTCATGCTGCTACATCGTAGTACTAAACTAATTTATAACTCCCAGCATGCATTGCAGTTGATGGTTTATCTGAATTTGTTTGATGATTGTCACCATTGTTGAGATTTGTAGGATGAGTAATGATGTCTGAATGTGTCAGCATTTTTTCTGTTTGTCTTGTCACAGTGTATTTACAAACCAAAACAATTATAAATGTCAAAAATGGATCAACATAATTATGTAAAGCAGCTTAATTTTATATAATCTTGACATCTTCACAAAAAGCATTCAGTTTCAACTTAGCACATCTTTTTTTCCAATGCACATGAGTTTCTACACAAATATATACAAACACAAAAAAAAGAAAAGAAAGATTTAACTTAGTGAATGACAAGAGTCAAGGACCCAACTAAAGCGAACACTGATCACTGATCATTGTTGAAATTTCAATATTTTTTCAATATTAATGGAGGGTGCAAACCTGATATTGATCCAATGCAGTTAACATTGACAAATCAACTGTTTTTTAACATTGTTTCAATGGTTTGCATGCTATCTGGGTAGTTTAGCCTTGCCAAACATAAAACCAACTTCTACATTACCACTTTTATGTATTGATAACCCTGCTGTAAGCGACATAGCAATAGCATTTGTGGATGCATCACAAAAGACACACATCTCTTTTCTTTGTGCTTGACCGAGAGAGAGAGATTGTATCATATGTGCAGGGAATCTTGATGTGCTCAAGCTCTTTAAATGAATCTCTCCAAACCTGTCATTCTTTAAATTGGGTCAAACAAACTGTTGATCATTGATAGAGCCCCACGTCTGGTATAAGGTCTTACCTGGGGCCTCATTTATAAAGTGTTTTTACGCAGAAATTTGATCTACCATGCGTACCCTCAAATCCACTCCAACACTCAGATTTAAAAAAACTCGTCTTTGACGTGGAAAAGTACTTACCTCCACGTCAGGTTCCAACTTGATGTACGCACGTGAGCCCGGCCTCACCGAGACATTAACTGTAATTATGAGCCCGAGCCCAATTTAAACCCGACAATGTTTTAATAGTGCCCCGTGACGTTCTCAACTACAATGCAGAGTTGTTTGAACTACCGAAATCTGTTCAGAATTATCTTAATGAACTAATGCAACAAGGATGAAGCATGTAAACTGCGCTGTTTGTTTATTCAGAATAGAAACGTAATAAAAAAACATGCAACAATGATGCACACAGAACAAGATTGAACTGTGGAGAAGGCCCACTACTCCAAAATAATTTTATAAGGTTTATAGAATATATTTTAAACAAAATATGTTGGCCTATTTTGATATTTTAAAATGTAGGCCTATTCCAATGCAAAAAGGTGGCGCCCAAGCTATAGGTTCAGGAAACGATTTTCTAGTTCGTCATCTTTAAAAAAAATATATTTAAACGTATTTAAACACACATGTAAATGCACATGTAAATGTAACAGAACATGTGCTTTATTGAAAGAAAGTAAAAACGAATTTAATGATTAAAACGACGTGAAAGGAACTAAATTGTGAAGCCTCTATGTACAATAAGGGACATGCAACATTTAAGAGTCATGGGTATTTCAAAATGTAATATAAATTATTCCCATGCATTGATTTTAATGTTAAACATCTGTAAATCCAAATGAATCCGTATGGAATATATTCCGACAGTTTAAGATACGATCTTTGAATTTTAAAGTCGAAAATATCTTATTTTTACACCGCAACATAGGAGGCATGGCAAACTGAAACAAAACTTTAAAGACACAAATATTATGTTTACGTTTAAAACTATATTTAAATAAAACCCGTGAATTGAAAGGTCCACTTATAATCGCCTTAACTCGAGTAATGTCAATAGTTTTCATGTTAAAATTTAGACTATAGTCAGTGCTGCTTCTGCCTCCAATGCGACTACACTTGCTGCAGACTTGCTTGACCGTCTTGCTGATTGTGAACACACTGATCTGGTTTTCAGACTAAGTTTCTCTTTTGTAGAAATTTTGAGGTGAAAGCAGAACTTGAAATCCTGTTCGGGGCGGCACAGTGGCTCAGTGGATAGCACTGTTGCCTCACAGCAAAAAGGTTCCTGGTTTGAGCCCTGGCTAGGGCAGGTGGCCTTTCTGTGTGGAGTTTCTGCATGTTCTCCCTGTGTCAGCGTGGGTTTACTCCGGGTACTCTGGTTTCCTCCCACAGGCCAAAAACACGCAAGTTAGGCAAATTGGAGATACCAAAATTGTCCCGCCCCCAACTTGTGTATGAAAAAACTTGTGTATGGAATACCTGGTTCTCGCCATGAATATAGCTGTAGATGCTGGAATGGCGTTAAGAAATAAAGGAAGAAGAAGAAGAAATCCTGTTCACCGATGCAGCAATCTGTTTTAATTGTCTTTTTACTATTCTGCCCTCGTAAAAGAGTTCCCCTTCTTAACTAGGTAGAAAGACAACTCCTTCCACAGGTATGTTGATTTAAAGCATGGATTTATTATGAACACCACTTCAAATATAAGTAGAACAGAGTAAAACTGAAATAGAAAAAAATATATAAAATAAGTTTCTAAAGAATATGCATTATTCTGTGTCATGAGTTTACTATGAAGTTATGCAGTATGTGTGTCATGAGTTTACCATGAGATTACTATTACAACCCAGCTGTGTATATACACATAGTTTCATGTCAAAGGTCACAGAGGGTCTTAGTATAATGAATAGGCGAGGGTCAAATAGGTCATGGAAAGGAGACACTGGTCTGAGGAATGTAATGTGGTTCTTCAAATTACAAGCCTGAACAGAAACATATTGTTTTAAGCATGAGGGGAGGGAACAAAAACCTTTATATTTACCAAGCCATGGCTCAGAGGGTCAGACTGATTTTGGAGGATCCTCCCAGGACCACACTCTGGTTCTGTGGGGATTCACCAGGGCGGCCTCGGCTTTTTATTTGTCCGGATAATAAAAGTCTATCTCTTGAAATCTGTTTCATTTGAGGAAAAGGAAAACCACAACACTATCAGCATCAACTGAGGAAAAAAAGCTCCTATTAAGTTCAGAGGTTACTTTAAAACATATAGAATAGCACCACCTAGTGGCTCAAACATTTACCTAG
Organism: Paramisgurnus dabryanus; assembly: GCF_030506205.2. NCBI lineage: Eukaryota > Metazoa > Chordata > Actinopteri > Cypriniformes > Cobitidae > Paramisgurnus > Paramisgurnus dabryanus. The sequence continues at coordinate 34,823,733 of NC_133339.1, read as the reverse complement.
AGACTAAACTACACTGGAAACAGTATACGTTTTGTAATTCTGATAATGTGGGGCCCATTCTAAGGAGAGAAGGAAATGTATTTCAAAGGATACACTGTAAAAAAACAATGCTGCCTTAATTTTCTTTGTTACATTAACTCAGATTTACAAGTTATATCAACTTACTATTATATATCTTGAAAAGAGACGAGTTGCTACAACTTAGTTTTGACTTTTTCAAATATATTTTATAAGTTATAACAACTCATCTCTAGTCAAGATAAGTAAAAGTAAGTTGAAATGACTTGTAAATCTGAGTTGATTCAACATTTTTTTTTTAAGAGCAGCAAATATTTTTTTGCAGTATACTGTTAAATACAGTACTGCAAGTAATAGTCAGTTTTCAAATTTAGAGTAAGCAGCATTTGTATTTTGTAAAAATTTAGCAATCCAACTGCAAATTTTACCATTTGCATAGTCTCTGGTGTCCTGTTCTTCCTCATACTCTTCATCTGCCTCTCAGAGTGTTTCCACGCTGTAAAAAATGTCCGTTAAAAAAAACGGACAAAGTACTGTGTAAATATAGGCTGCCAGTACGACTTCGAATTGTCTATAAAATCCTGGTACTTCTCTTTAAGGCCTTGTACAATCTAGCCCCTGTGTATCTGTCTGGTTTGGTGAAATTCTACACCCCTTCTAGATCTCTTAGATCTGAAAATCAATATCTGCTGTTTTGGATTGACCTCCCCTATGCTTTTCGATCTGCCAAATCCTTGCATATTTTTAAGGTTGTGTTAAAACAACATCTTTTAAATTCAAATGGAGAGCATTTTTCAATGGGTTAAAGAGCACCAATTATGCTAATAAATTAGCACGTTAGCACCTTATTGTCATATCCCATAGTACATACATGTTATTAAAACTTGAACTAATGCACTGTGAGTCTTATAAATTGCTTACATACCTCACCGATTTCTGCCAGTCTGGAAAACGCTCGGTTTAGTTCCTGTCTCCGCCTCCCAAAATGTCTAGTGTATTCGGATTGGTCAGATGACTACTCAACTGTTATTGGTCAGCTGGGTTCAGCGTGTGTTTGAAAGGTTACGCCCCTGACTACGCGTGGGTTTTCCGGTTCTGACTGAGAGTCACAGGCAACGTAAACAAGCGCTATATTTCTCTATAAACGATGGTGTCTGTACTGCCTTACCACTTCAAGCTCGATCCAGAGAGTTCAGACGGCCGTTACGATATAAACGATCTCCGTCAATGAACGCGATTGGATTTAACTTTTTTAGGTGTCCTTAGCTCTGCCAGAATGCTAAACGAAGACGAAAATGTGTTGCAAAGACATCCAAAAGGTAATTATAACGTACTACATTACTTTGCAAACTATATGGAAACACCAAATGTAGCACATAGAAAGTATTTTTTGAAATGATTATAAAACTATTTCACTTATTAACATTATTTTACTATAGTAAACTGTATTATAAAAGACTGCTTACATACTATATTACTGTGCAAACTATATGGAAACACCAAATGTAGCACAAAAAAAGTATTAATTGCAATGAATGTTAGTTCTACATTATTTTACTATGGTAAACTTTATTATGAAAAACCGCTTACTTATAAGTGCTTTGTTTTTACTTATTAGGTTTTAAGGAGAATGCAACAGGTTCCAGGGCCTCTTACCTGCGTGATTCATCATCCAGGTTTTGCACAAATTGTCTAAATCCCTACACACAGAACATTTATTGTACCGACTATAAGCCTTTGAGGTGCAGGACTAGAGTAAGTTTTATTACATTTTTAAACCAATAACACTAAAGTATCATTATAGTAACAAAGTACCCAAAAGAACAAAAGATGCAACTTTAAAGAAAATATAATAGTCAGTCAAAAGTTTTTTTTATTTATTACAAATATATATTTAAATGTTAAACAATATACAAATAAACATACTTTAGTAACCATATTGTGCTCTTGTTTCAAAAATTGTTCAATTCATTTCTTACAGCTATCTATTCAGATAAATGGCATATCAAAGCTTTATCAGCTGGTGCTATTTAAGACGACACTATAAGGTTATCATCCTGTCGTGTGTTGTTCTCCAGATACGCTTGGAGCTTCCTGATCAGATCGGTCACAATTTTGGCTTTCGACGACCCCTGCACTGAAGATGGCATGCAATCACGTCCTCCTTTGAAGGTCTCTCAAACTGTGATGCCAGGTCCATTGGAATCGGGGTTTCCTTCAGCTTATCTTCAAATACCTCATCAAACACAAGCCTGATCACATCATCCACATAACTGTAGAAATATTGCAGTCAATAAATCTTTTGTTTTGATCATTTATTTCCCTGCTTCATACATTAAGTTTTTAATTATGAATGTATTTGAAATAAAACATTACTGCTTACGGTATGTCACTTGTGTGTTTTGGGAACATAGCCTTGTACTTTCCCTCTCCTGCTTTTGTTACGGCTTGGTGACCTGTAAAATATAAACAAGCAATTAATTTATTGTAAAAGTAAATACTACTTTATTTAACAAAGTTACTAAAATACTTAAATACCTGCACAGCATTCCAATAAATGAGAAAATCAATTTTTTTTTGCTGCAAATCTGAAATCTCAGGCTACAGACGGCAAAGGCATCCACTGATGATGGTGATGGAAACATTGTGAAACGATGCTACTGCCTGGGTTCCTATTATTATGCAGAGAAAAAAAAACTTTGTCATCATCAGGTATACATTTAAGACTGGTAGTGGTATCACTAGCTAAATACATCATGTGTGTTACACACCTTTGCTCCTCATTTGCCAGGCTGACTCCTTGTACTGTGTGTAATGATGTTGCATGTTTGCATACAGTGTAGAAGGATGTGTACAGCTGCGAATCTAGGATATAGACAAATAAAACAAACATGTATTCAGTCAAAAAGACATATTATAACAATAGAGTACAACGACTATAAATCGTTAGACTATTCATTAAAACGTAAATGTATGACATATTACATGGCCCAACATTAGCAACACACATTATGTGTTTACTTCGTTTCAAAATCTAAGAAAGCTTCAAGTAAATACAACAGTAAAATACATATAACTTTAAACAAATCATCTGTAGGCTACTTAGAGTTTCTTGAGTTTGATCATGAGAACAAATTTTACTGGTAACAGTTTAGCTGGCATTTGTATTTGTATTTAGCTTAGCAACTTAGCAAGTTTGTAAACATGTCTAAACCAACATCGATTAAAAAAAAACGATAGTCTGCATAATTCAACATACACGTGTGTAAATATGGTACGTTGTTTATGAAATACAGTATTACAACACAAGACAATTAGCTTGCAAGCTTAGCTCTACACGCACATTATGTTAATCTCCGGTTACCGGTTACGTAACGTACAGTAAAAGGCAAATAATAAACGTGAATACTTACAGCCTGTGATCCAGAAGTGCACAGTAATCCAACTTTCAAGAGGAGACGTCGCGCAAATCCAGCTTCGGTTCATGATGAGAAGCAGTTATTGTGAAAACTCCGTGAACAACTTCTGACTGGATTTTTCCGGAACCGTATTAAACATGATGTCCTCTGTGTAAGTCCATAAAGTGCTATTTTTCCCACGCATCTAAAGAGACAGCGTCTACTCGAGAGATTTAATCGCTTAAACAATGAAACAAGAGTTTGCAAACAGAGTCATAGCAGGGACTCACAACCTCCGCCATTTTAGCTCTCTTCTGACTCGGCGCTCCCCACCCCCGTCTTTGAGGGCGTACCCAAGCAAAGCAGAGAGGGCTGAACTATGATAATGTTGGTCTTATCTACGTCACTAATCCCAGGAAGTAAACTGTTGCCTACAATCCGAGTGTTTTTTGTAGTCCTCGAACGTTAGAGACGATAACTCGCGTCATCGTTTTCTTTGAGGTACGTACTTTTTGAATATCGTTAGCATGTACTAATGCACACTTACACACAAAAGGATGTTTAAAAACGTGTATCCCATAATAGGTGCTCTTTAATTTATGTGAGTTGGATATGTCTAATCTTGTCTTTTGTTTCCCTGTTCCAACTGCTTTGTGTTTAACCTGTGATTTGTAAAGCACTTTGGGCAACGTGAGTTGTATTAACAGTGCTACAGTATATAAATAAATAAACATAAAAAACAAACATAAACATGTATCATGAATGTCATCAATATACTATCAGCCAAGTTTCACACTCCTAGTTTAACTGAATTAGTTCCCTTTCAATACGGTTCACTTCGCATTCAGTTGCTGACACTATGGGGAAACTCCTGTTTACTCCGCGATTGAAGCCTATTGGTTAACGTCTGTAAAAATTACAGACTTACGGCGTTCGACCCCGCGAAAGGGGCGGGGCTACGCCCTTTATAGTCCGGGAGAGAGCGCCATGAGCTCACTTGCATTCTCTGCGGAGCCGTGAAGCCGAAAAGTGCCCTGAGACCGAGTTCACCCCGCGTGCTCTATCTCCTCGCCGTCTACCCATGATGTTTGTCCAGAAGGAGCAACGTCCCCTACTTTCCTTTGGGTCCGGTGACACGGTCGAAACTATGTCATCCTCTGATGAGTTGAGGAACCCTGCAAGTCACGCCCCTTTCATGACTCGGAGCTCGTCCACATCCTTTCAAAAGCTACTGTGAAGCTCGGCCTTCAGTGGTCGCCGCCGTCGGAGCCTGCACTAAGCAGGCTTGATGAATGGTGTCTGCAACCGGGGCGCCGTCAACCAGCTCACCAACGGCAAGCTTCGTTCTTCCCGGAGGTACACCAGGAGCTCACTAAATCTTGGCGCGCCCCTCACTCCACTCGAGCTCAGAGCGCCGTCTCCCAGGTCCTTTCGGTGGTGGACGGCGCTGATGAACATGGCTATTCCAAGCTGCCGCCACTCGAAGAGTCTTCCCACCTCTGCCCATCTTCAGCCGGCGGTTGGAGATCGA